>NC_139842.1:1832675-2227675 GCF_963691815.1 Echiichthys vipera | reverse complement strand
AGGAGCCGGTTTGAGGCTTTGGAGCCGTGGTCATTAGTGGGAGTGAATTCCCTTTAGGCAGACGTTCAATCAAAGCTGTTGTGATCCGGTCATATATGGTGCATTATACTGCAAATAGCAGTAGCTTAGGTTTTCTTAGGAGACAAAGAATAGCTCGGAGCACTTCTGTAATGCATACATGTGCGGCTCCTGTTGTGGTTACGATGCATGCGTACGGTTCGAGCCTCTGGTGAGACGTTACAGACACACAGAGGGGTGTGCAGCCTAACCCGGCAGAGGATGTTGAAATTCATGGCGGAGTGTGTGCAGAGGCAGAGCTGATCAGCCATTCTGGGCGGGAGGGCAGCGAGTCCAGGCCGCCGGTTTCATATTGCAAGATGAAGTGCTTGCGATCGTTTGTTAATGTATTAATTGATCTGTGTCCTCAGACGGGCGAATCAGGAGTAGTGTCACGTAGACTCTTTAGTACTCCCCGAGACGCCTTCATTAGCTGCTGCTGGCCGGCTCTCCACCCCCATTACAGGACGGCGTTGCCACACACTTTACCTGACTGCTGTAATAACTTTAGACATTTCTATCTCCCGGCAAGTCCTCCGACAGCCAGAACAGTTTGGGGGCTTAACATCAAATGCGAGGTGCTTCTTTGAAAGGCTTATACTGCAGGTGATTCACTCCAGGGGTGTGTATGTGTGTGTGTCACGTGCCGTTGTTTTGTCTGCGAGGTTGTTGCTCTCCTTTTCTTCCCAAGTTTCACTAAGGGCTGTTGCAATCAGTCATTAATTTCCAGCTGAATGTTTTATAATCTGGAAGGCACACATGCCTTTGTAGCAGGGCTGATGTAACAGCTCTGCTACAAAGCCGAGCTCAGGAAGCGGCAGAGTCGGTACATCCAGGAAACGTGTTATCTGTTTAACCGCTAATGCCGATGAGATTCAAGCGGCTCCGTTAGATCCAGAAGTCTCTGTTTTTCCGAGTGCAATTGCGACAACCGAGGAAATCGATTCCCACAGACAAACAAGGGTGGTGGAATTTTATTTTACCTTTTTTCGTTGTTGTTTTTTTTGGAGGAGGGAGGCCCCACCCTGCGTGCTCCGTGGGATCATTAGCAATCAGCAGCTTTAACAATAATTCTGTCAGCTTTTGGTCTCCTCCCCCCCCGGGGCTAATGGGTCTAGAGCCCGGCTAATTGTGATTAGACTCTGACAGCAGGTTTTACTTGCAGGATTTTCACACCACAGTCCTCTTTGATATTAGCTGCACAGCTGATAAAGAGATTAGATACAGAGAGAGAGGGAGAGAGAGGGAGAGAGAGGGAGAGAGAGGGAGAGAGAGAGTTCTTAAACTACAGAAAGACACCTACACGGGGGAAATCACTGGCGAGTTTAGCCGAGGAAAATAGATCCGGACGCAGTAAAAGCCTTGCGCTCGCTTATTGCACCTGCTATCATTAGCGCTTTTGTACACATGGTCAGCCTCCCAGGGAAAAGTCATTATCCAGCTGTGCCGTTATTTTTCTGCTGTTTTCTCCTAGTGGAGTGTGACTTCAGGGCTATAGCCAGCGCACCATTTAATGCCTCCAACACAATAAAGGACTCTAGCCTTAATGATGTGGGATTGGATGCCCATGCCTCAGGTTGTCCGGGGGCTTGTGAGCCATTTCCACGAGCAGCCATTTTGCCTCGCCGCTGTCGAGGCTCCGTGTCAATTCAACTCCAGCCATTCCAGAGGAGGCGAAAATAAAAATCTGATTTAATGATTAACGGCACGGCGTTGTTTAAAGCGCTCTCTCTCTCTCTCTCTGTGTGTGTGTGTGTGTGAGTGAAGGAGTGCAGCTTGAGCAGCAAAACAATGAGGAGCAGGTGGAGTAGTAGCATGGAGGGTTGCCAACGCACGCCAACTTGCCAAAACACAAGATGATATTGTGTTTTTTTGCGAGCGAACGAACCCGGTTGAGTGGCTCGCACATGGAGGGACGCGTGATTATGCAGAACGATGTTTTCAATTGAATCGACGTTGACATTTTTACATCCTACCGAGTTGCGGGATTAAATATTGAAATGACGATGGAGAAAGAAAACTGGAGCAAAGGTTCAAAGACTTCGCCCCAAATTTCATGACGTCTCGAGCCTAAAAATAGACAAAGACATCATTTGCGGCGCTGACAGTAGGACAACAAGTCTCAACATGTGCCAGTTAAGCCTTGGAGGAGCGGGATTTCGACGCCACGGCCTCAAAATGTCCTCTTTCCCTTCAAAACGCACTCGCGCACAAGTGTCTGCTCGAGTGATACTTCCCCATCGCCAAATGCCATTCCGCAGTAATTATTTTCCACAGTCTTATTTATTTATTTCACTTCTTCTTTTTTTTGCGGACGGCCTCTTGCGCTGCCTGTAACTCCAGGAGTCTCTCATGGCAGTCCGTCATCCTCCTCGGCAGTGTTGCAGCAGAAGGCGTGTGCATCGCTAACACGTCTGTGCCATAGATATGCCCCGAAGTGTCAGCTCTCACATACGGAAAAGATTGGAGGAGAAGCCCCTGTGAGAACGGCAGCAACATATCCACTGGCAACCTGCCACGCATGATAAGAAAACCACTTCTGCCCTCTCTCTCTCTCACAGCAACAAACGTAATTTGTGCACTTTCCCCACTATTTTATACTCAGTTATTCAAATAGAAGCATCGAGTCCAACTCTTTAAAATGCAGAAGCAGGAACGCCTGGTTGTTGTGATACCTCTCCCTAACAAACGGTTTTTGTGCAGTGGGAATCATTTAAATATAAAGGTGGAAGACACAAAAGCAAACGTGACTGCAACCGCTTGTCAAAAGCAATATCAGTACTTTTAAATACGTTTTTCAATCTCTATTAATTATAATTTGATAGAATCGAATGTTTCAAAGCTATAAAAAGCAAACTTCAGTCTTCCTTATATTCTGAACACACACACGGTGTCCCTGTGTAACTCATGTTCACACACACACATCCACATTTACACATACTAGCATGTATTTAAGTCAGCTGCATGGACGGTCTCGATATTAGACAATAGGGTTTCTACGCAGCGCGGAAAGGTATGGAATTTAATTTGAGTAATGTCGAGGTCTGCATACGTTTGGAAAAAATGTTTGTGTTGTTTCCAGACTATTATCCCACTTTCCAAATCAAAACAAGTTTACTAATGATACACAGTCGACCTGTAGTGTATGTCGACCTGGAGGTGATTTGAAACTAATCAAGCTGGCTGTGGAATGGCGTCTGGTTACCATGGTTACCGGCGTGCGACTGTAGTTGATTTTCTTTTTTCAGCCTACGTGTCGTCTACATTTTATTCATGATTTATTTTTATTTTGTTTATAGAAAGTACTCCATCTCTCAGCTCATGTTTCCTTCTGTAGTTCCTGGTTAATTGTCCGTCTCTACTCTACGATCTCAATATTAGACAATAGCGTTCCTACGCAGTATGGAAAGGTATGGAATTTAATTTGAGTAATGTCGAGGTCTGGATACGTTTGGAGAAAGGGAAAAATGTTTGGAAAAATGTTTGTGTTTAGTAACGCGACACAGTCGACTTGTAGATGATTCGAAACTAATCAAGCTGGCTGTGGAACGGCGTCTGGTTACCATGGTTACCGCCTGCCGTGCGACTACAACTCTCATTTATTTATTTTTCCCATACGTCATGATTTATTTTAATATAATTGTTTTTTATTTTGTTTATTGAAAGTACTCCATGTAGTAGCTCATGTTCTCTTCTGTAGTTCCTGCTTAATTGTCCGTCTCTACTCTTCCTGTCTGTGGTGTCACATGTTCACTGTTATTCATTTCACTCTTTTAGCGTTTAGCTTGAATAAAATGCTGTGGGTTCATTCATCAGTTTGGAGTTCATTCACTTATATGAGCTACAATACGTAGGTAAAATATCTTGTTATCACATGGCAACATAACGGCAAACAGTCAGAGTTTAACATACGTGTTAAAGCTGGATTTTAAAACTATTTATTGACATAATAAGCATCGAGGGGCGGCCGGTGGCACAGTGGTTAGAGCAGGGTTCGACTCCGACCTGCTGCCCTTTGCTGCATGTCTCCCCCTCTCTCTCTCACCCCATTTCATGTCCGTCCTATCTAATAAAAGGCTCGAAAAACTGCCCAAAAAATAATCTTCAAATAAATAAAAATAAGCATCTAACAATTGGTGTTTTTATTGGAGTATTGGACGAAAAAGTCTGGAAATTTCACATTTAACAACAACAACAATGGCGGCGAAAGGTTGACGTTGGTGTGATGCGGAGGTGGAGTGTTTACTGCAGATTTGGTCGATGAAAAGATTCAAAAACAGTCGACAAGACGCACAAAAACTCAGAGGTCTACGGAAAGATCTGGAAACAAAGCCGCGCATCGCCATGACGTCATCAATGCGTGTGACGTGTTACGGCGTGATGACGTATAGGCAGCAAGAAGCATTCTCCGAGGCCCAGGTAGTGTGAGTACAAACGGGCCTGGCCGTGTACCGTGTATGAGAGCTACAGCCTAATAATTAGATTATTATTTAATCAGATATTCTCAAGGACGTGTCGTGCAATCATGCAAAAACTGAAATAACGAGGCAGCTCGTTTAGGTCTTACTGTAACAATCTTTAGCATTTACACGTTTATATATTTATTTGGCAAAAAGGTAAAGACTTGTTTTCCTTCTAGGTAAGAATATAAACACTTTTACTTTATCAAATCTTAAAAAAAAAAAAGAAGAAAATAGGTTTTCTTTCAGTAAAATACGCACAAACAGCATCACTGAACGGACTGAATAAAGGCGACATCAGGGTTATTCAATTCATTTGGAATTGGGGCCTGTTGGCGAAAATGATCCAAAATGAGGGGCCGGAAAAATCTGATTAATGGATATTTTAAAACAATGCAGTGACATAGGAGTGCATATAATGTCTTTATTTTATCAATGTAAATATTAGTCAAGGGCTCAAAGTCCAACAAGCTTGTCAAAAACAATCCTTGTTAAACGAAAGTACAAGTTTGAGGCTCTTCTCCTTTACTTGAGTATTTTATTTACATGCTACTTTATTCTTGTACTCCTCTACAAATCAGTGAAATATTCTACTTTTTACTCAACTAAATTTATCTGATTACTTCAGTTACTAGTAACTTTACCAGGCTGACGAGCACAAGTGAATCATTAGTTTATTCATCAGAAACTGGACTGACACAAACTAACGTCACATAAATGCAGAGTAGCATGATTTTTATCAACTCCTCCTCTTTACACGCAGATATGGCTGCAGAGTAAACTCAGGCTTCACAGAGACAGAAACAAAATCTTCTCTGGTGAACTGACGGTTTTCTGTGTAAACCTTTCTTTTTGCACAGTAGAAAGAGACTTTGCGGTGGTAATTTAACCACGGATTTAACCAGACGGAAACGATTGAGAACAACAACAGAGCGGGGCTTAGAGAGCTGCTGCCAAGAGGATTCGGAAACCACCGTAAAAGAGCGTAGCGGGAGCGTGCGTAGAGGCGTGGTATTTGACGTGCTGAGACGTAGCGCTGAAACGTAGCGCTGAGATAGACACGAGAAAGGACAGCGGTCTTGTAGGCTTACGTTACGTTGCACCTCATAAACCGAACGGTAAACACGTGTCCCGAACCGTGACAAGCGTACCGAACGGGACGGATTTTCTTAATAAACCATTCCACCGCTAATGTTTTTCATACTTCCCAAAGTTCCCGGGAGGTTCCTGTTTTTCATCATATTATTAATGCGTTTTTTAACATTAATTACATTTAACATTACGTTACAGCTTCTGCTCTGCTCATTAACGTACAATAAACACAGCAGTTGAACTCCCCCTCCCCAAAAATGAACTATTTACAACCTTACGTTTGTCGTGACCCATCTCTGATTTGAAATCCAACCATCCAATCACATTACAGCATTCATTGGTTGTGTATGCACGTCACCAAGGCTGCAACTGACCATTACTTTCAGGGTCAATAAATCTGTCCAGTATTTTCTCGATTAATGGATTCATGGATTCCTCAGATGTCTCCAGGATCTCCAGTTTCCTGTCAGAGGAGGAAAGACACCGGCACATGAAGAAGCTCAAATCAGAGACTTTGGACTCAAAATGACTCGATCCATTAAGAAAAACAGTTGGTGATTAATTAAATAGTTGATAAATAATCAAGCCAAGTGTGCTTTTCATCCAGCCTGTTACTTTGACGGATTCCTCGGCAGCTGAGTTTGAAGCCTCAGCTGCGCTCGCTGGTGATTAGCCAACAATCAGAGGTGCACATGTGAAGTGTAACGTCTGAGGAGAAAGGATGCAATTACCAATTACGTGGGGCGTAACCCAAAAATAATATAAAGAATACTCTGAGCAATTACGGTTGGCAGGGAGTATTAAGAAAAGTAATAATACGACTTTTGAAGAGCTACAAATAATAGTTATAGGGTTAGGGTCAGGGGGTTAGGGGTTAGGGTAAGGGGGGTTAGGGTTAGGATTAGGGGGTTAGGGTTAGGCGTTAGGGGGGTTAGGGTAAGGGGGGTTAGGGTTAGGATTAGGGGGTTAGGGTAAGGGGGGTAGGGTTAGGGTTGGGGGGTTAGGGTTAGGATTAGGGTTAGGGTTAGGGGGTTAGAGTTAGGATTAGGGGGTTAGAGTTAGGGTTAGGGGGTTAGGGTAAGGGTTAGGGGGGTTAGGGTTAGGGGGTTAAGTGTTAGGGGGTTAGGGTTAGGATTAGGGGGTAAGGGTTAGGGTTAGGGTGGTTAGGGTTACTCTAACCCCTAACCCATAGAGTAATAAATAACATTGGTGAGTAACAAGCCCAACGACTTCATGATGCACAAATAAAATATATACAATACAATATATATGAGGCTCTAACCACTGCAGCTCCCATGACAACACACAGGTCATCCACATTTATAGTACATCTGCAGTACGACTAAAAGGTCGCACACATTACCTGTTTGATTTGACTGATTCCCTGATTTTAACGTTAAAACGAGCTTGAGTCATAGAGCTTAATGTGGAAATCCCCCGGGTGCAGCTTAGCAACAGGTATCCTATCATGTACAGGTGGTAATCTCAAAAGACTCCAGCCATGTTCACTTCCCCCCAATGGCATTTTTCATACATGTGTTTATCTTTACGGTTGCAAAGGCTCCATTCAGAGCTTGTTATATACTCTTCTCAATCAATCCGTGGGAGTGTAAACCCCCCTGTCACGTAAAGAAAAGGGGTTAAGAAACAGTGTGGCACACAGGCTGTAAAATTAATGGCAAGAGAGTGACATTAGTGTTATAGGTTATTGACCGATTTCATGGGATTTATGACCCTAATCGAGAGGCAGTGTCAAAGGGAGTGGAGCAAATAAGAGTGGTGCTGACAGCAGGGCCGCACTGCGACCACTGGACACTACAATTTGAGCCTGCCCAGTAAATTGTAGCTGGGACTTTATAAGTCTCAGCGGAGGCCCCCTTTCGCTCCGGCAGCCCGGGTCCTGAGGCCATGCCCCGGGCCCTACCTCTATCCTCCAGGTCAGACACAGCCAGGCTCAGCGGATGATGAGAAACGTTACTTCATCTCACCTCATGTCAGGCTTGGCCTCCCTCGGTGTCAGCCGCGCACGCGCGTGTGTGTGTGTGTTTGTGTCTTTGTGTGTGTGTGCGTGTGTGTGTGTGTGCACGCTCCTGTCAGTGTGATTTTGAGGGTGTTTGTTGGGGGGAGAGAGAGAGCGAGACGGGGCTCTTTCTCATGTACTTTTCATGAACATTATATAACCTGCAGTGTGTTTGGAGCTGCTGGTGTCTGTTTCCATGCCCCGTGTGAACTGGTCAAAGCTCCTGTTTAAGCTTCCACTAGAAACAGAAATATTCAGAAGCCTGCGAAAGGGACAGCCCATAAAGATGACCATCTGATAAATAATTCCCACTCAAAACGCTGTATAATCCACATATATATACACTGTGTATATACTGTGTAGTTCTGAGGTTCTAATTTAACCACGTGTTTAATATTGAAGCTGTAGTTTGAAGCAGGGCTGCGCTAATAATTGTTCTCATTAATCGCTGTTGGTTCATAACGTGTGAGAAAATGGTGACAGAAGATGTTCAGTTCACCGTCAGAGAGTAGAGACACTAGAGGAGGACGTTTCATCTCAAAGCCATGAATAAATCATCAAAGGAGTTGCCGATTAATTGGTTAATTAACAAGTGATCAATTAATCGTTGTTGTCCGTGCCTTTTAGATCCGCAAGAGAGGAAGAAAATTAGAAACACCCTTCAATATAATGCACTGCAGTACAACAACACCAACCACCACGACTTACAAATGATGACCTCTCTGACTTTATCAACAAAAACGGAGAAGTTACAAGCTTCATGACACCATCACAATGGAGTTAACGGACAAGCTTCATGACAATACGAGTCAATGGCGGAGCTGTTGTATTGGATCGCATTAGATTAGATTATACATGTAAGTAATGACCGGTGTGCTTGATGTTACCCCACTTCTTACGCAGCTACTTAGTAAAGAAATCAATAGTTTGACACAAAATATTGATTTGAAAATGATTTCATTGCTGCTAGAAGCTCAGTGATACTGCTGTGGACGGGCACACCTAAACAAATCAATATCATATGTTTAAGTGTACAATATATTAAGAATATTTCCATTGCTTTACCTTACTGTCGGACAGCCCTGCTGTTCTCTTTGCTCTCGTCAAAGCCGCCAGACTCACAGAACACAGGGGTTGCAGGTCGACATCTGCCTCCATCTATTATTTTTTAATAGTTTATAGTCAGTTTTGTTGCTTCCTAATGGTTTAAAATGCCAAAATCAGACAATAACCCAAACAAAAAACTGAATCTGGTGGAGACGGCGGTAGACCAGCAGCTCCTGCGCTCTCCGAGGTAAAATAACTTTAAAAAAAATATTTTTTTTCAGTCTGGTGGATTTGAAGAGATCTAAAGGGCGAGGTTGGGCGCAGAGTCCCAGTACACGACCAAGTCAACGTTGGTATTGTAACAACCGTTAGCTCCTAAAGTGCCTTTTCACAAACCTGCTGTGATGCTGATAAACCTCCAAGCATTATAAGCCTGTGAATGTTCTCATGTGTCCAGGTCGTCGTCATCCCCAAAGCAATTTCAGTCAAAAGCAACTGGACTTGGTTATTTGTCTAGGAAGACATTTCACCTCTCATCCAAGAGGCTTCATCAGTTCATGTACGCATCTGACCAGGCTGGGACTGGTCCAACTAACTGGTGTGAGATCCAGGTATTTAACCTCTCACAAGGTGACATCACCGGGCTTGTGAGAGGTTAAATACCTGGATCTCCACACCAGTTAGTTGGACAAGTCCCAGCCTGATCCTGGGCCAGTCCCAGCCTGGTCCTGGGCCAGTCCCAGCCTGGTCCTGGTCCTGGTCCCAACCTGGTCAGATGCCTACATGAACTGATTAAGCCTCTTGGATGAGAGGTGAAACGTCTTCTGTTTTCTTCCGAGATCTTGATACGACTTTAATGCAAAGTTAAATAGTTAATCTCAAACACGCAATGAGTTTTCCTCCATCGCTCTCACAAGCTTGATGTCGCTCTCTGGTTGGCTAGGAAACGCCAACGTCACACTCAAAGCTTCTATCTCATTGGTTCATCATTGGAGGTCAAAGTTCAACTGATTTGAACTTTGAGCCAAGAGGCAAATACGAGCGATGCACGCCGCTACCTTGGGGCGCTTTCAAAATATTCTAAATATAGCGTACACTTTAACTGATATTGATTTTTTTTTTAGGTGTACTTTGGCGGCTGCCCCAGTCCACAACAGCTCCTGTGTTAGTACTCTTGTCAACTTCTCCTATATGGGGGCGTGCCGACCGCCATCTACTGTAGGTAACGCACTGATAATGGATAACAACTTCATACAACCTCACCTCAAAAAATCTGAACTATCAGTTTAACGTGTGTACGATCACTCACAGGCCAAATGTCCGCACGTCTCAACAGTCCCACTGACCCTGATGATAATATTGGACACGGCAGGTTAACACATGTAGTGACTGTGCTTTAAGGCTGTAAATAAAGTGTTAAAGTCCATCTAATCTCAATGAATCTTGATGGGAAACGGTTTTCTCTCTTCTTTGCTCCAGGTGCATAGAGATAGAGCTAAATCGAGGCATGGAATGAATATTTAAAAGAGGCTCGCTTCGCCAAAAGATGCTTTCATTCGTCTAAAAATAGAGGCAGACATTATCTTGTTGTCAACCACTTGGCCTGGACCTCCCAACAACAAGCGGGGGCTCGGTGCTGTGTGTGTACCCTGGGTCCTTCAGGCGGTGCGAGGACGGTCAGCTGTGAACGGCCGGTGCCTCGGTCCGTTCTGCCCCAGCGCTCTGGGGCTTTTGTGTGCTGGCTTTTTGTGCCTGCGCTCTAACCTGCTTTAAAATCCCTTTAGTGTGGCTCTGACATGCTGTGCTATCACATCGTGGCCTCCGCAGAACGCACAGAGCCATTCAGACACTGTGCAGAGTGAAATGAGTTTTATCCAGCGGTCGGCGATTGAATGTAATGGCGCTCTCTCCGGGGAGCAGCGTTTTCCATCCACTGATGTCGGCGCTGATACGATGCAGCGCTCGCTCTGCACCGCTGAGGAACAGCTTGGGTCTCAGCTCTTTTAAATTATGCATTTTCATGACTCGAATATGGGAAGAGAGTGTGCCACTTCTGGACGTTTACATTTAACAAAACGGATGCAATGGACTCGTGCGTTACGTAATCTGGCAGGGGCGTACGGATGCACAGGCGTCGCTTCTGTCGTCGCATCGTTTCCTGAGCGGAAATCTAAATAAAAAGGACGGAAGTTCTTTTGCTTTCGGTGAACATTAAATAGAAAGCGATGTCGCACGAGCGTAAAATAAATAATGCTGATGGTTTTAGAGCTCACGAGTGACGCGTAAAGAGAATTAATATCCATATGAACGCCATTGTTTGTGGTTCGAGAGCCTCCGTGACAGCTCGATCCCGAGATACGACGAAGACAAACGGAAAATAAATCCCTCCGCCGCGCTGATTGATGACGTGCCGACGCGCGCACAGTGATGAACACATAAACAAGGGCGACACCCTCCGCTCCTCATCACCGGTGACGCCGTGGTATTCGACACAGAGCAGCAGCGGCGTGCTTTTTAATTAAAAAAGCAAATTCAATAACCTTATCAAGACTCGCCATTTTAGTTTGAGACGTATCGATCGGCCGGTGCAGTTATGCAGATCCGTTCTGTGAGGCCTCTGGTTACTGACAAAGATCTCGTTTCAGAAAATCTATTTCATATATTATTCAGGGTTCTGTTTAGTTCCTCTTACAGTACGATATTCAAACGTGTTGTCATGTCATGTCTTCATGCGAAAGGGCGACAGATCGGAGGTTAAAACCGAGGCGGTTTGCGCGCGGAGGCTCGTTTCTGAGACGGAGTAGAAACATTTGCGGAGGTGAAGGGCTGTCACCGCGGATCCAGGACAAGACGGACAAACTCCCGCTGGTGAGAGAAGTGGAACTGTGCCACTGATGATCTGACGCAGCGGGAGGCTAATTGCCCACACACACCTCTGTGCATCTCTCTCTCTCTCCCTCTCTTTATTATTTTTTTTATTTTTTTAATTCAATATGTCTGCTAATGGAATTAAAAAACATGTTGCCATGGGGTCTTTGCAATTTAGAAAATAAGTCCATTAAGTTCATTAATTTAATAATGGGCGATATAAATGAATAAAAAGTATTGCTCAATTAGAGGGGGAGCGTACGGTTGGCTGTTTCACATTCATTCGAAATCACCTCAGTGTGCAATAGCTTAATGAGATTATAATGGAATTGATATCGCATAGGTAGTGAATTAAACCGTTACCAGAGAACCCATTAGGAGTGAAAGTCTAATCCTGAAACACTTGTCACAGCTCAAATAGGCTTCTACTTTTGTTATTAGAAGTGGGGAGGGATCCGTCTCAGCTCTGGAGGTGATGACGGCGGAGCGTCAATGAGTGAGCGATGGTCCTGGATGTGTGTTAATAGCTGTGAATGCCAGGTGCCCCCCCACCCTACTCAGTATTTGTTTGCTATTGTATCACCGCTGTATTCGGCGGCATCAGCCCCCACTGATCCTCATCGGCGGCCGCCCCTCCTCGGGTTTCATAGCCAGTGTTTCCAGACCCCGCAAAGCTGCTGAGGACTTCAGTTAAAATTACACAGACAGCACATTCATAGTAATCTAAAAAGGTCAGGATAGATTACACTGCTTATTTCAGTGAAAAAGGCAGGTAATGTGATCCGCTGTGAGTAGTTTTTCATGCCGCCCCCCCTCCCCGGTACATTCCCTCCTGCTCACGGGCGCAGGTTTGACTCTTTGACTTTTACGCGCTCGACACTCGACGTCAATTTACCGTCTCCTTCTTTTAAGACCGGGAGGGACGTGTGCGGAGAGGTGAACTTTTCCTTTTTCGTCCACATATTACAATCATTTGAAGTGTTTTATATTCATAATGGCTTCTTTTTTTATTCTATATTTTTTAACAGGAACACTTAAAATAATGTGTGCTTGGAGGATGTTGTTAAAATCAGAAATAGATTGCTTCATAATTTAGCTTTTCGCTTAATGCCGTGTGCAGTCACACACCTTGTAAATCCACATTATCAGCAGTTTGTGCAGCTCCAGCAAGGCAAGCATGTCAAAGTG
Source organism: Echiichthys vipera (assembly GCF_963691815.1). NCBI lineage: Eukaryota > Metazoa > Chordata > Actinopteri > Perciformes > Trachinidae > Echiichthys > Echiichthys vipera. The sequence goes on along the minus strand of NC_139842.1, from coordinate 2,214,943 downwards.
TATTATTAGTGTCCGTCTTAATGTACTATACATAATGTGTAATGTGCTATATATATATATATATATATATATATATATATATATATTTAACCGCTTCAATCAAAAAAATGAGACCTCTGCTGTTTGAAGAATGTGGGAATGAATCAGCAGAGACATCATTTACAGTGCTCTTTAAAGGAGCTGGCGTGCCCTTGGCCGACAATACGAGCACTTTTTTTTTCAGTCCTTGTTTTATGTTTTACAGTAAAAACCACTCGGATTGCGACTTTCTCTCCCCAATGAAAATATTGTGTTTTCACAGGGAAAGAAAATACAAACGTTGCGGCTACACTTCTCCGCGTAACACACGTTCGTGAATTCACAATTGGCTGTAATCTGAATTTTGAACAAGTCAGGGGGAAAAACAAGCCACACAGTAAATCACACGCGGACGGGAAACACGCACAGGTGTTTTCTTCCTCTTTGAGTTCGGCTCCGCAAACCTGTGAAGTGCAGTGCTTCAGTAGAGGGAGTCATACCTCACTGTCTGAACACTCTGTTACACGTAAAAGGCCTAAAAGTGCAAAAGTTTCAACATTAAAATGAACTTTGAGTACAAAATGTAAAAGTACTCATCATGCACAAATGCCCATTTCAGCATCTTAAATAATAAGACTATAATTATTGATGTAAATGTAAATATTACTCTAAAGTTGCACCTGATAGCAGTGACTGGATCTACTTTATATTCTGCCGCGTAGCTTTATCCGTAACAATACGTGTGTTATTTAATTTGCTGATAATATTCTGATATAATTAAGTGACCTTGGGTACCATGAAAGGCAAGTTATTATTATTGTTATTATGATAATCTGAAGTAAATAAGAATAAATGCAGTGTAGTAAAAAGTGCAATATTTCCTCTGAAATGTAGCGTTGATAATGAAGCTTAATGTGGGAATAATCAAGTACCTACAAGTTGTGCTTATGTGCAGTACTTGAGTCGATGTACTTAGTTACTTAACGTCACCGGTGAAATGTGAGTGAAAGAAACAGAAGTCAAATAAGGATTTTGGGTCGAGTGAGAGGAGAGGAGCGGATAGATGACACCACTGAGCATCCTGCAAACAGAACGAACCGAATTAATCAGTAAGATATGGTTTGGTCTGTGAAAATAGGCTCGCTTGTGTATGTGTGTGTGTGTGTGTGTGTGTGTGTGTGTGTGTGTGTGTATATGTATGTGTGTGAGTGTGAGAGAGGGAAATGAAGGCCCTTCTTGTCAACACTAGACAAAGAAACGAGGAAAGTCCCGCATATCCATACTGTACTGTTAGTGCTGAGCTGCAGCGACCGCTCTATATTATACACTGTATGTGTGTGCATATGGGTGAACGTGTGTGTGTGTGTGTGTGTGTGTGTGAGTGTGAGTGTGAGAGAGGGAAATGAAGGCCCTTCTTGTCAACATTAGATAAAGAAACGAGGAAAGTACCAGATATCCATACTGTACTGTTAGTGCTGAGCTGCAGCGACCGCTCTATATTATGCACTGTATGTGTGTGCATATGGTTGAACGTGTGTGTGTGTGTGTGCGCGTCTGTGTGTGTGTGAGTGTGTGTGTGTGAGTGTGTGTGTGACAAAGAAATTAGGAAAGTCCCGCATATCCATACTGTACTGTTAGTGCTGAGCTGCAGCGACCGCTCTATATTATGCACTGTATGTGTGTGCATATGGGTGAACGTGTGTGTGTGTGTGTGCGTGTGTGCGCGTCTGTGTGTGTGTGAGTGTGTGTGTGTGAGTGTGTGTGTGACAAAGAAATTAGGAAAGTCCCGCATATCCATACTGTACTGTTAGTGCTGAGCTGCAGCGACTACTCTATATTATACACTGTTTGTGTGTGCATATGGGTGAACATGTGTGTGTGTGTGTGTGTGTGTGTGTGTGTGTGTGTGTGTGTGTGAGTGTGAGAGAGGGAAATGAAGGCCCTTCTTGTCAACACTAGACAAAGAAATGAGGAAAGTCCCGCATATCCATGCTGTACTGTTAGTGCTGAGCTGCAGCGACCGCTCTATATTACGCACTGCATGTGTGTGCATATGGGGGAACGTGTGTGTGTGCTTAATTAATATTTAAGCCACCTTCAGCATACCCTGGAAAGGAAGTAAAGGGGATTGTGTTCTCATGGATCCTTTAATCCTCTGAATTAGCAGTTTAATAACAAGAAGCCATTTGTAGATTAGTAAGATCAAGCTTCCAAGACGTGCTTGTGTACAATCTACTTAAATGCTTTGATTTTTGATGTTGGAAAATTCCCCTCACACGCCGCATATGCAGCGAGAGTGCAGCTGCGCATGTGTTCAGGCCTCTTTAAGGTAGTTTTATTGTTTGTTTGTCCGTCTGCAGAACTTCGGGAAAACCGAGCGGGCGGATTTTCCTGAACCTCGGTGGGAAGGGTGAAGAAAGCACCCATTAAATTTAGGAGGGGATCCGAAAAATGACTCTCCCCTGTCGTTAACATTGCATTTGTGCTGCATTCATGTGGTGTCAGAATAATCAGGAAAATGAGTTCCGGACCGGGGAAAATTCACACCGCATTAGCATTTTGAGATGCAGGCGTCGATTGGCGGAAGTCCGCTCCCTCTGAGCGCCCTTCTAGGTCGATCATATTTGGGATTAGAGTTGAAACGACGAAGCATCAACAGACACTGATAATTAGTCATTTAAGAAGCAAACACACCAAATATTCTCAGGTTCCAGCTTCATTAAAGTGTAATTCCATGTGGCTAACAGTGATTAGCTCGGGGCAGTACGGTGAAGGCATTCAAAGGTCTTTTTTAACCACTAATGCTGCTGAAAATAACAGCAAACCTCTGCAGCAGCATGAGAAGAGTCCCTACACACAAAACAAAGCAGCAGCAGCGTAGTTAGTGAACCCAGAGTTTATTAAAAGAGTGTTTTAAAGACTTACCTACTGGCCCCTGTACCAGCTCCTCTCATAGTAAAGTCCATTACAGTGGATTAGCAAAGTCAATCCCAAAGGAAGGAGCCCATTGGTGCTTTGTTTAATCAACAGAAACTCTGATAATTGGTCTTTTAAGAATCAAAAACACCAAATATTCTCAGGTTACAGCTTCGTTAATGTGAGGTTTTACTGATTTTCTCATTTACACTGAAAAACTTATAATAATAAATAAAACAACCAGAAAAAACAATATTCTGCTACTGTAAAAATAATTAATTAAAACAAAACTGCTTGGTTATGTTTATAAAAAGATGTTGGTTTGAGTTGAACCAGGTAAAGTGAGTTTGTTGCGTAATCTAGGTGACGCACTTAAGTCAAGTTAAGTTCATTCATTCATCTTCAGCCTCTTGTCCCTATCGGGGTCGTGGGGGGCTGGAGCCGATCCCAGCTGACATCGGGCGTGAGGCGGGGTCCACCCTGGACAGGACGCCAGTCTATCACAGGACACATAGAGACGAACAGAGACAGACAACCATTCACACCTACGGGCGATTTAGAGTCATCAATGAACCGAACACCTGCACGTCTTTGGACTGTGGGAGGAAACCGGAGAACCCGGAGAAAACCCACGCAGACACGGGGACAACATGCACACACAGAAGGGCCCCAGCCGGGATTCAAACCCTTTAGCTGTGAGGCGACAGTGCTAACCACAACACCACCAATTAATCCCCATAGTATATACTTTCTACTTGTATGGTTAATAGTTTATTTTGCTTATGTTTATGTCGAATCGAGTCAAATTCCTTGTAATGCAAATTACTTGGCAGTAAACCTGATTCTGATTCTGAACCATTTGTGATGATCGATTAATCGTTTGGGTCATTTCTTTGATTCCAGCTTCGTAAATGAAGATATTGTTTGGTTTATTTCCTCCTCCGTGAAAGTGAACTGAACATCTTTGACGTGTGGACAAAACAAGACGTCATCCCGGGCTTCGGGGAGCATCGATCGGCATTTTTCTGACATTTTATGGGCCGATCGATAACGACTTGATAATGAAAATAACCGTTTCTCGCAGCCCTAATGTTAATTGGACTTGGAAATGATTCCAGCATAACGGAGGCTCGGTGTTGTGTAGTGTCGTACAGTACACAGGGAGTACGGAGAGAGAATCATTACCCTAAAAAAAAACAACCCTCGCTTAATTGACAATCATTAGTTGCAACCTTTCTGCGATAAGAGAAGGAGTGACTTATCTTTTTAATTGGTAAGCGAGGGACTGAGGCCGTCTGCCACTTGCTGACATTTTATTGACTAAACAATTAATTGATTAATCAAAAAAACTATAGATAATATAAATAATCATTAGTTGCAGCCCTGTTTTGGATATCAAAGCGGCGTGAGTGTCCAGTGCTGCTGCGATGAAGGTGAGCCGTTAGATGTTTAGATCTTTTTGAAAGCCTTTCCTGCTGCTGAGGACACAATAATCTAAGGTTTTCGAGACTTAGTTATGGGTTTTATTTGTGTTTTTGAAGACGAGCGGTTGAAGATGAGAGGTTCTCCATCAGTTTATGCAAGCAAAAGCCTGAATAGTTTGATTGCCGCGCCGCTATCGGCTATTGATGTGTGTATGCTTATGTGTGTGTTTTTTTCCATCGACTGGTCTGGATGTTTCCATGTGTGTGGCCCTGCATCAACACAGCCCTTGTGATCCTCTAACACACACACACACACACACACACACACACACACGCATCTCTAGATCCCATCTCCTCTATCCGCGCTCGCCGTCATCATTTGCCAGCGATGACAGCCGCCCCTGTTTAACCGCCGCAGATCAGAGTGTCACAGCAGCCGCCGTGTTTCTAATCATCCCCGCGCAGAAAATCTCCGTCTTTGTTGGCGTTTCGCTGATAGCGTCTGTGTTATCCCCCGACTCTCCCACCCGGCCAATATCAGAGATTGATTGCTTTTGTCTCGTTATCGGGGTCGTTCAGGTGAGATTGACATGTGCTCGAAGGATAAGGAGGCTCTGAGGGGGTTCTCAGGGCTGTGGGGGGGTGCGGAGGGGTCCTCCTCACCGTGGTACAGTACAGTACAGTTAAAACATGCATGATGACCTGCATGAAATGTTGATGATGAATAATCATAAATAGGTCATAGCGGCTTCTCTGTGCCTCGCTCTCACATGTGAGCAAATGATCGTTTTGAAGCAAAATCTTCTCCTCCGCCTGTGAGCTCGACCTCGGTCTCTCACTCCGACAAAGTGATGGCGAAAGAGAAAGTTAAAAAACCTCAGGCGGGCGAATATCTGTTGCACGCTGAATCCTTCTCGGCCACTCAGCCTGGCGGTTGCCGGGCGGGGTGGCTTCATGCTCTGCACACTAGCCACACATCCTAAATAATTCACACTCTACTTGAGCATTCTCCAACAGACTCACTGCCGCCATTAGACAGTCTCCGGCTGCCAGTGTTTCTTTTGCTTTGCTTTTTTTTTTGTTTTGTTGGGGTGGTGGAGGGTGGGGGGGGTTGTTTTTCACATTCAGACTTCAGCGTTACACCCTCAACCGCCAAAAAATGGAGGAGAAAAAGGAGAAGACGGCAGCGAGGGGGGGGTGAAATACGAGTAATATCTCGGGTCGATGAGAGTTCACGGACAATCCGATATATAAAAGCGAGTTTACATGCATAACACTTCAACATTAGGATTTTTCACAGAGTTCAGCATATTTTCCAGAACTCTCCCTCTCTACTTGTCTCTCTTTTTTAATCTGAGAGGCCCCTTTGACAATGTCTTCCTCATGTAAAATGCATGAGCGCTTGTGGATCGATACAGGCCCTTTAATCTCTCCACATAGACAGCTCCCGCGCTCAGGCGTTGAACCCATACCCACGGCTGCCACCGCTGCAGCCCAGATCAGAGGCCACAGAGAGAGAGAGGGAGGGAGAGACGCCAACGAGAGCCACGAGAGCCAGCGACACGCCGTCCGTGGCCCCCAGGTGGGCCTGTTGACTGTGGAAAAGCTCTCCCATATCCTCTAAACAACACTTTTATGTAGAGTGTCCCTTTTTTAATGCTCCTTCCCAACATTAAAGTCCGCTTGCAAAACCAGTGCTCACCAGAGTCGAGACTTGAAGAAAACTAGAGGACAATAAAAAAAACAGGAAGTCATCTCCTGTGTGCTGGGAGGGATTGTTTCTTCTTCTCTGTTTAGCCACAGAGGCCATTATTACTTGTTCTTTCCCCACCCAATAAAAATTCCAAACATGCCGCCGTTGCTGCTTCCAGATACATAAAACACACAGTGGTGGAAGACATATTCACCTCCTTTGCTTAAAGAAAAGTAGAAACGCCACAGTGTGCAAGTAGGCTACTCCATTTTACGTTAAAGTTCTGCATTTAACAGCTGTTTTACTCACAAGCAACGATACAGAGTCAATTGGCAATGACTCCCAAAAGGACATAAGACCGTTCTGTTTGAAACGTGTAATGCAACAACTTAAAGTGAAATCCCGGCGTAAAAATCATCCCGTGGTCTTTTTCGTCAAATACACTCATCAAATAAGCCGCTAACTTTTTTGCTCACCAGCCACTCAGCATTCTCACTAGCCACAAATGTATATATATAGTATATTACCAAACAAATACCCTCTATCAAGGGCAGCTTCTCATCCATATTGAGAAAAATGGTGCAGGGATGTAGAAGATTAATTACAGAGATAACTCTACTGAAAAGATGAATACTGTCTGTTTAAATACAGCATTTATTAACAACATCATTCATCTATCTACAATGAACACTGACGTTTAATGCAATTCAAATACATACAATTCATACAATTCGTTCGAATAATGTCAAGCCCCGGTAGCAACTATTAATGGAGAAATCACAGAGAGTCGCTAACAGCCGAATGTAGCTACCACGGATTAGCTCGGGGCAGTACAGTGAAGGCATTCAAAGGTCTTTTTTAACCACTAATGCTGCTGAAAATAACAGCAAACCTCTGCAGCAGCATGAGAAGAGTCCCTACACAGAAAACAAAGCACCAACAACGTAGTTATTGAACCCAGAGTTTATTAAAAGAGTGTTTTAAAGACTTACCTACTGGCCCCTGTACCAGCTCCTCTCATAGTAAAGTCCATTACAGTGGATTACCAAAGTCAATCCCAAAGGAAGGAGCCCATTGGTGCTTTGTTTTGCGTGTAGGGACTCTTCTCATTCTGCTGCAGAGGTTTGCTGTTATTTTCAGCAGCATTAGTGGTTAAAAAAGACCTTTGAATGCCTTCACCGTACTGCCCTGAGCTAATCAGTGTTAGCCACATCCAGCTGTTAGCATCTCTCGATGATATCTCCGCCGGAATTTCACTTTAAGTTTAGGATACATAAATACTTGGGGCTAGGAAAGGATCATGCATTTGCTTATTACGAGTCATGAACGTAACAACATCGGTTTGACTTTTGGTTTCACACGATTACCGATCTCTTGGGTGTCCTGTTTTTTTCTGACTAATCCATCTACTCCAACCTCCCGCCCTGGCCCGAGTTTGGACTCTCATGCCGGATGCATTAAGAGAACTAGATACAGCGTTGGAGGCGGAGCCCAATTCATTCCTATGAAAGTTGCTCCGTGGTGCATGAAGCCTAAAGAGGTCGCTACTCACACCGAGGTGGCTATTTCCGGTTTAGCGCTCCAGTTTTAACCGTGCGGCTCTTCTAGACTTTCCAAATGTTATCGGACAGACTTTATAAAATACCAGAAGTGGAATAAGTCATTTCGCTGGGGTTGTGATGCAGATTTACAAATGTCTCTCTTTACCATGGAAGTCGGTTGTAAGTTCCCCGTTTGGCCACTATGTTAAATTGGCATCACTTCAATGGGACCTGACTTTCCCATTTGCTCTCAGGATGATTACGACGACCCCTAGAGGTCTCCGCCAATCAACCAATGTAAAGACAGTATATCATTGGTTATAAGCTGCTTGGGTGAAGACAGTGTGAGTATTCTCTAAGGCTGGTTATGTGCTATTCTATTTTTATTTTTGTCAACATATCCCATGAAATGTGCGACGAAGCCTTTAAATACATCAGTAAGATGTAGAATATTCCCCTCAGCAGTGGATTAAAAGTATAAAATAATGTCAAAAATTGTACTTCCTGTATGGAAAGCACTTGAGTACATGTAGAATATCCCACTGTATAAACACGGAGCTGAATTTAGGTTCATTGAGACTTTTTGTCAGATCCGTTAGTGATACAGATTACCGCAACGGACATTTGAGATGTCACAGCTTCTTATTGTGTGTGATGACGGAGAGCTGTCTGTGTCTCGGCGGAGAGTCTCCCGGGGAGGTGCCGGAGCTGAAACCTGGGGCTGACACAGAAAAGAAAGGCTTTTTTCTTTTTGTTGTAAATTTTGCACACAAAAGAAGATTGCTTTGGCTTCCTTTTATCAACACTTTTGTTTACTTAGGATGTGCCAAATGCAGGATTTAGTGTCACATTTGTCTGAGTGTCTGGCACTTTCACTGAGCTCATACTTCAGCGGCTCTTATTATCAGCCATTTTGAAGCTGTTACTCATTTTGCCAGTCATTTAGTTATTTTTGAGACGTACACTCTGTCTGCGTGCAGCTTTGATCATATTTTGTACAAACAGATTTAGGAAACAAAGGAGCACTGAAGGTTTCTTTAGAGTCTCGGTGTTTGTACATTTTAAATGAGGGAGGAAGCATTATTGCATTTACCGAAAAGTAGACGATGTTCTCGAAGGGAAACAAGGCCAAAGAGAAGAAAGCATCACCACCGTTTCTTTGCTTTTTGTGATGTTGCTCGTGTAAACTGTTCGCAGATTCCTTTGATTAAGTCACAGTTGATCACCCCGCTGCCTTTTAAGGGTTGTGCGCCGCAGATGGAGAGAGAAATTTGAATGGTAAAAGTTAACTAATGAACACATTTTCAAACGGAGCCTCTTGAGTCGAGACACAGCGATCGGTTAAGTGGAGTATATTTGGGCCCACCTCCTGATAATGTGTTGCGTTCAAGAAATGATCCAACATGGCTGATGCATCAGCTCTGCCTCCCCATTGTCTTGCAGGTGTTCGGTTCATTGATGACTCTAAATCACCCGTAGGTGTGAATGGTTGTCCGTCTCTGTTCGTCTCTATGTGTCCTGTGATAGACTGGCGTCCTGTCCAGGGTGGACCCCGCCTCACGCCCGATGTCAGCAGGTATCGGCTCCAGCCCCCCGCGACCCCGACAGGGACAAGAGGCTGAAGATGAATGAATGGACAATACATAGAACATTTAAATATGTTTAATTGAAAGCCTTAGCAATGACTCTATAGACAGGATATCTAAGCAGCAATCACGTAGGTGCGTCTCAAAACATTAGACATTATGACATTTTCTGTCCCCCAAATATTAGATGAGTTACTGAAACTTTGGTTCAAATTTGAGGTTTCTATTACAATCACAAACGAATCTGTGCAGTACGCCATCATATGTTAGCCACTCTCTACCTGCCTCCCACTTGTCAAGGCCAAAGAGAAGAAAGCATCACCACCGATTCTTTGCTTTTTGAGATGTTGCTCGTGTAAACTGTTCGCAGATTCTTTTAATTAAGTCACAGTTGATCACCCCGCTGCCTTTTAAGGGTTGTGCGCCGCAGATGGAGAGAGAAATTTGAATAGAAAAGTTAACTAATGAACACATTTTCAAACGGAGCCTCTTGAGTCGAGACACAGCGATCGGTTAAGTGGAGTATATTTGGGCCCACCTCCTGATAATGTGTTGCGTTCAAGAAATGATCCAACATGGCTGATGCATCAGCTCTGCCTCCCCATTGTCTTCCGACCTCCCTCCTCCTCCACCCCCCATAATGCAATGCAGCTTTTGTTCACTCATTCTTTTAACCGTTTCTTTGGCTGCGACTTGTCACGGCGGGACAAATTAAGGAAGCGGTAATAGGGTTATGTCAAGTAGACGGAGGTGCTTGCTCTGTGTGGATGCCTCCCTCCCTCTGTCTCCATGAAAGGTTACTGCACTTGCTGGGTTTTGTCTCCCCCGCTGTAATGAGAAAGGCAACAGACGAGCCTCTATCAGTCCTGCAACACCTACTGACAGATAGCATTTAGAGACTGGAGAAAAAGAAGCATTAGGGAAAGAGCGAGCGAGCATCACAGGAAGTAATACAGCAACATGAGCATGACTGATCACAACGGACACGCATGACCAGAAAAAACAATCCCTCTCGCCGAGGGTGCTGTGCTTGAACATTTACCTATGTGACACCTTCACGTGTGTATATATATATATATATATATATATATATATGTTTGTAATTTTCTTTCTCAAAGATATGCGCCTCGCAGAGTTTGACACTTTAACGTTTTCCATTGGAGCCATAGATATTATGCCCTCAACAGGGCGACATTAAAACCAGACATCTTTTAAAATATTGAGCAGGGACCGGAGCATTCGGGTTCAGTATAATATTACATTCATGACTCCCGCTCAGAGATATTACGCTCACAATTCTTCCGCTTCCTTTGGGCAGAATTCCTTAAACCCTTTTCTGTTTGAAAGAGCCGTCGTTTGGGGGCAGATGTCCGTGGAAAATGTGTATCAGTGCGAGAGTCCCTGTAGCTACATTTTGATGGCGGTGGAATGGAAAGAAGGCAGGAGGTGGTGGTGGCGGGGTTGTGCTTGTGTGCTGCTGGTGTTGTGGTCAGAGGGCAGGGTTGGATCTTAGGTAACAACAGAAGACGCTCCGGGCACTTCATGCTACACAGGGAGGTTTTATAGCCTGGCAGGTGTCTACAGAAAAAACGCATTTACAGCCAGAGACACACCAAACACATTGGGGCTAGGACAGAAGCACACACCCACACAAACTTTATATTTAGAGCCTCTATTTAAGTAGCACTTCTCAATACACAAGCGCTTACCAAACAGGCAAGGTAACAAAAAAAAAGAAGATGCTCCATAAAACACTCAGCTTTGAGGGAAAAAAGGCCTTTTGGAATAAAGTGATTCAACAGAAGTCACGCAGGACTACAAAGCCTCCAGGTCACTTTTAGTCTTCAACCTGGTCTTAAACTCAAAGGGGGGTAAAAGGTTAGAGATGCAGCTGTGGGCAAGACCTCGATGGGCACTTTAAGTATCTATAAAATATTAAAGTATGTTCTCAAACGAACTTTAACCAATGTAAGGATGTCGTGACTGTCTGAATCTGGACCATCTTTCTTAAATCCTAATCAGTATGTGTTGTATGTCCCGCTGCTCCTGTATTTCCTGATGGTTAAAGCTATACTATCTTACCATGTGAGCCTATTAGGGATGTCGGGATTAACCAATTACTGCCATAACCGCAGTTACATAACATCTGGGTTTCATAACAGTAAGAAATGTCGAAGCTACATAATCTATTGTGACCTGATTCCTGCAGTGTTGTCCTGTAAAAAAAAAAAACAATTTTGTGAGTTGCGTAACACGCGTTTGCAGGTTTGTTTTGTTTGGAGAGAGTCGTTGTGCCACTCACCTGAAGCATTGAGAAGAAGAGCTGTAAAAACTGACATTTCAGCCTTAAATCCGCCAGAAAAGCTCCTTAAATCATCAGCATGGAGCATCTCGGATATCTTCAAAATGAGCAGGGAGTTGTTGGAGAAGATGGAAATCCAGTTATCAAAGTGTGGCGTCTAAAAGCGAGTGCAAAGGGTCCAACTCTGTGAACATGTTCCAACATGTTTGAGATAATCAGCGCTTTCTGCTCAAGTCTGTGTGGAAAAAGTGAACTAGTGAATGTAATGCTACTAATCTGGACCAAACCGGTTTAAACTGGGCTGGATGACCAAACCAGTTTAAACTGGGCTGGAGGACCAAACTGATTTAAACTGGGCTGGAGGACCAAACCGGTTTAAACTGGGCTGGAGGACCAAACCGGTTTAAACTGGGCTGGAGGACCAAACCGGTTTAAACTGGGCTGGAGGACCGAACCGGTTTAAACTGGGCTGTAGGACTAAACCAGTTTAAACTGGGCTGGAGGACCAAACCAGTTTAAACTGGGCTGGAGGACCAAACCTGCTTAAACTGGGCTGGAGGACCAAACCGGTTTAAACTGGCCTGGAGGACCAAACCACTTTAAACTGGGCTGGAGGACCAAACCGGTTTAAACTGGGCTGGAGGACCAAACCGGTTTAAACTGGGCTGGAGGACCAAACCACCTTAAACTGGGCTGGAGGACCAAAGCAGTTTAAACTGGGCTGAAGGACCAAACCGGTTTAAACTGGGCTTGAGGACCAAACCGGTTTAAACTGGACTGGAGGGGTTCACAACGTCTTCCTGTTTACTGTCTACACCTACTGGGGAGATGTAGTAGTTACTGGACGTAACCCCAGTTCTGAATATTTCACATAGAAAGTCGACCGACATGTTTGAGTGTCCAATAAGAATTTCACTCATTAATAATCGTGAAACGTTGATATTTCCTCTGACAACAACCGTGATATCACATCTCATATCGTGACGCCCGTACAGCCGGTGCAGATATGCTGGAATGATTCATGAAGAGCTACTTTGAGAGTTTCTGTCTATTACAGTTGTTTGAGAGCTATAGGTAGGTTTCATCGCCAATTGATTCATTGTTTTAATCTAAATGTGATAAAGGCCAATTATTAGGTACTTTAAAATGCGTGTTTTGTCCGACAAACCCCGAAACATCCAATCCGTGACGCTGGAACCAAAGAATATTTGCTTAATCAATCACTTCCAGCGCATTTATCAATTCATCGTCAACCTCTTGTCCCTGTCGGGGTCGCTGGAGCCGATCCGAGCTGACATCAGGCGTGAGGCGGGGTCCACCCTGGACAGTACAACGGTCTATCGCAGGGCACATAGAGACGAACAACCATTCACACCTACGGAGGATTTAGAGTCATCAATGAACCGAACACCTGCACATCTTTGGACTGTGGGAGGAAACCGGAGAACCCGGAGAAAACCCACGCAGACACGGGGACAACATGCAAACTCCACACAGAAGGGCCCCAGCCGGGATGCGAAACCTTAAACCTTCTCGCTGTGAGGCGATAGTGCTATCCACTACACCACTGTGTAGCTCTCTCATCAATTCAGTCAGAGATAAAACAAATTTACCACCAAATCAGCAAACAGCAGGAAAGGCGATAAATTGTTTTATACTTCTGGGGACAAGAAGAAGTTGTGATTTATGGAAAATGTGGTCTTAAACCGGAGTACTGTGAACCCCAGCTGCATGAATTTCAGGCTACCAATCGTCCACAAAGACACCGTTCATTTATTTTTTAAGGTACGACTGTAAGTGAGAGTGTTTTGAAATCGAGCGAATGCACATTTAACATAAGTAGTCAAGGTGTTTCAGGTGCTGACACATATATTCACACATTTCCTGACACCTCGAGGGCCTGGCTGTGCTTTTCTGACGCTCCGTTCTTTTATGATATGTGAGTGCTGGAGGCCGCTGTGGCCCCGTGCGTCTGGCAGTATTGATGTACCATTTCTCACTCGCCGCTGCTAAATATGAGAACATGGTATCTGCAGTGTGAACCCCTGACCCCTCTGGGAGACACACCAGCATTCACAGTTGTCGGAAATAGGTCTCTGGTTCCCCAACTGCCTGTTCAGAGTAATGGTCAAAGGTATGCCTGCTGGAAGGGAACATTACTGGGCATGACCAATCTGCTCCCAAATGGAATACACTTTATGTCACAGCACCAATCTCTCGTAATTGACTTTGCTTTGGGCTGCAGCAGCCATTATGGTGAAGGTTGCTCTTTTACAGAACGTCAATGAAATCTGGACAGTAGATTTTCAGACTGATTGCTTTGGATGGATATGAATTGTGGGACAATTTGGCTATAAAGAACGCCTGATATGTGTAATGTGTGCTTGTCAAGCAGCACACCCTGTCAGGTATCTTTACACTCATGAGTCCAGAGCCACCGCTGCCACGTAGTTTCCGCTCTAGCTGTTGAATCAGAGACAGATTTAGGGCCGGGCACAACAGGTGAATGCAATCGACAAGGTGGCAGAAGAGAAAAGCAGCAGTCCTCTGGACCCTGACCATTGGATTTTACACGTGGCATGACTTATTGATTGGTAACTTAGCATGAGTGTGTGCGTTCTTGCACTTCTGGGTTATAAAATAAACAAAATGCTCCAGTTCTATAGGAGGATTCAGAGTTTACGAGCGTAGGTTATGGATAAGAATATGAATTAGGTTTGAATAATAAAAATGTACAGTAGCCTGTACAGACACTAGTGCAGCGCAACATGGTCAGCAGTTTGACGAAATCATCCTCTGTGGTCTATTAGAATATCTACATGAATCATGAAATATTACGTTTTCAGGACCAGTTTATAGATTAAACTAAAAGTGCACTCTTGGGAGCACAGACCTCCACCACGGCATGCCCTATCTCATGATGTTAACGTTCCCACTTCGGGGCACGCTCACATGTATTTCCCCAGTTGGGAACTAATTTTTCCAATTATTCCGACACCACACGAATGCAGCATGAATGCCCAAAATCATTTGGATCCTATCAAAAATATAATGGATTCTTCCTTGGCCCCTGCTTCATCCTTCCACAAAGTTTAATGAAAATCGGGCCAGTCGTTGTTGTTTTTTCCATCATTCTTCTGAGACAAGACGGGCAGATAAACTGAGCCAACATTACCTCCTTGGCAGAGGTAATAACCAGATAGAAATGTTTTTTTTTTGGCTAATTCAGTAAATTAAATACCAGGGATATTGACGCGAGAGCTACCTCAGGACAAACGTATGTCCCTGATCTCATGGTATACTGAATATAATTGAATTGTTTGAAACTACAATCAACACAGGACGCAGAGGATCATGTCTACGGAAAAGTTATGAGTAAATGGCGCAGCTAAAAACCCTTCAGAGTCCTTAGTTACGTACTCCTTGAGCATTTCCCATTACTTACCCTCTGGGAGGTATGAAAGATTATATCCGGCTGCATAATACACAGTAGTTCCACGTCCTATTTTGGATACCTGTATTGGTAGACCGCAAGATGTTCTACCAATGAAATGTTCTTTCTCTACCATTTTTTATTCCTGGTCAATGATTTTTGGGGGGTAACTGAGAGTTTAGGGATGGATGATGACAGATTGTAAAGCACACAGAGACAAGCTAGTGACTGTACATAGTTCCCAAGTCTACATATACAAACATAGCTCTACAAACATGCCTTTTGTCTCCCTTACATTCGTTTCCTGCCTGCCTATTAGGCTCATTCATAACCAACCACTCCAACCCTTGGAGACAAAATGGGCGACTGCAAATTTGCTGGCTGACACATTAGCCTCTCCATGTACATTCAGTAGTCACACGCTTACATGCACCACGTGACGTCGTCCCCAAGAGCGTCTTGCCGCCACTGAATTTTTCATCATTGATCTGATGTGATTTCCATGCTTGGCCGTCCCTCTGCCCTGTCAGCTCTCTCTCTATCATAGCCTCTCTCGGCCTAGAGGGCTAACGGGGCGTGAGTCATCGCCCCCGTTGGTTGTCTCCCACCCTGCCTGGACAAAACCGCTCTCTGTCCTCCACCCCACCGCCGAGGACTATCACACAGCCGCCGGCCTTGGCGCTTTGTAGCCGCGAGCAAACCAGACCTTTGGATAAGAGGGAGGTAGAACGCTCGATGTATTGACATCTTCTGTCCGCAGCCATAAAGCTCCATCACCCCCCCTTCCTCGTCAAAGCGGCAGGAGAAGCAGTGGCTCGGTGTGTGTGTGTGTGTGTGTATGTGTGTAGACGTGGAGGGTTGATGTATGGCGGTGTGGGAGGCAGAGTCAGTACCTCTCGGTTTCTGCTCTGCCTGCTCCAGTGGAAGCATTTGAAACGTCCTAATATCTGACCGCAGCTGTGTGAGCGATGGCCAGAGCCAACCTGCTGATCTTAGCACCCGGTGCATTAGTTTGCCATAAAGAAGCAGTGATTGTGAGACGCGGCAGGCGAAAACATATGAGGATGAATGACACCATATAAAAGCCAAGCTCTGTTTCAAAATCCATTACGGAAGCGACTGCCTCAGCTCCAAACGCAGCAAAACCAAGGGGCCCTCACATCCTACCCCAGCGTCCAATCGAGGCGTGGATCACAGATCGCTCTTGCAGTTCCCTCTCTTAACTGTCCGTTTAATCAAAGATTTTTAATCAATGCATTAGTGCAAGACAGCTTTGAGTGAAGAAAAGGCATACTTCACTAGGAGCCAGATATTGGCATCCAAAGATAGGTGGCAGATGAATGCAGCTCATTTGGTGCTGAGATGGAAGTGCTGTGTGTGTGTATGTGCGTGTGTGTGTTTCTTCTGTGTGTTTTTTAAGTGCAGGCATGTGTGATTGTTCTTCGTATGTATATGTGCTTCCATGAGAAACCCCAACCCCACCCCCCTGTGCCACTGCCTCCTAATTACTCAGATCTGTGCTCAAAGTGAAGAAATAATGAACAAGAGCTTTAATTATGCCTCTAGACAAAGGATCCCTGATGCCTCCACAACACCGCTGGCACGCTGAGATGGGTGAGGGCAGGTTAAACAGGAGCCCTTTCCTCTGGGTGCAGAAATCTGGTCAGCCTTGAATACAAACCAAGCCTGCAACCTGACATGATACCGCAGATATTGGCGGGGAGGAGGGGGAAGTCTGTTAAATTGACTCGGCTGGTTTAAAAAAAAAAAGAAAGAAGATGAGCTACATAGGTTTGTTATCTCTAACAGATATGACACAACCTTTAATTAGTGGGGATCCCTGAAGCTCTGGGCCTGAGATATAATCAGCGGACCTTTAGCGAGAGCACAACCCTCCCCTCTCTGAGTACCTCCGGGGCTGGCTGATCGAGGCGTCCTCGTGCCCCCTCTTCTGCAGCGGGGTTGGCTGGCACTCTGGAGATGCCAGATAATGAGGAAGCCTGTCAGAGGGGCACTTCAAAGGTGCCCCTCCAAAGGCCTCGCTGCTTCTCAACGAAAATCCACCAGCACCAACACTTTGTTTTCTTCGGAGTGCGTCTCCAGAGGTCTCGGTGGTGTGTCCAGTGGGGTTAGGGGGGTGGACTCTACAATCTCCTTTACAACTCAGTTGATCACATCAGTGGCTCAGATGGACTAATTATACTCCACACTTTGACTAATGGAGAATCTGACCATATTTACTTTCATAAAAAGTTTGGGTCTGTGCATAATATTTCATAATCCACATTCTGATGCATCTGTGTTGTTCAGGCTCTGGTGGACTTCCTGATCAGAGCTTTGATTCTCTTCTTGAACCCTATCAGGCTGTTAAGGCGTGACGTTACATCCTTTCAAGATATGATTTTTGGGTCCAAGCCGGTCTAAGCCTTGTGTCTCTAAAACGCTGCGGTACCCCGTTGTTTGAACAGATCTCAGTTTTTAAAAAAACAACGTAATTGTCATTTTACCTCTTTCTTATCAATGAAAAAGACGTCTAACCGACAAAAGAGGTTATCGCAATTGTTCACATGTTCGGCTGTTGTTGTCTGTTTTGTTTCAACGGAGCGTCTGGACCCAGAAATTGTATTCTGAAAGGGTGTTACGTCTGACTTAACAGCCAGATTGGGCCTGACCTGACCCCTAACGAATTCGGGCTGTAATTTCTAAAAACTCTCTCTGGCTTGAATCGGGTCCGGTCTGCAGAGATTTCCTGGATATCCATTAAACTTACACACAGTGGTGTAGTGGTTAGCACTGTCACCTCACAGCGAGAAGGTTCCAGGTTCACATCCCAGCTGGGGCGGGAGTTTGCATGTTTTCCCCGTGTCTGCGTGGGTTTTCTCCGGGTTCTCCGGTTTCCTCCCACAGTCCAAAGACGTGCAGGTGTTCGGTTCATTGATGACTCTAAATCACCCGTAGGTGTGAATGGTTGTCTGTCTCTGTTCGTCTCTATGTGTCCTGTGATAGACTGGCGTCCTGTCCAGGGTGGACCCCGCCTCACGCCCGATGTCAGCTGGGATCGGCTCCAGCCCCCCAGTGACACCAACAGGCACAAGCGGTTGAAGAAGAATGAATGAATGAACATGGATATATTGGATATAAAATCATAAAAATTTGGGGCTCCAGCCCAAAGCTTGGGTCAGATTTAAAAAGACATTTCAGGCTCTACTCCTGATGGAGGACCTGTGTCCATGCATGTGCACTGTGCACAGTGCACATGCATGGACACAGTGCACATTTACTACAGTATCTCCACTATCTGCTGTGTCGTACTCTTATTCCATTTCATTTCAGAAGAAAATACTGTTCTCACAGCTGTAGTTACTAATGAATTAAAACCAGGGCCGTTACTACAAGTGAGGACACCAAGGTCATGTCCTCAGGATTTTTAGGGGAATTTGGAGGGGTTCAGTGACCCAGGGGTACTTTACTTTCTGATATTCTTTAAAAACCAACTCACATTTGGGCATTTCACAGCCTGATTTCTGTCATTTGAGACTTAATTTATTTCAATTTCTACACTTTTGGGAAATAAGAAGCCTAACTTAAAAAAAGATAGTTTCCATATTTCGCCACTGTTACATGGAAAACATCCTTTGGAAGTGAAATCTGATTGAACAGTTGAGTGAAACATTTTTAATAAAGGCTGATAAACAATGACAACAGGATGACAACAAGATGACAAGTGAGGACGATAATAAAAAATTATAATACTACATTTTATTTGAGGGAGCCTTTCACGACACCTTAAGATGATGATACTTTATTGTCAGATCAAGACGGAAATTTATTTAGCATCTGTAGTTAACTGTGGATAATCATGCCATTAATTATCTTCATCTTCATTCATCTTCAACCGCTTGTCCCTGTCGGGGTCGCGGGGGGCTGAAGCCGATCCAAGCTGACATCGGGCGTGAGGCGGGGTCCACCCTGGACAGGACGCCAGTCTATCACAGGACACATAGAGACGAACAGAGACAGACAACCATTCACACCTACGGGTGATTTAGAGTCATCAATGAACCGAACACCTGCACGTCTTTGGACTGTGGGAGGAAACCGGAGAACCCGGAGAAAACCCACGCAGACACGGTGAGAACAGAACCACACAGAAGGGCCCCAGCCAGGACTCGAACCAAGAACCCTCTTGCTGTGAGGCGACAGTGCTAACCGTGTCACCCGCGATCAATTATGATTAAATATTTTGATCAATTGAAGTGAAAACTAGCTCCACCTCTTCTTTATAAAACTACTTTTGATGCTCATAACTGCATTTTGCTGATAATTACTTCACACAGAAGAAGAAGAAGAACTGTTTTCAATGCAGCACTTTGGCTTTAATAGATTACTTTACACCATGAGTGTCAAAGTCAAGGCCCGGGGGTCAGATCCGGCCCGCAAATGAATGATCTTGGCCCCCTGGATGATATTTGATTAGCATTAGAACCGGCCCGCACGCCACAGCCGCCTGCTGGTGTGTTTCACGCACCAAAACTACATTACCCACAATGCAACTGTAGCCCGCAAACTCACTGAAGCGCCGCAAGTGCCCCCCCCCCCCCCCCCCAATAATGGCTAAAGGAAGGTGGACGATGAGAACAGGGTGTTTGAAGCTCGGTGGGAGGCAGAGCACATGTTCACACAGCTGTGCGTGTTTATCTTGATATTAAGGAACATGTTTTATTTTTGAAGGACATTTTATTTTTTGCTGTTTGCCTGTTGGAAATGTTTTCCTTGAAATAACTAAAGTCATAAGAAAATCTTGCTTTATTCATTTAATGTACAGGACAAGTTTGTTTTTGTCTGTGAGCCTGTTGGAAAATCACTGACAGAGCCGTACAAACATATGTGATTATTAATTTAATCATTAAATAAAATACGGTACACTGTGTTAGGTCTTGGTTCAACAGGTTATATGCATCATTTTAATATGTTTTAATAAACATTGAACCAGTCCGGCCCTCGGCTTGTAGCAAATTTGTTTTTTTGGCCCTCTGATGTATTTGACTTTGACGTCCCTGCTCTTCACTGTGTTATTGCTCGTCTTACTTAAGGAGAGGACCTGGGTACTTCCTCCTCCACTGTCAGAGTGGGGAGAGTTAAGGGAAATAAACAGTCATCTCTTATGAAGATTAGTGCGAGTGGGCCGTATCGATCAGCGGTCATACGATAAACAGTGGAGAACAGGAATGTGCCGCCAATCGTTTGGGCCCCATTAGTCTCCGCTTGCTTCGCCTTTGATTATTGCTGACTGAGCTCCCGGTGCATGTGATGGCTTTTTACTGCAAGAACTGCTGCTTTCCACCTTTTTTGTGTTTTTTTTTTTTTCGGTAAGGAGAACATTAAAATAACACCGGCTCCAAAGACAAACCACTCCATATCTTCTGTCACGCCAAAGCTGTGTCTCATACACAAAGGCGGATGTTTTTTTTTGAGAGGAGATTAAAACCGGATTTAAAAATCTTGTAATGCTTTTGATCAGCTGAATCTCAGAGTCGGGACTCGACACAAGACGCGCAGATGCACACCTGCACAAATCCACACACACACCCACACACACATGCAGACTCTGTAAATCCTCCGGGGGGGTTAATCCTGTTCTATAACGGGCCAACAACACAGGCTGAGAAGACGTGACAGAGTTGACAGTGCCCGTGATGATGATGGTGATTGTGGTAATAATGATTATGCTGATTATTACGGGGCTGCCACAGCAATGTGGTGATTGTGCCGTGAGGAAGACAAAGAGCGACAGTGACAAAAATGAGGATGATAATGATTAAGATCACTTTTTTTTTTTTTCCTCTGCTTTTGGTGATCAACAGTGAGCCGTTCACAGCGTCTGTTGATCTTTCTTTAATTGGCAGAACAGCCGTGCGGGGAGTTAACTGAGGATATCTCTACTGCATTTGAGGGCTTTGATTTCACATGACAAAAAGAAAAGGCACCGTTGAAACATCCCAGCAACTCCCTTTGAAGGGAGTGATCTGGCAGTGCTCATTTGAATTATTAACTGAGTGAGACAGACAGACAGACAGACAGGTCTGGAGAGAAAAATGGAGAGCAAAAGAGCGAGAGACAGAAAAACACATAGAGGGGAGTCAGAGAAATGGATCCCCGTCTTCAGCAGGCGACGCCAAAGCATTGAGCGGAAACCACGTCACACATTCGACGACTGATCTTTGCATCAAACAATCAGGCCAATTATCCAGGAATGAGGCAGCATACTGAAAATAAAGATGGCTGCTAATAGAGGTGAGCGTTTTATTCAAGTTACTGATGTTTCGTTCATGAAGTACAAGTATGAATGTATAAGTACGGGTAAGCCGTCCCCCTGCTGCCTGCTTGGAATTGCTTAATCTGCAGAGGAAGCATCCCAGAGGGAGTTAATTCTCCTCTGTGGTCGTGTTGTGTCTCCCACAGCTGGAGCCTAATATTACTGTCAGCGTGGCCAAAGCACCAAACTTAGAAGGTGAGACTTCAGGTAATGTACTTGCAGAAAGTCAGGGAAATGTTTCAGTAGCCCCCAGGGCTGTGCTTGACTTCAATTTGGCTGTTCAGTACAAATATGCAACTATTTGTTTCTTATCTTTTTATATAGACTATCAAGCGATTCTCCGTTGACCTGCGAGAACGGGGTTGAGCGGGACGTTCAGGGATAATGTGGTAAACAAGCCAAGTTAACCCTTTGTGCCAATACTTGCTAACTACGCAAATGACAGATCAGAAAAGTGCAACATTTTTAGCTGACACTAGATATCAAACAAAAGACAGCAAGTCTCTCTGCAGCGAGTACAAAAGGCCTGACCGCTCGACCTAAAGATATCCTGACGACTGTTTTCCGAACAATGATTCGAATCTTTGACTTTCAGGGGGCAGCCGTAGTAATCCCTACAATCTGTCACGTCTATATCATTGCATCCTGTTCTCACTCGAGCGGTGTCACAGTTGGGGGCCGGTTGGCGTGACGGACGGGTCAAACAAACACTGGACTTTAACTCAGGAGGTTCATGTACCACTCATGTTCCCTGCATCACTGTAATTTAATTACAAATTCCTTGTTTATTTTCCCAACCCTAACAAAGTGGTTTTGGTTGCCTTAATCTAACCATGTCATTTTGTGTCGATTCACAAAATGAACCCTTGCCCTCATTTAGAAACGACTAGGATTGCCACATATTTGATGTGCAGGGCTACGCAGAGCATTGACAAGTGACACCAGAGGGTCCTGACGAAACGGCCGTATAGGATCGAGTTGGGAAGAGGTGGGGTTGGTCGTTGTCAGTGGACACAGGGGTTGTGGTCAGTGAAAGAAAATCTGGAATTATGGTTCCTGAAAGACGCGTGTAAAAGGTTTTTGCAGTGCAGGGTGTTCAACAACACAAAGGGCAAAGCGGAGTATCAAGTAAGCTGATTGGTTAACCCAAAGAATTATACAAATGCATCTTACTGGACGACTTCCATGTGTTTACATCCAGCCTGCAGAAGCACATTCAAACTCTAAGTTGATTTACAACAGCTTGTATCAACCTCATCCGTACTTATCACCTTTTTTGAGGCAATTTTCTGTTGCCATTATTCTGGCTCTGGCGCAGGAAGATAACATCCGTCCTCTTAATCCTGCCTTAAGAGCTCTGATTGTCTTTCCAAGCAGGGAAACAGCCGCTGACGAGCACAACACAAGACCCTTTTGAATCGTTTTGGGAAATAAAAAACACCCCCAAAAAAGATAGAAATCATCTTGTAAGGACCAAGTTGGATCTTTTGACTGGCACCCTCGCAATCACTCTCCATCTATGCCTTTGATTCCTCCAGGCGCTCCGTGGTGGCGTGCAATAGCATCATGCTCACAGATCTGAAGACAGCTTGTGTATTGTAGAGATGGTATAGAGATGGTTGAGCCCTTAGACTTCTGGATTTATAAATATGAATGGTCCGGACTTGCTTGTATGAAGATAAACTACAAGATCTAGAGTAATCACACCTTGTCGAACCCAGGCAATGGCCCTTGTTCCAAGACGTCAGGGTTTTAAAGCTATTGTTGTGTTGGTTAAGACAGATTTCTTGCATTTTCTACACCCCCCCCCCCCCCCATACCCAACTGGCACCTATGATGTAACAACTCCATCTTGTGCTCTTGTTCTCTTTGTCTACTTTCTCATAAAGCAGTATCAGACAGAATGACTCAAAAAGATACATTCAAAGAAACGCTCTGAGTTGTTTTGCGTGTGCTGTTGAGCGTGCTCCATGCTTGGCTGGGTGCATCTTAAAGGCTCAGTCGCACGAGCAGATGAAGAAGGATGTCACTTATGGCCCGATAACAGCCTGTTTTGTTCTAATGCCTTTTCCCCGTACTTCCCAGAAATGTCTGCTATACATGCTACAGTATGTGTCCTTGAGAGGCGGATGAGAGGAAGGTGGTGTTGGCCACCAAGGGGGTGTGCGTGTTTATATGTGTGTGTTTGCGGTGTGGGGGGGCCGCAATTAAAAGGCAGCATGCAGTGTCCCACGAGGTGCTAATGCCCAGGATCAGCTGTTCTAATGTCATTCACATCCCCTCTGTTATTCAGCCAGCCCTGTTTGATGTATGAATCCATCGGGGACTTCATCAGTAACCCCCTCCCTCAATGCTACCACCACCACCACTTTTATAACCCCACCCTAACCTACCCAACCCCCTGTCGGCTCGACAACCCCTCCTCCTCCTCGTCCTCGTCCTCCTCCTCCTCCTCCCCGGCTTGCACAGAACCTCCCCTTCTGTGTCTGAATGCTTATGTTGGCTTTTATCGCGCTCAAAGTAAACAGAGTCGCGCCAGGGATAGTGAGAGAGAGAGAGAGAGAGAGTGAGTGAGAGAGAGAGAGAGAAAGAGAGAGCAATAGTGATAAAGGTGGAACATGCACATTGTCTGCGCGCCGCTCGCCTCCCTGCAACATCTTCAATAGAGACACAAAAGCCAAGCAAAGGGGAAATTTAAAAGGCAAGAGGAGGCAGAAGAAAGGAAGTGATCCGAAGAGAGAGAGAGAGAGAGAGAGCAAGCGAGCCAGAGAGAGAGCGAGAGAGAGAGTAGAGCGAAAGGATCTCCCTGCTAAATGCGCAAAGCGTCCCGTCACCCCACGCTGAGCTCCATGGCCAACTCCGGCTGCCTGCTGCTCTCCAGCTCCGGGATGCTACCACACTCGCTCCAGTGTCCCCCTGCCTTCCTCTACCTGCCCGAGGTAAGACTGAATGAAGCTTCGCTTTTTTCGTTGCCCTCGCTCTCTCCCTCTCTCAGTCCCTCTCTCTCTCTCCCTCTCCTCTCCCTCGCTCTCCATCCTCGCCTTTCATTCCTCCGCGCGCTCCGCGGATGCACGTGATAGCATCGCTCACTCTTTGTGTTGTTACCCCCGAGTACTTTCGCCCCCCTCTAACCCTTGACCCTCACCCTGCTTTTGTGGGAGAGAAATAGGGAGGTGAAGGGGGGAGGATGGGGATCACCCCTTTAATTCTATCCTCTCAACCATCCTGTTCTTCATTTCCTTGTCTCTCCTCTCCCTCCCTCTCTCCCTCCCCCGCTCTCCGAGTGAAATAAAGCAGTGAATTAGCGGTTAGCGTGACGACGGGGGTCATGCAGTGTTTGTGTACCTTCTCGCCTCGGTGTGTGATCGGAAATGCTTCTGCTCAGTTTGTTGTGCTCTTCCGTCCCCAATCGCTTCTCTGCTGCGGCCGCATCTTTACAGTTAGAAAATTCCTCTTCTTGACTTTTTCAGCGCATGCGGATGTCAACTTTTCCTTCAGCTGTGTGTTGTAGAGTCATAGAGCCCCCCCCCTCGTGTGTGTGCGTGTGCAGTGCCTAAATTGTGAACGCTTCACCTGATCTGACCCCAACCTGCATCTGCTCGACGTGCAAAAATATTCAGCTGATTTAAAATAAAACAACAACAACACACATTTTAATTTCAACCCTTAAAATGTGGAAGTTGAGCTGCGAGGCCTCCGGTATTAATGCTATTATTAAAAACACTGCTGGCATTTGATATTAAGGAATACATTCGTCTCTAGTTTGAATGATTTTTAGTTTTAGGATGTGAAGACGAATAAAACACCGTGGGAGATTTCTTTTTCTCGGCCTCCTCATCTCTACTGTTTTTAGGCTCATCGTTGTCAGAACATCCCTTTCATTTTAAGCATATTTTAAATGGTAAACATACATTAAATCCTTTGAATTACTCAACACACACACACACACACACACACACTACTTATTCAGACTCGTGAAATTACACTAAAAACTTGTCTCAATCCATCAAAAGGCCACAGCGAGCGCTTCACTCTCCCACACCCCTTCATTTTTCTAATGGTGATCACCACCGAGTGACAACACTTTGAATAATTATATATCTCTGCAAATTGACATTGATTTTCCTTTTCTTTTCCTTTTTTTTTTGGTCCTCCTCCTTTGGAAATTGATTCTGTCACTGATCCCCTTGTTTTGTGAAACCTGAAGACTGCAATTTTCTGAAGGGAGGTGAAAAAATCAACAACAAGGTGACTCTTAAGAGCCCGTGTGCCTGTCTATCTGCTGAATTATTCACGTGTTTTAATTCAGCCAGTCGTGGGGACGGGAGTGCTGTCAGTGATGGGATGACGGGGAGGTGTCAGAGGGAGGGGGTCGAGCGTCCAATTCAGTTTTTACTACCAGCTGCATGTCTTGCCGTAAACAGTGTGTGTTACTGCAGTCGTTGAGGGGGAAATAACAGTGAGGCTGCCTCGCGATTCTCATTTTGAATCTCCCCCCCCCCCTTTTCTCCCCCACCATCATGGTAATGGTCCCTCACCCCCCTCCCACCCATCTGTCCAAAAAAAAATGAGCACACCCCGCCGGCCAGCCAGGGGATGAAGGGGGAGGCATGTGGACGACCAGGTGCCACCAAAACACACACTGAAGAGGAGCCAAGGCAACCTCCATGAACTCTGACTGTCATATAAAAAAAACAAATGCTAAAAGAATTAAAAAGCGGTGGATCGTCTGCAAATGGTAATGATTTTCAGATGAAATGAACATTTTAATAGTTTGCATTTTGATGACGACCAGAGCTGCAGCGATTAATCGAATAATTGATTAGTTGCCAACTATTTTGGCAACAAATTCTCTGCTGTCAAACAAAAAGGGTCCTGGCTCTTGTTGTCCACGTGAGGACGCGTTCATAATTAAGACGGTGTCCCAGATCAGCACTTACATGGACAATTCTCCCTCTTTTATGTTCGTTAGAGTTGATATGAATAGTTGATTAATCTATTAGATATCAACTATAACTATTTTTGATAGTTGAATATCATAAATCTCTGAGTCCAGCGTCTTAAAAGAGAATAAACTGTGATCTGTGTCTTTCCTCCTCTGTGACAGTGAACTCAATATCTTTGAGTTGTTGACATTTGAGGACATCCTCTTGAACATTTTTTACCATTTCATCACATTTCATAGACCAATAACAGTCAGTCGCAGCCCTAATGACAACTGTACATATACTTATACCTTACATGTGTATGTCACGCTGTGAAAAGCTTCCTGAGCTCCTTTGAGTTCACTGTCAGAGAGGAGGAAAGACACAGATCACAGTTTATTCTCTTTTAAGACGCTGGACTCAGAGATTTATGATATTCAACTATCAAAAATAGTTATAGTTGATATCTAATCGATTAATCAGCTATTCATATCAACTCTAACGCACATAAAAGAGGGTCGACTGTGGTTGTTTTAAACGTAAAGGAGCTTCCTGAGCTCCTTTGCACACGTACAAATGTTAGCAAACTGCGTTTAGGTGGGTTTACCTTCCACTACATCCCTGTTACATCCAAATCCTCCGTATGGCCAGTAATCCTCATGAGTGTGTGTGTTTGTGTGTGTACCTGGCCGAGTGTGTGTGTGTTTGTGTGTGTTCACGTCCACAGTAGGTTCCTCTAAAAGTCCAAGACGGAGCTGAAATGGAAACTTCCTGTGTGCTATTTTCATGAAGCATCCCCTTTTTGTTTCAAATCCCTTTAATGTATCAGCAGCTTTTGTTCTTTTCTTTTTTCCCCCCCTTTGCGGTAAATCCTCGCCCTGCAGCGCTGTGAGGGGGAACAACCCTCTGAATCGCACTGTGGCCAGCGTCTCCCCCTCACCACATCACCCACCCTCTGTAGGATGCTCCCCCCACACGCACACACAAACTACCACGGTGCTTCCTCCCCTTCGCCACAGTGCAAGGCTGCAGCATCGGCTCGTGGGAGATGACAGCCAGAGAACAGAGGGGGATAGATTGAGGTGATAGCCTCTGCCTCACAGTTTGTTTGCATTTCAAATAAGACACTGTATTAAGTTGAGCTCGGAACAGCTATGCTTATTATGTGTGAACATGGCGCTGCATGGTATCACAGGAAGACAGGAGTTTATTACATAAAAGATTAGTGAAGCATACCTTGCCTTTATTTGTGTGCAGCAGTGTTTGGGTGTGTGTTCCCAGGCAGTTTGCTTTGATGCTCTTTGTAGTCGGCTGCGGCGCATATAAATCCCCGCTAAATGTTTGTTTTCATTAACACAAGGAGAGACTCCCCGCGGTGTGGTGGGAGAACTGTGGGCTTCTGATTACCAAAAAAAAAAAAGTGGCGGTATCACACCGTCGCTGAAGGGCCGTCCCTCTCCTCGACAGGAGGAGACTTTCACCACCACATGGGGTGCCGGCTCCATCCTTCCGCAGGATGATGTCACTTTTCCTTCTACCGACAATTTGTATTGTAGGGGCTCGTTTCATGAGTTATGGCGCTGGATATTGAGGGAGTTATGAATTACGGTGTAGGGAGGCTTTTTTTTTACGGGATGCGATGCTCGCCGCTGTAGGCCCGCGTATTTAAGTATAAATATATTTATGGCACGAGCCGAAAGCTGACGGGGTAGCTCAGGTTTGCTCATGGTAGTTAGTACCTGTCTTCAGAGCCATAAAAACATGGCATCTCATGGATTTTCTATTTACCAGGCACTGGGTGGGCATATGGCAACGCTCGTAAATGTAACTCTATTATCTAAGACGGTGCTGTTGGGTGGGAAGCGGGGTGTTACTTATGTCTAAAGAGGGAAAAAAGCGGCGGTTGTTATTGTCTTCACGTCACATCTCTCTCTCCGTCTTTGCCTCGGACTTATCTCCAGATCTCCCGTTTGCTCAAATTGCCTTCCTTTTGATTTGTAATTGGATTTTCTATCATGGCATTCCACCGCGCTGATGTCTATTGTTATTGTTGCGTCTATTGATTTCCTTTTTTGTGGCTTCTCTGGTCGGTTGCTGTTTTTAATTCCCCCCTTAACTGTACACGGCTTGGGTATCGTTCTAAATGGTTAGGTCACCCAGAAGAGGCGATCCTTTTATGTAGGTGGATCCTGAAAGGAATTGCCCGGGCTCTCTGGTTTCAGTGGCCTCCTCCTCCTCCTCCTCTTCTTCCTACTCACGCTGATCTCCTTTCTACGACTGTACTGGAAGCTACTCCCTCCCTCCTCACACACACACACACTGATACATCTGGTTAAAGGCGAAGGGCTGCAGAGAGAAGAGAGGACTGGGAATACTCGTGACACACTTCCCCCTCGGTTCAGGCCTTGATCCTGCCTCCCAAAGCGCCGCTATTCACAGGGACTTTAGATATCGAAAGGATTCAGGTTGGCGGTCTCGGGGGGGGTGGACTAATGCGAGCCGCGCAGAGACGGCTCCTTCCTGGGGGATAATTATTGTAGGCCAAGCTGTACTATTGACAGCTGTAAATGGAGATGCTGTCTGTAACTGGGGAGGCCTAATAGGTTTTTGTCCCTACATGGGCTCTTGTTAGGCCCGCGTGGGTGCATGGGAGATGAGTTTGAGAAATGAGCCGCGGCCTAGTTGGGCTTCAAATTGGACTGAGGGAATCGCACCTACGCCCCACCACCACACCTCCCTCCCGACCTCACGGGAAAAGGCTTAACGCACAGTCGTTGGTTGTGTTCCTGCAGCAGGACTCTTAAGCTCCCGTTTATCTTTACAGAATAAAAACTGGTGATGTTCTGTATGTTTCTGATCGTCATCAAATCCCAAACCAGTGATTATCCACTAACAAGTAGGGTGTGTGTGTGTGTGTGTGTGTGTGTGTCACAGTCTGACACAAACACCAGATGAGTGGCTTTTACTAAGTCAAACTTTATTTGCACTGTACGTTTAAAACAACCACAGTCGACCCTCTTTTATGTGCGTTAGAGTTGATATGAATAGCTGATTAATCGATTAGATATCAACTATAACTATTTTTGATAGTTGAATATCATAAATCTCTGAGTCCAGCGTCTTAAAAGAGAATAAACTGTGATCTGTGTCTTTCCTCCTCTGTGACAGTGAACTCAATATCTTTGAGTTGTCGACATTTGAGGACATCCTCTCGAACATTTTTTACCATTTCATCACATTTCATAGACCAAACAACTATTGAATAACATAAAATAATAGTCAGTCGCAGCCCTAATGACAACTGTACATATACTTATACCTTACATGTGTATGTCAGGCTGTGAAAAGCTTCCTGAGCTCCTTTGCACACGTACAAATGTTAGCAAACTGCGTTTAGGTGGGTTTACCTTCCACTACATCCCTGTTACATCCAAATCCTCCGTATGGCCAGTAATCCTCATGAGTGTGTGTGTGTGTGTGTGTACCTGGCCGAGTGTGTGTGGCGTGTTCGTTCTTTCAAATCCCTTTAATGTATCAGCCCCCCCCCCCTTCTATCGTTGAGTTGACTTAACTTTATTTGCACTGTGCGTTAAAAACAACCAGCGTAAGAACAACAGAAAGCAATGAATACATAAATAGTGAAACAAAAGTCAAGGTCTCGAGCTCGACTCCATCGTAGCATATTTGATGAATATTTCACATCATATTCAACTGATAAACTGTTCAATTAACCCAAATAGTGAACGCAATAACTGCAGGAAGTCTGTAGAAACCAGCTTTCCTTGAACTTTGAATACAATTCTCTCTCATTTGTGGATTATTTCTTCTCCCTGGTGCTTTTTGTAACCGCGTATTTTGCTAATGTAGGATGAGGGAAGGTTATTCACTGCTCTCTGATCCGGTTTATATCTTAAAGAACAATCAAAACTTTTAAAAATTGCAATTTTCTTTTACTTTATTTGACTTTAAGAAGGCCTTGCGCTATGGCGACCCCTAGTGGGGGTGGGGCGCCAAGGTCAACACAGTTACAGTATGTTTTTATACAAATTAGCATAGTTTTGTTAATTAGTTTTTCAACTGTTACTAGAATTTACTTTAACTTTTATGTAACTATTAAAGCTGCATATTCACTACTTTGAGTTAACTTACTATTTGAACTGTACAGTCGTGATTTGTAGCTACTTTTTAAGCATTTACACATACTTTTAGACTATTATTACATCTCATTTAGCTGATTTTTTCATGCAAATCAACTTCCAAAAAGTGCATTAAATCATTTAAAAGAAATCCAATATGCCATCATCTTCTCAGCCCAGGTGCAGTGAAAAGAGAAGCGTTTAAGCCTGAAGATGTGGAGACGATAGCGGTTTTGATTTCTTCGCTCGCTTGCACCAGAGCACCGAATGTAGATTCATCCGCCGCTGAAAATAGTCCCCGACAAATGCACCGTTTACTTCTTTGGGATTAAGAGCAAATGTTTCCAGTCGTCATAAATGACCAGAGATGGCAAAAGTGGCCCAATTCTTTACTCGAGTAGAAGTAAAAAAAAAACCTGTGTAAAAAACAACTTAAGTAAAAGTGAAAGTACTGATCCAAATTGCACAAATCAATCCAAATCCTATTGCACGATTCACTGCAAACCTAATAACCACAAGATGTTTCCTAATGTACTTTACCGTGGTCGACTGTAGGCGTTTGTATCGTGCACGTCAGGTTCACAGATCACACTTTTGGACCAAGGTTGGCTTCTAAACTGTGGTGTTACAGATTATACTGGTAGGTCCAACTGTTAATCAACCGTTTGAATTGCACATCAGACAACAACACTACTACTATAAAACATACTAGACCCCCAACTTCATCTCTACACATCACCCCGTCCCTCTGTGCGAGTCTAATTTGAAGGCGGGGAAACTAATGTAACAAAATTGTTTGTTCAACTTCAACAGAAGAAGGTTTTCAAAGCTCTGGGATCATAGCTGAGCCCTCCTGGGTCTGAACATCATCAATCTGATTTACTGACGGACAGACAGCCGTGTCTCTGCCGTGCCTCTCTCAAGATGGCCGACGGGAAAAACCTGTAAACGCAGGCTACAGGCTGGCGTGCAAACATCACAGCGGCAACATAAGAAAGAAATGTTTTTGTTTGTCTTTAAGAGTAACGAGCCTTTTTGAGAAAATGTAAGGAGTAGAAAGTAACGATAATCGTGTTAAAAATTTACTGAGTAAAAGTAAAAAGTTGTCAGAAAAATAAATACGTCTAAAAGTACAAATTACCTGAAAGTTATACTTAAGTACAGTAACGAAGTATTTGTACGGAGCCTTTTTAATATGAAACTATACTTTTGTGAGTGTTATTTTAAGATGAGCTTCTGCCTCAGACAGGAAGTCCAAGTGTATTGATGAACACACTTTGTTGCTGTGTGTGTGTGTGTGTGTGTGTGTGTGTGTGTGTGTGTGTGTGTGTGTGTGTGTGTGTGTGTGTGTGTGTGTGTGTGTGTGTGTGTGTGTGTGTGTGTGTGTGTGTGTGTGTGTGTGTGTGTGTGTTTGGGGGGTAATTGTTAACAAAGATATAACTCTAGAAAAACTCCCGCCTTGTTTGCTTTAACCACTTCAAGTGAAACCCAGATCTGATGATTTAGCTGTTTGTTACATCCGCTCTCACCAGTGATCCCATTTCTCTTTGTTGTGCCATAATAGGTAAACACTGTATTTGAAATATCGCCATTATATCACAGAGCAGTGGCGGCTTTGTTGTTTTTCAGTCAATTTAGCCGAGCACAATTCACTCCGATTCAATCAGGCACGAATCAACAAAAAAACAAAACTTAAAACCCAATTTCATGGGCTCTGGAATATACCTCTCAGTGTGTGTGTGCGCGATGTTTTGGTGTGAAGTCATTCGGAGTCCTTCTCTTCAGCTGTTTTGTCCCTTAAACAGCTGATTCATAGCGGCATAACAGAGGCGGAGGGGCTGATTGAAATGTTTTCTCACTTCCCTCTGCCCCGGAGGAGAATTGTAAATCACAGCTCAGTCGTTTATTTTGAAATTTCATTCGGTGTGTGTGTGAGTGAGTGCTGCCGTGTTCTTTACAGAGGCTTCACAGTCAGGCTGACTCCTGCGTGTGTGTGTGTGTGTGTGTGTGTGTGTGTGTGTGTGTGTGTGTGAGTGTGTTTCTTAAGGCTACCCACCGTCTTACTCCACTAGACCTTGGTAAATGGAGCAAAATTAAATTTGTTCCCTGTATAGAAGAATGGCACAAACAGTGCGATGGATGTACGCACCAAGAAAGGTTTCCCACTGAGGGTCCGCCTGTATTTTTTAATGTCAGCTCACACATGTATATTTATTAGTCTGCCTGTGAGGGACTCTTGTCATCTGTAGGTGGATGCTTACAGTACTCACACATGCACACACACACACACACACACACACACACAGAGGGAGAATTGTGTTGGGTCGACTGTGGTTGTTTTAAACGTACAGTGCAAATAAAGTTT
This sequence comes from Echiichthys vipera, assembly GCF_963691815.1. Lineage (NCBI taxonomy): Eukaryota > Metazoa > Chordata > Actinopteri > Perciformes > Trachinidae > Echiichthys > Echiichthys vipera. Next base: position 2,182,288 of record NC_139842.1, on the reverse strand, counting down.
GACTTAGTAAAAGCCACTCATCTAGTGTTTGTGTCAGCAGGACGGTGATTTTAACACAGCAGAGGAGATGTCAGACTGTGACACACACACACACACACACACACACCCTACTTGTTAGTAGATAATCACTGGTTTGGGATTTGATGACGGTCAGAAACATACAGAACATCACTGGTTTTATTCTGTAAAGATAAACGGGAGCTTAAGAGTCCTGCTGCAGGAACACAATCAACGACTGTTCGTTGAGCCTTTACCCGTGAGGTCCGGAGGGAGGTGTGGTGAAGGGGCGTAGGTGCGATTCCCTCAGTCCAATACATGCTTACATATGTATATTTATTAGTCTACCTGTGAGGGATTCTTGTCATCTGTCGTGGATGCTTACAGGGCTTTGCACACACACACATGCACACACACACTCACACACACACACACACTCACACACACACACACACACACCCTACTTGTTAGTGGATAATCACTGGTTTGGGATTTGATGACGGTCAGAAACATCATCGATACATGCATACATATGTATATTTATTAGTCTACCTGTGAGGGATTCTTGTCATCTGTAGGTGGATGCTTACGGTGCTTTGCACACACACACACACACACACACACGTACACACACACGCACACAGAAACACACACACACACACACGCACACACACACGTGGTGCTGCTTTGTGCAGCGCGTCAATAAATGTGTATTTACATTTTGCCAATAATGCTAAATATCCTGCGGTCATTAATGTTGAGCGTTAGCCGGCAGTGCTCCCGTCTTTATTCTGGACCTATAGCATCGGGGAATTAGCATTCCCTGTGCCGCTGATGCTAATATACTCCACTTCTGGAACACAAAGCTGCAGTCGCACATGTCCTCACCTCACAACAATTACAGACCTGTTTTTGGTTCTGTTTTACAAAGTAGTACATTTCTAATGAGGCTTTGAATCAAACATTTCCTCCAGCTCGTCGCACAGAAAGAAGAAATCAACAGGAGATGTGTTACCTGCTCATCTGTGGGGAGGATAGATTTAACGCCTGTGCGTCACTACTCCACAAATGTCTGAAAAACTGCACAGGGGTAGAATCGAACCAGATACATTTACTCTTACAACCACTGTACTTCAGTAGGATTTGAGGTGCTTGTACTTTACTTGAGTCTTTTCTTTTCATGCCACTTTATATTCCCTCTCAACGCATTTGTCTGACAGCGTTAGCTCATTAAACATCAAATATTCCTGCACACAAACACTATTTGTGTGCATAAATAATTATAAACTATAGTAAGTTTTCATGCAAATACATCAAATATGACTGTTTGCTCCTTTCCCACTAAATATTGTTAATAATTGTAATGTATGAGTGATGATATTGATGTTTGTACCCAAACAAACACTGTGAAGGCGTCGCTTTGTGCTTGTGTGGGTTATCGTGGCGCTGTGACTCACTATTCTCACTGTTAATACAAACCAAACAATCAATAACACGATGAAGAGACATTAATCCATAAAGACAATACAGTCAAATCCTGCTTTTACATGAATGCATGACTAATAGTACTCTAATGACGTGATGTATAACATTTTACTGCACAAATATGACTTTTAATACTTAAAGTGCATTTTCCTGATCACACTTTTACTTCACGCTCCTCCTCAGTGAACTGAATGTCTTTGCGTTGTGGACAAAACGCGACATCTGGGGACGTTATCTTTTATAAACCAAACTAATCATCGGTCGATCGTGAAACTAATCGCCATACTTAAGAAACATTTTCATTGCAGGACTTTGTAGTGGAATATTTTCATGCTGCTTTAATACTAATCCTGCTGATTAAAGGTTGAATATGGAGAATGAGCAGAACAGCTCGATCTAGCGTCTCCAGATCGTCGTTGCAACAACAAAAAAGAAGTCCAGCAGTGGGGTTGCCAGGTTGGTCAGACCCGGCCCAGTAGCTCCAGGAGACCGGAGTCAGTTTGAGCCTGTTTGAACCCGTCCCCTCCAGAAAATCACAGCATCAAAACAAGGATTAGAGGAGTTTGACTGACAGTTAGCGTTAGCCGTTAGCATTAGCCGTTCCAGCTAAGTGCAGATGAAAGTGATGTTAGCATCAAGGAGCAGCGTAGCCATGTGGGCGTGCGTTTGAATGGCGTTCCTCTCCTTTCTCTCAGTCCATGGAGTGAATGCTCGGCCTATAGTGACTCTGGTTGTTGCCCGTCTCCGCTCACTCAGCTGCTGGGACAAAGAACGCCCCCTTCACTGAGGCTCCCAAGCAGCTGCAGGATTGGCTAACTCCATTTCACCCAGTGCCAGCCTACAGTAGCTGCACCCAACAACAGACAACCCTGGCAACCAGCAACGTCGGACGCTATTGGCTGCTACCATGGAAACACAACGGGACAGAAAGTCATTGTCAAACCCGTCAAAAACATTTTAAATATCAATTCAGACTAAATATATTTTGGTGTATTATTTAAAAAAACAAATATATAGCTTTTAATAAAGATGCTTCATATTCAACCTTTAAATAACAACGATTAGAAAACGGTGACACACGTTCGGTCAGTAAAGGTCTGAGGTGGGACGCTCTGTCGGGTGATGCATGACTCCACAAAGGTTCAGATGAAGGCTGCTGGTTGTAGAGCGCTGTGGACGCTCGCCGCTGTCAAATCTGCATTGCAGTGGCCTTCTTTTAATACAGCTACAGGGATGTGAGCTTGGTTCTCACATCGCTGCCACTCGCTTCACTGCTCCTGTAGGCCAAACGGAGACCGCGAGCGAGCAGGGAGGGGGGGGACAAGACGCACGACACAACACCTCCCTGTCTTTATATATATCACACACACTTATACACACGTGCATACAGTTACAGGGAGATAGAGACAGAGAAAGCTTTTTTTTTCAGCCCCTGAGAATTTAATCTGTCCTGAGGTTTTTCTATTTCTGCAAATGGCACGTTAAAATGCTTAAGCAGCCAGAGCAGCTTGAGTCCAATTATTCCTTTACTGCAGTATCTTAGCCGGCTGTGATTAGTATGTTTATAATGTAGTGTCACTCTCATACTGTCCTTCAAGCATTCTCCTCTCGGCGGGATTCTCTCAAATGAGACGTATTACCCTGTGTGCCGAGTTAACAGAGCGGACGTACAAGTGAACGCACAAAAAAAAAAAAAGAGAGGGGAGCTATCACAAGCCATTAAAAGCACTGCACCTTTTTATCACCAGCGGCTTAATGGCAGTGGTGAACAGCAAAGCACATTACCGCTTCTCCTTGTGCTCCTGTAAGCCTGCCTCCATTGCCAGGAGTCACACTGCTGCTGCTGCTGCTGACAAATAGATCTCCAGGCAAACACTGAAATTTTGTTTTTCCAAAGGTCGTTATCCGTCTTCATCGGAGCAGCGGGCGCGTTGCATGGAAACCAACTTCGAGGGAGTTCTTCTCTCTCCCCCTTCGAAGAGGCCCCTCCTCCGCGTGTTTGATCTCGTTATTTAATTTTTAAAGGATGCATCTGTACAGTGCGCTCGACTGCTAAGAAGGCACCCTGGGTCACCCGCTGAGGAAGATCGATATTTGAACTGTGCTGTCGTGGGTCAGCATGTCCGGGCGTATAAAATTAAATGGGGCTTGAAATTGATTTCAAGTTCTCCTTGATAAAAAAAAAAAAAAAGTCTACAGGTATTCGGAGATGAGACGGAGAGGAGACGTGCCGCCGCAGAGAGGGGATGACCTCCACCCAGCCGGAGTCATAATTGTTTTTGTTTCTCCAAATTAAATGAGCCTTTTTATTATTATTATTATTATTTCTAGATGGCAGAGCTGGGGGTCTGATATTGCCAGTTACGCCACGTTCCTTTTTAGAGACTAATATAAAGTAATGGCCACGATTCCCAGCACATCTCCACCGGCTCCTCCCTTTAACACTGCGAGACAAATGATTATGGGATGGACTTCAAAATAAGAAACGGGGCCTTCGTTTTTAGTTAATCTCGGCTCCGTGTTGCATGAACAGCAGGGGAGGGGAGAAAAAAGCTCCGGCTTGTTTCCTCCCGGGCGACCAAACAGGTATCCCACTGATTACTCTGCTTCTCTGGATAATCTGTAAGAAAGGAGAGAAGCTCATGTAATTTAGCCCAAATCAGCCTCCTCCTCCTCCTCCTCCTCCTCCTCCTCCCCCTCTTCCTCCTCACTTTCCCTCTCCTCTGATGGAGAGTCTAAATATCCCTGCTTTTTCTTTTTTCTCTCTCCCAGCACTTTGTTAGTGGAGCACGCCTCTGTGTTTTTCTAAAATCATCTATCAAGGTGAGATCTGTGGGAAAGAGCAGCGCCTCGGGCTTCCTCTCCGTGTGCTTATGAGGTTTTATTAGGTCCCACAGGACCACTGCTTTGGTGTGTGTTAAAAACAAATGGAACTTACAAATTACAGATTACAGCCTCCGCGGGCTCCCGCATTTGTGTGTCTGTGTGTTTGTGTGGACGGTTGGTGAAGGAACGGGTGTGTGTTACAAAAATCAATGCATAACTGAATTCACACCTCACTTACCTGCAGTGGTGTCCTGCAATCAGTGCTGTCAACTAAAACAATGAGTTGCAGCAGCAATTATGTTTTGAAATAAATGTTTTCGGAAGTTTTATCAACGTCAGGAAGAATCTGGGTGAGGGATAATTCAGTATTGTCTCAATATTATTGGATTTATTGTGTTTAGATGGAAAAATCATGTCAGCATTACAACATACACGAGTGTCGTCTTGTTCAAATGTCTGTGGAAATGTTTTTATCTGATTGTTCTGAGGGAAACGCAGTTTTGTTCAATCAGACTTTATTTACAACACAGGTCAACGGCATGAAAATCAACAGGATTACATGACCCCTGACTTCACATACGGACAGAAGAGGATAGACGAGGGGAGGGCTATTGACAAAATAACACAAAAATGTATATATAATCCTATATTGTTGCCGTCGTGATGCATAAAAGCAGCTTAACTGTGTTACAGCAATATTTCTGTTCATTTGGACGACGCTTTACCTCCTGATCCCCGACACGTTACATTTATTTATCACTAAAGTTCGTCATTAAATGATAAAATACTAATTTAATGTGTTAAATTTACACATGAGAACACACAATATGCTTTAACATGTGTTTATTTTATATGGATTTTTTATTATTTAATTTCCAGGAGAAATAAGTGAAATCTATCAATATCAAGATATAAAGTGAAATTAATCAGTATAGAAGATTTTGGACATATCGCCGCGCCCTAAAGAGGAAACATGTTCAATGCATGGATGAATTATAGAATTACAGGCCCAGGGCCCATAAACAAGATGCTTAGTGAACACAAGTATAAACAAAATGACCAAAGACATGCACAAAAAGATGCAAAATGTCTAAAAATAGATGCAAAACCACCACAAAAAGATGCAAAATGACTAAAAATAGATGCAAAACCACCACAAGAAGATGCAAAATGACTAGAAATAGATGCAAACCACCACAAAAAGATCCAAAATGACTAAAAATAGATACAAAATGATTAAAAATAGATGCAGAACCACCACAAAAAGATGCAAAATGACTAAAAATAGATGCAAAACCAGCACAAAAAGATGCAAAATGACTAAAAATAGATGCAAAACCACCACAAGAAGATGCAAAATGACTAAAAATAGATGCAAAACCACCATGAAAAGATGCAAAATTACTGAAAATAGATGCAAACCACCACAAAAAGATGCAAAATGACTAAAAATAGATACAAAATGATTAAAAATAGATGCAGAACCACCACAAAAAGATGCAAAATGACTAAAAATAGATGCAAAACCAGCACAAAAAGATGCAAAATGACTAAAAATAGATGCAAAACCACCATGAAAAGATGCAAAATTACTGAAAATAGATGCTAAACCACCACAAAAAGATGCAAAATGACTAAAAATAGATGCAAAACCACCACAAGAAGATGCAAAATGACTAGAAATAGATGCAAACCACCACAAAAAGATCCAAAATGACTAAAAATAGATACAAAATGATTAAAAATAGATGCAGAACCACCACAAAAAGATGCAAAATGACTAAAAATAGATGCAAAACCAGCACAAAAAGATGCAAAATGACTAAAAATAGATGCAAAACCACCACAAGAAGATGCAAAATGACTAAAAATAGATGCAAAACCACCATGAAAAGATGCAAAATTACTGAAAATAGATGCAAACCACCACAAAAAGATGCAAAATGACTAAAAATAGATACAAAATGATTAAAAATAGATGCAGAACCACCACAAAAAGATGCAAAATGACTAAAAATAGATGCAAAACCAGCACAAAAAGATGCAAAATGACTAAAAATAGATGCAAAACCACCATGAAAAGATGCTAAATGACTAAAAATAGATGCTAAACCACCACAAAAAGATGCAAAGTGACTAAAAATAGATGCAAAACCACCACAAAAAGATGCAAAATGACTAAAAATAGATACAAAATGATTAAAAATAGATGCCCATAAACAAGATGCTTAGTGAACACAAGTATAAACAAAATGACCAAAGACATGCACAAAAAGATGCAAAATGTCTAAAAATAGATGCAAAACCACCACAAAAAGATGCAAAATGACTAAAAATAGATGCAAAACCACCACAAGAAGATGCAAAATGACTAGAAATAGATGCAAACCACCACAAAAAGATCCAAAATGACTAAAAATAGATACAAAATGATTAAAAATAGATGCAGAACCACCACAAAAAGATGCAAAATGACTAAAAATAGATGCAAAACCAGCACAAAAAGATGCAAAATGACTAAAAATAGATGCAAAACCACCACAAGAAGATGCAAAATGACTAAAAATAGATGCAAAACCACCATGAAAAGATGCAAAATTACTGAAAATAGATGCAAACCACCACAAAAAGATGCAAAATGACTAAAAATAGATACAAAATGATTAAAAATAGATGCAGAACCACCACAAAAAGATGCAAAATGACTAAAAATAGATGCAAAACCAGCACAAAAAGATGCAAAATGACTAAAAATAGATGCAAAACCACCATGAAAAGATGCAAAATTACTGAAAATAGATGCTAAACCACCACAAAAAGATGCAAAATGACTAAAAATAGATGCAAAACCACCACAAGAAGATGCAAAATGACTAGAAATAGATGCAAACCACCACAAAAAGATCCAAAATGACTAAAAATAGATACAAAATGATTAAAAATAGATGCAGAACCACCACAAAAAGATGCAAAATGACTAAAAATAGATGCAAAACCAGCACAAAAAGATGCAAAATGACTAAAAATAGATGCAAAACCACCACAAGAAGATGCAAAATGACTAAAAATAGATGCAAAACCACCATGAAAAGATGCAAAATTACTGAAAATAGATGCAAACCACCACAAAAAGATGCAAAATGACTAAAAATAGATACAAAATGATTAAAAATAGATGCAGAACCACCACAAAAAGATGCAAAATGACTAAAAATAGATGCAAAACCAGCACAAAAAGATGCAAAATGACTAAAAATAGATGCAAAACCACCATGAAAAGATGCTAAATGACTAAAAATAGATGCTAAACCACCACAAAAAGATGCAAAGTGACTAAAAATAGATGCAAAACCACCACAAAAAGATGCAAAATGTCAAAAAAAAAGATGCAAAACCACCACAAAAAGATGCAAAATGACTAAAAATAGATGCAAAACAACTAAAACTGGATGTAAAATGAGCACAAAGAGACAGAGTGGGGGCCTCTGACCTGTCTGTGTCAAGGGGCCCCTTGGCTCAGAATATTACCATTGTTTAATGAACATATTTGCTAATTCACATGTTGTACCTGCATCTGCAGAACACATTTTAAAACGGTCCCACTCTCGGCTGCTGAAGCTCCTGCAGGATGCAAAACACCTGATGTCCAGAGTTTAAGACCGTCCACCTCAGTTACCTCGTAACAAACACCCAAAAAAAACACTGTGCAGATGAACATGAACCCATGCAGAAATGATGTTTCCCCAACGCATATTTAGCAAAACAATTCAGTCCCTCTATAAACCTACAGTACATGTTTTTATTGTTATTGTTGCGTCAGTGAAGGTGAAGAGTTCAGCCGCGGTGCCTCTTTGAGAGGAGTCGATTCCTCTTGAATACATTCAGTTTATTGTCCCCGTGAAAACTTCTGAACACACGAAACACATTGTCCCGGGAAAAAGAGGCCGCTGGGAAGTGTCGAGCACAACAACTGAAACCCCATTCATTAAAACTCGGCACGGTTCGACACTACTTCAGCTAGAACTTCATTTTGTTTCGCCTCGTTTGGGTGCAGCGACCCTTTAAACGCTCGCACACTGCGGAGGCTCGGCGGGGATGAGGATTTTCCCGTTGCCCGCTCCCCCTATTCATCCCCTTCCTTCTAATTTAATGACTCAGAATTGTAACTCCAACATTGTTATCATTCAGCAATAGGGAGTAATGAACGGCAATTAGCGCTTTCAAAGGAGGGAGCGAAGCTTGAGAGACGACGCTTTTCACCCAGAAGTGTTGCCGCGGCGCAGCAGTGGGAGATACTGTCGTGTGGAGAAAGGGCCTAATTTATCCGTCCAGCTGTTTTTGGTAAATAACTGATTTTTCCTGCTTCCTGTCACACAGACTGCTATCAGCACCGACACAAGTAATCACTCTAATATCAAACGCACAGGGGCTTCCTCAGTGAACCCTAATAAATTACACATTTTGTCTAATGATTGCTCTTTTCTGGTGCCGTGAGAGGAAGCGATAATTAACTGGATATGAATGAAATTCTAGGGGCAGCGTGGTACCAACGGCGGGGGGAGAGGGGGGGACGAATGCGATTTAGTTCTGTCGCGAGCAAGTGGAAAAATATCTGTGTAAATAGGAGGTCGTCATGGCGGCGGAGCGTCTTCCTGCGCGCTTACATTTCACGGGTGAGAATCCAATCTCACAGGGCAGCGTGTGCCGACTGCCCTCTCCGATACACTCCACCGTCCTCCACCTACTCTGTGATAGCGCTCTAAAAGCTCCAACCAGATCTCTTCACACGCACTCCACGAACACTCCCACTGACAGAGGAACCACAAACACGTATTTCAAAAGGTAAAACGCCGTCGTGGAAGCCCGAGAAGCCCAGGTACAAGTGTAAAAAAGCGGCGCACGACTGGCAATTTGGACCAGCCTCTAGTTTCGCCCCCGACGCTTAATTTCACGCGACGTAAACAGAGCACATGATAGTCACACTTGTCCTCCGCGTTACTCCGCTTTTTTGCATATTCTCTGCTGTTACCTGGCTGTAGTGGGCACTCGAGTGAGAGAAAGACCACAGCCTCCTCATCCACACTCACTTATTTCACTTACTGTCCCCTTTTTTCCCTCTTCTCGCTTTCTCATCTGCGAGCTGCAGTGGCCGGTTTTTTATCTACGGGTTTGGGCAGTTTTGGAGAGAATTACGGTGACAGAGCCATGGAAATGATGGGCCGGCAGTGAGATATCTCTGCCTCATAAATTCTACATCGCTCAGGATAATTTACGACGGAGGTTTGTGTGCGTAAGACAGACAGTGCTCCGCGGTATCCATCCACTCCACAGCCATTCACTTCAGCCCCGCGAGTGTGCTCAATTTATCGAAAACTGAATTCATTTGCACATTTGTTCCTTTCATTACCGCAGCATCACTTTGAATGATTAGGATAATTTTTTTCCCACTCTTTATTTTTTTTTTGCTCCAGAATATGCCCGGGTATTATTTGTTCTGTCAGGATTATTACGGATAAAAGAGCAAACTAATAGATCTTGCGCGGCGTGTCTACTACTTTACGACGGAGAGGCCTTCACGATGAGGTATTCTGCCGTCAGCAAAGGTCATCAGCTCCCTTGATTGTGCCGCATGAGCACGAGGCCAGGCCAAAAGGCAAGACGGATCTGACATCGGTAATCATTCTTCATGCATATTTCTGTTTGAGGGAGCACTCTGTACTGAACCAGGAAACTTTTATCAAGCCGAGAAATGAAAAAGCATCTGCGGACGAGTTGCTGACGTCAGCTCTTTCCCGTGCATTACCGCGGTGAAGTTTCACAGGCCTTGATATTGCTCCTGAGAGGAGAATTGGATTTTCCTGACTTATTTTTCTTACTTATTTCGTTTGCATCGCTCGCGTTCCCCCCTCTGTATACACACACGCTGTCTCCCTGCTTTTATTTATTTTTGTTTTCTTGACAAGGTCTGAATTAACCCTCGCTGATTCGATGAGCAGAGTACGACTGTAGCCCTCGGGCGAAAGAAGTTTACAACTCAGTTAGTACAGGCCTCCGTGTCTCTATCCTGTTAGGTTTCAGGCCTTTCTTTTGGTTGCAGCGGCGCCTCCGGTCCCTTCTCCCGGCAAGGCCTTTTTTCAATAACACCTTTCGCACTTCCACCGTGTACAGAATGGATGTCTTTGCAGGGAGAAACACCCCTTCAGGGTCCGTAGAGGGGCGTAGAGTCCGGCGGGTGCAGCGCCGTACACTTTTGTTCCCCTGAAGAATCCCTCACTTGATCTCCATGTGAGACAGTTGCTCGGGGCGGGTTGGAAGCTGCGCGTCAGCCGTGTGTTTACGTTTGAAGAATACTCTATAGGTTTACCAATCAGCGCCAGTATTCCCAACACAACTCTGATGTCAGCACACCTGCTTACTGCCGTGGCGTACCTGTGTCGTTTTAACTAGACAGGATGCACAATGGAAGCAGACAAGGCTCTTTCACAGGGGAGTTAATCTAATCTACTCCCACTCAACTTGGACATTCGCTGTCACTGACACGCCGGCGTCGTCTCCAATAAAACAGGTGAAGGCAGAGCACGTCGGCCGCGGCTCTGCAGGTAACTGGGGCTGGCACTCTGCTGGGCTTTCATGTTAACCCTCTGCGGGCTCCTTTCCCATCATTATACATGAGCGTTCATTCTCAATCTGGGCCCTTCTTCCAATCAGTTATTTTTGCTGTCTCCTCGTATCAGGGCGCCGAGCGTGACGCCACTGACAGGAGAGCTTTCCCCAAAAAAAAAAAAATTATGTATGAACCCGTTGTTGCGTCGTACTTTTGTCAGGCGCTTTGGGATTTAAAAACCCAGCACAGGGCAGATGTTAACATACCTTCTTCTTTCTTCTCTCCTCTCTCGTCGTCTCTCTGTGCGTGCGTGCGTGTGCATGTGTGTGTGCGTGTGTGTGTGTGTGTGTGTGTGCATCATTGTGCACACAGGTGACGAGTCAGTAATTCAACTGCTCAGCAGCAGGTTATTTCCTCTGAACCGGGGCCCTTGTTTAATGCTAATTGCAGCAATTAGCATGCGAATGAGGTAAGAATTGGATAATAGAACTAAGATAAATATTTATGTTAATTCACATTGGAGGTGTAGCGTGTGTGTGTGTGTGTGTGTGTGTAGGGGTGTACAAGTTCCTGTAAATTCCTCCTGAACTCCCATTTGCATGCATTAACGCAGCGGCAATTACAACCTCAAAAAACATCAACGTTAAAAACGTAAATCAATTACTGTTGGAAGGGCGACTCTGTCACATCAGGGGAAAATGGACCAGGGGCCTGTGGAGGTGTTTTCGACTTTCCTCCCCTCTGCCTTATTTACTTTGGTGTCTAAACCAGTAACCAGCTGCCGAGAAGGTTAAATGACATCCATCACCTGTCAGACGGCTGACCTGGGGATGAGGCTTTTCATTTTGACTTTGTAATAACTGCAGCTTCGCTCACAAAATGAGACGGATGACCTTGCGTGGTCCCCAAAGCTCTCTCATCGCAGGTATATAACAGGTGATGAGACTGTGTCATTTTCTCCACACAGACATGTGGTAGTTCTCTTGTTGGAGGGGTAAGAGAGGAAGGAAGACGGTGGGGGCGCGTAGAGAGCCTGTGTCTGACGACTGGTGCCTCAAAATGGAGAAGTGACCCGGGATAGCTGATGCTAGGAGGTATCTGTGGTCTTGGTGGGCTGCTTTGACTGAGCAGTTGTTGGGGTGGAAGTAAAAAACGCTCTCCCGGGAGGCGCCTGCCATCTGGACATCGGCCTTGTCTGCAAATCAGCAATCTGCAGCCGACGGGCCATCTCCTGCCCCCTCGCACATGCTCGTACGAGACATTGCAATCGTACTCAAGAATACACGCCAACATTCACATCAACCGCCGCCGTCCTCATACCCCCCCATCCCCCTCCCCCTGTCTGCTGTTTTTGAAAGAAAAATGTGAGAGAACAAAAAAAGCGAGGGAACGAGTGCAGTGCCAGGGGCGGGCGGTGGAGAAAACCTCATTTCTTCCGGCGTGCTGCAGCGAGTGGGTTATTGAGGTGGCTGTAATTTGATAAGGAGAGGAAACTCAATGGACTGTGAGCAAGTCAGCAGTTTGAGGCCAGTCACATTTCTGATGTGATGTGGAGGTGGCGGTGGTGATAGTGGAAGGATGGAGGGAGGGAGGAAGTGAGGGAGACAGGGAGGGCATGAAAAAAAGAGGAGATTGAGGAAGAGAGGAGAGCGGGGTTCTCTGACGTTCGAGGCCTTCGCTCTCCTCCATGGGAACAGAGAGGAGTGCTCATCCCACTCAGGTCCGATTGTCTCTCGGACGGAGCCAGAGGCACATTCCCAGGCAGATGGCCCATATACATCAGCCTGATCACTTCTAATCTGGAGATCTCCCCACAGAGCCCTACCAAACCCCTTCCTCCTTCTATTTCAAACGATCACGCCTTTATCCCTACCTTTCCCTCCGTGCTCTGAATTTCCACTCTCCCCGCAAAGTCACTTTTTGTTGTTGTGGCTGTTTCTTGCTTGCTAGATAAGAGACACAAGTGTGATCAGCGGAACGTTTGAAGTTCCCATAAATAATCGGGCGGCGTGGCCCACTCCGGAGCCCTCAGCTTCCAGTTCAGATCAAAGATTAGCCTCACGTCGGCCCCAGCCCTGGAATAAAGCACTTTATTGGATTCCAAAAGCTGGGCGAGCAGGCCCCTTTCTCTCTCTCACCGCGGGTCCCTCGTCAGACACGAGGCCCGAAGACTTTCACACGCAGCCTATCGAGCTGTTTGTACTCCCAGGATCCACAAGAAAGAGAAAACAAGAAAGCCTGAACAATGCTGACTTTTTAATCAACACCACGTTCAGAGGCAATCAGCAAGCAAGGCCTGATGTCTGAGAAATCTCTTTGTGGAGGGAAAAATGGGATGGGGGGGGGGGGGGGGGGTGGAGTTACTGTTAAACAGGCTGTAAAATGCTCCCTCGGACCTGCAGGGCGTTTGGATCTGGCGAGCCCATGCAGGCAGTCGGGGCTGTTCACACATGAGCGGGCTCTCTCATCTGGCTGAGGGCGAAGTCAATCTGGGGCCCGGTGTTTGAGAATGGCAGCCCACCATTCAAAAAGGTTGGCACTGGGCTCCTCTGGCTCGTGGTCACACATCTATCTGGGTATGTTGTTGGACTAACACTCCAGGTTAGAAAAACTGGCCCGAGCTGATTCTCCGGTGCCTGAGTAAAATGAACGCCGCCAGCAATTAGATGTCTGAAGAACTAAAGGGTAGGCTGCTCTGTTGTTAGCTGGTTAAAGACAGGGCTCACTGAGCCTTTTGTGAGGGATGAAAAACGATGTCCCTCTGCATGCTAGACTGCTCTGAGGAAGAAATGGCTGATGAGGGTGGAGGGGCGGAGGGGTGGTGGGGGGTTGCAGCTCTTCCAAACCCTCAGGAGAGCAGAATTATCTTCCTTTATGTACCTCCCACTCGCCACCTTTCAATGAGCCTCCTTCACCACTCAGCACCAGGAGTTACAGTCGAGACTTTACAGGTCTACAGGAGCATCAACAACACTGTGTAAAACATTAACAGGCCTGTTTAATATCCCCATCCGCCATCGCTACAGCTCTCGCCCAACATTGCACATTTTTGACAATAGGTAATACTCAAATCTCTCTTCCAGAGCCTAAATCCCCATAAAAACACATCTCACTGTGGCAGCTGTATTCTCCGGGGATTTGATGTTCATGTCATGAAAAGCCATACTGTGCAAGCACACTGAAGCGCCCACGCACAGATTAAGGGCCGGTCATACCAGCTCGCTCTCAATTTTTACATTTTTGTCTTTATTTCTTCCTTCTTTTGAATCCTACTTGGTAAACAGCTGAGGATTGTACCGAGGGGAGGGATTTTATGAGCGGGAGAAGATGTAATGATAATAATAAAAAACAAACATCATCACCGCGAGAGAGGAAAGTGTTTCAACCTGAGGACCCTTTTTTTAAAAGGTGCACAGTGTGGAAGAAGGAGGGAAGATGAAAAATAATTCTGTCAGCAGACACTTTCTCCCCACATCACCCCATTGCACTCCTAATTGATAAATGATGTCCGTTCATTTCATCAAGGTCAGCGTACAATTAAAACATTCATGATTTATCAACCAATGAACAGAAACCGAAATCAGCAGGGATCGCAGGCAACAAACCTTGATGTTTAATGTCTTAAACACACACACACACACACACAGGCACGCACACACACACACACACACACACACACACAGGCACGCACACACACACACTGTGGAGGAGTGTGACCTGAGCGGCTCATTGGGGATATCAAATAACTCTGGGTCCACAGTGACACTCTGGCTCCTGCTGCTGCCCCCGAGTGTGTGAAGAGCCCTCACACACACACACACACACACACACACACACGTCTCTGTCACATCTCTGACACTCCGCACTTCATATGCTCGTGTTTGTTTCTCACATGGGCAAAGATGACAAGAGATGTTAGGCCCTTGAAATATTGCAACTCCAAAATATGGTCGTTTGTAGTGCTGCACAATTATGGCCGTGAATTATTTTAGTAACAAAATATTTTTATTGCACTTTCACGTTAAAATTAGTTAGAGTTTCATGTCGTGCTATTGCTGCTAATATACAAAGGTTTCCTTCAACATAAGACCGGTTCTTAACTGTCCTCATTCACTGTTCGAACATATAACCAGGGGCGTAGGAATGAGTTAAACATTGGGGGGGGGGGGGGGGGCCCATATAAGAAACCTGACAGATCTGTTAATGGTGAAAAATGTCATAAATTAACTACACTGCAAAACTTCATCTGGCCTCTAATATGAAAGCAGTGAAGATGAATAAGGCATAGAAGAATACTAGCTAGTGCAATATTAAAATAATGTTTGTTATATTATTGTTTAAATTGAACCGTGTCACTTCTTATCATGTTCTATAAAGTAAATCACCTCATCCTTCATAAAGCACCTACCTGCAACTCTGCAGCGCTGGCTCTCCCTGCACCACCCTGGTAAATGGACTTCAGGGTTCAGTGTCTTGCCCAAAGACACTTCGACATGTGGACCGGGGGAGCTGGGGATCAAACTGCCAATCTCTCGAGCTGTCATCGGGCGTGAGGCGGGGTCCACCCTGGACAGGACACCAGTCTATCACAGGACACATAGAGACGAACAGAGACAGACAAGCATTCACACCTACGGGTGAATTACAGTCATCATCTTTGGACTGTGGGAGGAAACCGGAGAACCCGGAGAAAACCCACGCAGACACGGGGACAACATGCAAACTCCACACAGAAGGGCCCCAGCCGGGATGCAAACCTGGGACCCTCTCGCTGTGAGGCGACAGTTTATTTTTCTCCTCTGCGGTGTAATTTTTGGGTGGGACAAATGCGACTGTCTCCAATATTTGAGGGGACAGGTCCCCCCTGGTTCCTTACGCCCTTGCATATAACGACCTAAAGTCACTGCTGACCAACGGTAATGCATTGAAATGGGAACGTGTGCTATGTATCTTTGACTGTAGAGATCACTTCGGGGAGAAGGAAGGAAATAATGAAATCTAACATTCACCTTATGTTGTCTAAAGGTAGTAGCGCTTCGCCTTCTGCTCCAGACATTTTGGTTTGCCCGACTACTCTTCGACTTTAAACTGCAGTCGCAACGTTCAGGGATGTTTTTCACAGGCTGCAGCAACATGACAGCTCCCCTAAAGTGAAGCCAAAACTCCTGGATGGGATATGAGGGAAGCCTTTCTCAACGTTAATATTTGGGGAAGCCAAAAAACCCTGACTGCGATTGATATTTCATCATTCGTGCAGCCCTTAAATATAAATCCTTGTTCTCTTTAACTAATGCATGCCGTGTTCCTGTGTCTCCAAAATATCCCAAAAACATCTCCACTTAGCTCCATTAGCAGTGAGAAAGGAGAGGATTGTAAAATATTTCTTTAACGTAACGTTCCCATGTCGGTCACGCGTCCTCCTTTCCTTTTTTTCACACGAGCGATAACCAGCACATCATAAGCTCATAAATTAGAAGAAGCATATGTGCTCCGTGATATGAGATAAAACAGAACCATATTCATTATGACACTAAATTAAACATACAGGCAGCTGTGAAATGGAGAACCATGCCATGCCATGCCACGCCAGACCAGGCCAGTACAGTCATGCTGGAGCCTCCTGTAATTTTGCATGTGCGTTTTTGGTGGATTTCCAGCTCCTGGATCTGCATTACCTTTGCATATGAATTAAAAAGGGCATTAGAAAGTCTCCTTTTTGATGTCTGAGTGATAAATAATATATATAAGCTTTTGCAAGATATGCTCTTTCAAGTCCTATCAGCGGATCTTTTCTTAATATATGCGCTACATTACTGTGCATGCACACCCTTCGGTGCACATCCCCCCATGCATACTCTAGATGTATGTTAATGACTTTAATGGGCTGTTCTGTTTCCATTTAATCAGAATCTAAGTTCTGGGATACAGCTGTGTTCAGTGGTGTTGAGGTTTCGTGTTCAGGGCCCAGCTCAACACCGCCGCCTCCGCTCCCTGCTTCAGACCTGCGCTCCCAGCTTCCCCGAGACAGCCTAAGACGCCTGCTTGATTGCACTCTGCGAGGGCGTGCGTGGAGGAGGAGGTGTCAGGTGTAGTTTAATGTTCTTAAGAGAGAAATCTCAGTGTGAGAGAATGAAATATGAGAAGCCATTCTTGATGTGTGGTGACTGCAGTCTTTCACCTCAGATGCTTGTTTCCTCGCTGCGTCGGTGAAGACCTGATAATGGGGCTTCGCAGAGCCGTCCCTCCCTTCCAAGAATACTATGATTTTATGGGCTGAAGGAGAACAAAAGAGATAAACAGGAATGCATTTGGCTGATTTGCTTATCAACTGTAATGAGTTGCCTCACATTTCAGCGTTCACTTCTCTCTCCCTTCCCCTGCCTCCTCTCTATCCTCCCTGTGGTGTTTCTTTGGCATCCCCTCCCCACTCCAGAGGAGCCCATCTAACTGAACCTGATACTGAGATTTGTGCGGCTAATTCCCTGCACTCACACGGCTCAGTGTGGTGTCATAATTGGCGCACCATTGATTTATGTCTCCTCTTACAGCGCCCTGAATGGCTGATGAGTCAAGCTTCCTGTCATAATAGGCCTTGTCCAGGCCTCTCGCCGCTCGGCTGCTCACCACACTCCTTCCTGTCCTCCGCTGTTTGTTGTGGCTGAAACCCAGCTGAAACTATGTTAATTTCCTTTTTACATGGGGACAACATGGGACAAGTGCTCATATTTTTCCTTGCAGCTAATAACATTTGGTACATTTCGAATCATTAATGGGCTTTGAAACCGCATTGTTCAAACTCTGTCGGCCAGTAATGTGATGCAAGACTGGACTAGAGGTTAATGGCTTGAGAGTGTTGTTTGGTTCATTTGAATAATCTTTATCAGGCTGTCCCATGTAAGGGCCAGAGAGGGCTTTTGAAGTGCGCTCTTATTCTTGTATAGGCAACCAGCAGGGGACTATGGCGCATGCCGGGAGCTGGGCTGCCCCCTGGGACCGCTGTAATCTTGTTGTCTCACAGTAGGGAATGGAGAGAGGAGGTGGAGACGAGGCCTGCAGCCCTGGGGACTCCCGGGCTCCACCGAGAGCACTTGCTCCATCTTCCCACTTTACTCTGAGCTGCCAAAATGCTAAAAGTAAGCAGTAAAGATGCTCTAGTCATCACAAGCGCTCCTTTGCAAACTCTGCCCTCATTGATTTGTTTCTGGAAGCTGATGGGGGGGAGGGGGGGTGCTTGATGAAATGAAGAAGTTGTCCATGCTTTCTAGTAAAACTTTGAACAGATTTGTGACACGCTATTATGGTCTGTTTGGCATTTCCCAGCATGACCTCTTCATAGCTGACTCTGTGCACACCTGCAGTGAACAGACAAACAGGGCGCACACACATCAGGGCGATGTGAATGGACAGATTTATGAAAAATGTATCGAAAGCTGTAAGCTATGTGAATGGTAGGAATAGCACAATTGTATATTCTGCCTTGATGTCATGTTTTTTTTTTCATGCTTGCATCTCATTAAAGTTTTAGTTGGTTGGCTTTGAGAAGTGAGATGGCAAAGGCAGTAGATGCACTGAAATCAGACCGAGGAGGACAGGGCGGCGCTGGGGATGGGGCTGAGTCGGGGGTCGGCCGGGTTAGGAGTGCTGAGCTGGAGAGCGAGCAAAGCTAGATCAGCGCATGGCTTCAGCCTCGGGCACGGCCCTGCCTCTTCAAAACTCCCTGTGTTCACAGAGCTGCCGATCGGACAGGCGGGGCTCAGCCCAGATAAGCTGTCAGGCAGGAGTCAGGGCATCCATGGGAGGCTGTGTGAGAACAGCAGCACGTGGCTAGGAAGGGAAGAAAACAGCGTGGAAGGATAGGGGGAAGGAAGGAGTGGCAGGCAGAAAAACCCCAGACCTTGTGTTTCTAAAGCCCAGCTCATACATTGCTAATGCCTGGAGTAATATGGGTTCATTCATAATGGATAAACCCTTGGCCTCTGCTTGCAAAGTATATCATGCGCACTGCAAAGAGGTTAAAGATTGGGTTGTGTTTGCCAGGAATGTGGCGACCACTTTTGGCTCATGCATTAGCGTATGCTATTGTTGTGAGTGCGGGATGCAGGGAGGGGCCACTGCATTACAGGCGGGGGGGGTTGGGTAGGGGGGGGTGTCAGAGGTAACCGAGTTGATTTCTTAACTCACCCACGTTTTGAGAATTGAGTCAGTTCTTGCCTGTCAGGAGTTTTTATGTTACTTATGGCTGCCATAGCATTATTGTGAATGAGCCAGGAGGGTATAAAAAGCTGGGTAGGACTTAATTTCATAGTGCCCTGATGACACTATCCCAGGGTTTGCATTGTGTTGTGCAGCAGCAGACAGGGAGGCTATGTGGCTGTCAGCAGCACATGCCACAGATCAGTCAGCGCTGCTGGGTGGTGCTCTGCAGCCCGCCATCTGCTGCAAGCTTTTAACTTCGACTTAATCGACAGTTGAGAACAGACACAATTAAAAATACAGTGGATACAATTTAGGAAAAGTTTAACCTCAGCATCTCTGAAGCGCTCAGCGTCGAGAGCACTGAACTGTGATCAGACGCGGATAGTCGGGCCAAACACGGTGCAGTGCAGAGGAGGTGAACTGCTATTTGGAGATGGAGCATTTTTCTGTCCCTTCATTTCTCTTTTACCTCGGTGACTGTGCACATAAATCAGCACTCCAGTTTGGCCCCATTACGGAGCACTTCCTCCGCCACCATCCGGCCTCCTCCTGCTCTGCTTCGCTGCCTAAACAATGCATGAACCTCTCAAAGGGCAAAATGCTGTACCACTTAGCAAATGCATATTTTATAGTGTGTAAAACTATGTGCCTTTTGACTTGCCCCCTTTGCGCTTAACCCCCCCACCCAGCCCGCCCCCCTGCCTTGCTACCGGAGGTCAACGGATACGTTGTTGGCTCTCCTACGGGGTCACGGGTCATCTTCCGCCACATAACATCTGGCGCTTCTTTAAGTTCCAATCCATTTGCATCGTTTGATAGGGCTTTTTTTTGCGTATGTGTTGTAATTTAATTTCACATAATCACATCAAGCCCTCGATGCCCCCTAGTCAGATTACATGCAGTACAGTGGAGTCCAAACGGGGGGCGAGACTGTAAAGAGTCCAATAAAAGCTGAGAGAAGTTATGAGAATAATGTATCACAGGATTGTAGCTGTGGCTTCATTTACGCCCACGAGCCCGCTTGCTCATGTTCTGTGGTCCCATAATTCTGAAGCAATCATCCAGAAGGCTCCTTAATGCTCCGCGCCTCAGTCAGGGATCACTGAGCATTCTCCTTAGGTCAGTGGTCTTCGGGGGTAATGATCTTATTACAGCGTCGCCGCTTTTAGAGTTGGTTTGCACGGGATTGAGACGCGACATGATCCCTCGTCCTTTCATACCTCTGTTTTGTTGGTGCTCTCCTCTACAGTACCCCCCCCACACACACACACACACACACACACTTACCCCCGCCCAAGCGCCTGCCTCACAACCACTCTTTTACTCATGTCACATCGTGTGTGTGTGTGTGTGCGTGTGTGTGCGTGCGTGTGTGTGTGCATACGTGTGTGTGTGCATGCGTGTGTGTGTGTGTGTGCGCGTGTGCAGAATTCACTAAGAAACTTTCTGCCTTTCTGCAACCCACCCGTATACCTCACCTTTTTGGCCTCCATTTCCGCCTTTCCTCCCTCGCCCCATCCCATCTCTCCAGCCCACAACCCCAACCCCCACCCTCCCTTTCGATGTTTTTTTTTCTACCCATCTCTTTCTTTCAATTTCTCTCTCTCTCTCTCTCTCTCTCTCTCTCTCTCTCTCTCTCTCTCTCTCTCTCTCTCCCTCCCTCCCTCCCTCTACGCTGATCGATATTTGGGGCTGAATTGGCTGAAAGGGGAAAAGAGGCCTGTAAAATTGAGGAGACAGGCTGTTGGAGGGGAGCCAGCCTATCTCCCTGACTTGTTTATGCTTCAGGAATGATTCCCAATACCAGATAACCTGCAGAAAAGTCAGCATGTGTCTGTCTTGAGGGATGGCCATGGATCGGCCAATTTCTAATTATCGGCCAGCCGACCACTAATCTGAAGAGTATTTATTGTTATTAAAAATGTTAATTGCATTCGGACTGAGGCTGCTTTTCATGTTGGCTTTATGTAATACTAATGAGGAATGAGGTTTCACACTAAAAGTAAAGCTGGAGGAGTTAGTTCGGGTCACTTGCTGGTATGTTTTGTCTGGTCTTTGCACTCTGGCGCTCTCTCTTTCTATATATATAAATATATATATGTGTGTGTGTGGGTGTGTGCACAAAGGGCCCCTTGGGGAGTTTGTCTTTCTCTATTTGTGTTTGTCAGGGGATTTTTTTGAGGCAAACACACACTTCATCACTTTGACATTGATTAAAAATACATGGCCCTATTCTTGGGGACAGTCAGTGCACAAATCAGCAGTGTTCAGTTCAGCACTCGCCGTCCAAAGCTCTCCGGCCCCTGCTCCTCCTCCGGTCTAAGCATCCAGGCCTTTCACTCCTTTAATTGCAGTGCTGCTCTGGGCAGCGTAACGGCAGCTTATAGGGCTGTTTGCGCACATCCATCCGTCACCGGCGCTCCTGCCACGGTCCACCGCTCGTGCACACACACACACACACACACACACACTCGCTCCATGCAATCAAATTTAAGGCAATTCTTAGTGTGATCGTTGTTTTAGGAGCAATCGGAGAAACCTGACCGCGATGACCGTCCGTTCTGTCGCAGCCCGACACCGACCAAGTGTTGCAGCATTACTTTGTCGCTCTGGCTTGTCTCTCTCAGTCCCTACCTCTACTCTGTCCCCTCCTTTATCCTCATTCCTCTCTTCGTTCAGTCCCTGAGTGCCTCTCTTGTTTCCTTTGGCTCATCTGTTAAGTGGGAGATAAACCTCAGTTAGCTTGTGTGGAAGTCTCTTCAGTGGGGACAATGTTATCTGAGATGCAGCAGAACTCTGCACAGAGAAGCACAGAAAGGTATATGCTCGGGTGTGAGTGTGTGTGCAAATGTGTGTGTTCAAACGTCTGTGCATATAAGCAGGCGTACATTCTCAGGTGTGCAGTGCCCTCGCGGTTTGTTCACTGTTGTGGTTATGGGACCGCGCGTGTCCACTTCCTCCCCTCAGCTAATGCAGCCCTTCACCACTCATCCAACCGTCCTCCACTCTTGGAGCGTCTGGTGTGGTCATCCGTGCCTAATGGGCTTACGCCGGGGGCCCATTTTCAAGCTTTGCCAGCAGAATTGTTGCTCCATCAGTTTGTGCAGGGGCCATTTTGCTGTGAGAGCTGGGTGGTGGTAACCCAGACAGGGCAATTAGAGGGTATACGTAAGGGGTAACACATCCATTTCTCCCCCTGCTCCTCATCACAGCGCTGGGGTGGCACCGCTGCCGATCAATGGCTGGACCCGAAGGGGGATTGGGGCTGCTGATTAAGGAGGGATCGGTTAGAGAGCCCCAGAGAAGCCACAGCCACTTCTCCCTGTTCGTTTTCCTCTGTCGTTCTCACTTCACTATCTCCACCTCAAACGAACTTGCCCCCATTTGAAAGAAGAGCGTGTGTGTGTGTGTGTGTGTGTGTGTGTGCGTGCGTGTGCATGCGTGTGCGTGTGTGTGCGTGCGCTACCTTTACCCTGACATCAGTGTGACATGGCACTTAATGGACTCTGCCATGTGAAACAAGCACCCTCGGTTAATTACCTTGCCAAGGCCCTGGCCTTTCTGGAGCAGTTCATTCCCACTTGGGCAGGGACTGCTCCTGTGTGTGTGTGTGTGTGTGTGTGAGACGGCGTGTGTGTGAATGCACGTGTGAGTGCACGAGCTCCCTATTGTTACTCTAATCCTCTGAAGTTGAATCAGATCGGGGCTCTTCCCTCTAAAAACAAGTGTTTTGTTGTCGCTTTTGCACAAATGCAGCACGCTGAGGCTAGAGGCGAGGCGCTAACAAAGAGCCAAAGATGCAGCAAAGCTGGAGGCTATTCTGGGACTGCAGGGCTGCAGTGGTACACTTCCTGAATAAGCTCGCCTCCCTGGCTTCATTCATATGTCGATTAGCATTGAGTCGTCTCTGTAGAATCTCCCGTTTGAATGGAACTGACAAGCACTTTGTCGACAGTTGCACAAATGTCCCCTTTCCAATCTATCGGTGTATTAGAATGATTTTTTGGCAAAGAGCTCCTTGAAATGTTGAATCCTTCGTGGATGCACGTTGGTTCTAATACACTAAGTTTTTTACATGAATATTTTCTTCCCTGTCTTTAATCTATATGCATATGTTGCAGCGCTGCGGGATGGGAATTTTAGCCTATTTGTTCCTTTCTCGCTCGTGTTGTACTCCTCGGTCGGCACTGCTGACAATGCAAACAAAAGTGTGTGAGATGTTAGGCAACACTCTCAGGATGATTGCCCAATCGCTCTGCTACAAAACAGGTGGTGCGGAATAAAATATTTAATAGCATTCTCTGAATCTACTCATCTCCGGTCCATATGTTGCAGAAGTAAACAAATCCCAGTGTCACATGTAACCGTACACCTACAGCACCGCGTACACCACCTCTGCATGCAGAGGAATATGTGAATTCATGAAAACCAAGTGGCAGACTTGTTTCTTCATGTATTCAGGCAACGTGTCAACACAAACACACGAAGGCTTTGAAGGCTTACTGGCAAAGCTAGGTCGACTTCTTTTATTACTAATTATCTTTGACGTGTAAAAAGTGTAGCGTCCGCAGGTGTGTAATGAGCTTAATGTTTAAGACCACGAATGGAAACGGAATAATCTGCAGTTACAATTAACTCCTGCCTCTCCCGCGTCTCCCTCTCACTCTGCCTCAGTCCGTATTTTCTATTGTTGAAGTTGGAGTGAAAGTAGCAATGAATAGTAATGAAGACAAGGGCTGTCTCTCTCTGACACTGACACGCAGTTGTGGACTTTCTGAATTAACAATACACTAGACCTGAGCAAGGCCATACTGCAACATTGTGGTTATTACTTTTAATGCACTGGTGTTGTTAAAGGGACACCTCTAATTCATATATATGTTCTTTTACAGGAAATACAGTTACAAATACACAAATAGAAAATGATTTAAGGCGGAAAGTTTAATATTAATAATGATATTAGGGTTAAATTCTCAATACAAAGCTCCTCCACCTGCCGTGATTTCAGATCGTAAACAATACAAAGACTATTTATTCATACTGTATTTGTGCATGATCCATTTGCATGTGCACTCTGAACATTGGGGACTCGGTCAGTTAAGGTTTTCAGGCCTTGGGAATTAAAGTCATAAACCATAAAGCAGCGTCAGACCTTGAAGTCACACTTTTTTTCCGGTTGTTTCACACCAGGCCTCAGAAATGATGGTCCCCTGTCCCTGCTTTCAGATGTTTTAGTGAGGCTGCCCTGTGTTTATCTCTGAATTACAGGTTGGGCCTCTAAATATACTTTATGTGCTGTTGTTGTTGTTGTCATCCGCTCACTCGGTGATTTCTGAGAAGTGGAATTCTTTTTAGCCGAAATCAAAAAGAAGTAGTATCGATTCGCGTGGCCGGAAAGTTCAACTCCCAGAATGAAGTATGGGATGTGATTTGAAAGCTTGGAACTGAACTAAGGCACTTTGATCAGGAAATCTGAGGAGGCAACAACTGTGACATGGTTGTCTTCACTGTAGATGAAAGGAGAGGAGAGGTAGCCCCAACCCACCCCCAACCCAGCCCCCGTCTGTCTCCAGCGTGCATTTTACAGTAAACAGTCTCTGACAGAGCCTCCATCTCTATTTGAGATGCACGTTATCCAGCATTCAATCAAACTCGAATTTTGAAAAAGAAACAAGTGTCTTTTAATTAGTTCATTGTTCTCCTCTGTTCAGTGGAGATAACATTTCAAAGATGCAGACAGCAGCTTTCATGTTTGGAAGTTTCATGTGATGGCGTCTCTTTGAATTTGCCTTCTTTATTACTCATAAACTTCACAATGGAGTCCAACGTGTGCCGGCCCGGAGTGAGCAAACCTCTCTCCGTCTCCCTGGGTTGTTCTGTTCGTCATGGCTGATTATACAGCATGGACTGCCAAAGTAAGAGTGTGGCCTGGCTTCACCTCCGTCATTACCATACTATGGATATACACTACATCAGTTCTTTCACATTTTCAGGCTGGTGGCAGGCATGCGACTCTGGCCGCCTGGCACTGCTCTACAGGGCGTCGACCGCCTTCATTAATGATGCAGGAGACACTACCTCTACTCTTGCCAAGACAGACAGAGGGAGAGAAGAAGGGCCCCTGAACTGAACAGCCCCATGGGTTAGCCTCTAACAATGCCCTCCCTCCTTGTGCACACCTAACACTCCCCGCCTGCCTGCAGACTCAGTCCAACTCCCGGTCTACCTCATCCTGTCCGTGTCTGACCGCAGCCAGGTTGAAACTGAGCCGGTCCCAGAGCAGCAGCTGAGGGGGGGCAGATGAGGGGTGGGAGGAGGGAAGGAGGTAGAGTGACAGATAGCGGTTAAGGATGCTGACCGGAGCCCCAACCGCACTTTACCGACCAGAGATAAGCGACATCCTGCTGGATTGGCGCTTGTTGGGGAAGTTGGATTTTTTTTTTTTTGGCTCTTCCTTTTCTGGACCGCCATTTGCACGTTCTACTTCTACAGCATCAACTTGTGCATGTGCAGTTAGTTTCACCTAATGCAGTTGGTCCACCTGCTTCTCTCAAGGTGCATGCAAAAAATGACAAGAGCTTGATCGTGGAAACAGAAAGTTTCTTGTGTCTTGTGCCCTCTGGCCTGCTTTCTCAAAGCTGCTGAACGTACAAATGAGTTGCTCTGCCTTGATTAGATAACCACATGCTGTTATTGTGAGGATGTCATATTTTTATATCTTATGCAACCATATGTAAGGCAGTTCCCCCAACACTAAATACCTGTGAGGCTGTCTGGCTGCTAACCCTGAACTCGCAGCATTCACGTTCCTTCGAAAACACACAATGCGGAGGAAACTGATCTGCAGTCCCAACTGAACCCACCGAGTCTTTTAAATTGCTCTAATATTCTGCAATTAAATGACTGCGGTTTGTGAAAATGTAAGCAGAGACCAATTTAGAATTTCACCCCCGTGAGGCTGCTTTGTGGTGGGTGTAAGGGAAGAGGCACGGTGTATCCCACCCACATCACCGTGGTTATTCGGCTGAAAACGCACTTTAGTCGTCTTTTGTTGCACTCAGCACAAAGTCTGCAGTGGTTTCTAAGACACATACACCATGACTGAAAGGTATACTAACCATAGAAGATGGTTTCTTGCCATGCAAACTATCCTTCTCTACATCTCTAACTCCCCCCCCCCAGACACACACACACACTCCGAGCAACGTGGCATTTCCATTTTAAGATTGCCTCCGAAGCCCCTTTGTGAATAGAATCGAATTACACTGAAAAGCACCGATTGATTATTTTGGAGCACAATAGTTTTCCTCATTTAAGCCAATCCCAGCAGGTTTCCCTTCTCTTGAAGTACCTATTGAATCCGGTCCGAGAAGTCATTGTGGCCATTTCATTGTTTCAGAATGGGTGAATGGTTCTGGGGTCAAGAGACACAGCTAGGAACCGTGTCAAAAGTTGCCCCATGTGAGACGTAGATGGGGCGGAGGGGGTCAAGAGTTCAGCCGGTACACGCTCAAGGTCTAGGTTATGCATTTCAGCGCTTTAATACACCAATGGTCTTGTCACAGAGCCTCCCTAGGACCCAAGGGCCCTTTTTAATGGAGGCATTGAGAACTGGATTCCAGCTCATTATGAGTGCTAATTTGCCAGAAGGACGGTGCAGCAGAAAGCACAGGTTCAGGCTCAAAGTGAATCTGGTTGAGAGGCAGCAGAGACTTTTCTTTTTCATGCACGGCACATTTTTGATGGAGGAGAAAGAAAAAGAAGAGAGGTTACCCTGGAGGTGTTTGATAAATGAGCACCCACCATCCAGCTCTTTGCAGCCACCCACACCTAGACCACCCTATCCCCACCCACCCGAGCTCCTGATTACCCTCTGAGGGCACTGTAATGTAGCCTTCATGGTCATAATCTCGGAGCATACACAGCACAGCGAAGCGGGGCAGGAGGCACCACCGCAATCGCGATGAAAGGCAGAGCAGGTGAGGGGTTCACATCTGCACCAAGGCTTTAATCAACTTTCCTGCAGACATGCAGTAATGTAAAACAGAAGATGATAGGCCAATCCAGTTTCTGACACTATAACAACACCCCCCACCCCTCCCACTGCCTATCACCGGCTAAGTGCGGACAGGGCGTAAAATGGAGGGAACGATGGTCCTAAAGAGGGGTGAATGACATCAGCTGCCCAAGTTAACAGGAGCTGGGGGGGTCAGCAGAAAGCCTCTGGACCACACTCAGGCTTTGTCAGTCCGCGCTTTGACGTGCTACCTGTGCTGACGGACAAAGAGAACAGGGGCACTCTGGGTAGTCCACAAAGGCTTTGAGTTGGATGTGTCCGCAGGAGCTTTTGCAAGTGATGTTGAGCCAGCGACACATGGAAGAGATCCATGTGCACTGTCACACCGGCACTGGTGTTGTATATCAGTGAGACACTCCTGGAGGGATGCCAGTCCGATGAGCTGGAAGCAATGACTTTTTTTTACTTTACTTTTTTTCCCCTTCATCAGCAGTGCACGTACGGACGGAACAAAGAATCCCGCATGCTCTTTAAGGCTTCACTCGTAACCCAGATACAAGACAGGGACTGAGGAGGGACTTTTAGTTGCATTAAAATGTGTGAAATGTGGAATCATTGCGAAATGTCACTGACGGTCATGGTCACGTCCCCCGACTTGCTCATGAGCACGGACCTGAATTGTATCCCTTTTCTAAAGGCAACTTCCTCCGGCAGCAACTGAGGAAATTAGACCATTAACCATAAGGAAAAGAACTTTGTGTGTGTGTGTGTGTGTGTGTGTGTGTGCGTGTCTGTGCGTGTGTGTGTGTGTGTGTGGAGAGCTCTGTGAGCAGCTCTGGGTTGTGTGCTTATGTGGCATGTTTTATTAAAGGTGTCTGTCTATTGTGTTTTAAAATGGAGCTTGCTTGACCTCCACCGTCACGACCAGGCGCTGTTGAAATATTTACCATCCGCAAAAATTGTCACTTTGCCCGACGTCCCCCCCGATCAGTCATCTGGCCTGTGTGACCCTCGATTACTTCCACCCCCTGCCTCCCTGTCAGGCCTACATGATCAGGCCCTGGTGGCTGCTTTTGTCCTTTTTCCCCCCCGTAATGTAGTATTTCATGCTTTCTCGCCCAATCTGCTCGATCAGCAGTATTCCCTCCGTCCCTTTGCACTTCCCCCTAGTTCACCCAGTCCATTTCCTCCCTCCATTGGTTTGACATACACCTTGTGGAGCAGAGGACTTGCTTTCCAGCGAGGTGGATTCAGTGGAAGTTCGGATCATAATGCGCTTATTGACTTTCCCCCGTCTCCCGTCTTTCAAAGCTTATCTCGGAATAACGGGAAATTAGGGGGAAAGTCAGAATGACCGGAAAATGGTATTAGACTCCATCCTCCCATCTAATTAAACCCATTCCTAAAAATGATCTCGGGGCTTGTCGCGGTGAAGACGGAACTCCTTCAGTGTTGATGAATACTTAACTGTCACAAAGTAATTATAAAAAGGGTGTTATTGCTCCCGCAGTAAAAATGATGAATTAAAGTTTTTACTCAGAGTCGAGAACAGAAGTTTGGTATGTAACACGAGGTTCCTGAATGAGATCAGATATAATCCTTCTGCTCTTTCCCTCCATCGTTGGATAAACAGAGACAATCTCCGAGCTCTCTTTTATTTATATCCTTAAGACCAAACCCAAACCTTGACTGTATATTTTCCTTTTGAAGATCCCTTCCACGGATTAAGGTGCTCCTAATTGACTCAATTACCCGTCCAGTCCAAGTTTGAAAAGTAAAGTGTGGGTTGCGAGGACTTTTCTGGCATTAAGTCGTCATGGAAGGGGCATGCGGGTCCAGTGTGTTTACTGCCAGAGCCTGCGTTTATCCGACCTGATGCCTCTAATGCAGGTATTAATCTCCACAATGCGTTCTCCCTCCAATATGGGTCGTGTCATCTCTGGTTAGTGGAGTCTCCTGATGAAATTGTCCAAAACTCCACCGATCAATCAGGCTTGCCGAGGGATTGATTTTCTTTCATCTTTCCCGTCTTCTCTTTCTCTTCCTGCCCCTCTCGATGCCGAGGCCTCTGATGTTTCTCAATGTAAGACGAATGTCGCGCAGAGGGTAAAAGAATGGCTTGCTTTGACCCACACTTTAGTGTTGTTTTTTTTCTAGCTCTTTTTCTACCCCCCCACCCCCCCCTTCAAATCCTCTTTCCTCGCCGCAGACTTTTGGTAAACGAAGCGTCTCTCTCTCATGCGGACACTCTCCCACTCCATCTACATTAGCTCTCACTGCGGTCTGCAGGAAACCCGCTCCCTTCATTTATTCTCTTTCTCTGGCTCAAATGTGCATTGTTGGAATGGTAAAAAAAGGCTACCAGGCTACCAGGCAGGTCTGCCCCCGGTTTCCCTCCCTCGGCTCAGGACGGCACAGCTCCGCAGATCAAACCGACCCACCCCCCGCCGCCCACCCTTCCCTCATGCACCCCCCATTTATATGGGCCTCACGACTTTCCCCATAATGAAATATTCACAGGTCACTGGTTCCCTGAGAAATGATGGGGGTCAGTCAATTGCTTTTCAGCGAGTAATTTTCTCCCCCTTCAGACGGCCCTGCTTGTCGTGTTGACAGTCATTAGCGCAGGAGGAAGGCTGGATCGAAGCGCAAGTGTGACACTTGTCAGACAGTGGCAGTCTTTAGCTCCTCTGCCTCTCTTTTATTTCCCGCCACCCTTTTCTCCCTCTATTTTATCTCGCTGCCGCGCTCCTTTTTGTGTGTGCACCCTGCTGCTTTGCAGATGGATAAATCATGCAACTGCTCGGTTTTTTTCCACGTTATTTCCTGCCTCTGTGTTGCATCTGTCTCTTTTTTTTGGTGGGTCATCCATACAGAGAATTTCCTCAGTGTAGCTACGTTCAAAAAATTTGCCGTCCATCGTTCTTCTAAATGTCCCTTTTTTTTGGAGTGTAATGATTCACTCTGAAACAAGGCCATCAAAAGCCAATCAAAAGAGACACTTCAGATTTGGTGATTGGTGATTAGACCTCTGGAAATCCCAGGGAAAGTTTAGCCAAGGCTCTTTTTTTCTTTATGACTCGGCCTGACCTTTAAAGATATTACCATTTGACATGATGAATGGTGCACAGAGGAGACAGAGACTTTTCCTATTAAGCAGCTGCGGTGAAGTGAGATCACATCCTTTCTTTAATCCCCCCCCCTGCACAGTCGCACACACCTCCCTGTCCTTAAAGGCAGAAATAGAGAGAGAGAGAGAGAGAGAGGGAGAATCACGTCATGCTGGGACATAGTGTTAAAAATGATGTGGGGTGTGGGGGTCTCCGGCTGGTAAAGGCACCGCAGATGGCTAGCCTGACCCCGAGGAAAACTCCAATTAGCTAACAGTAATGGCTGGGCCCGTTGCCTCGTGTCTGCAGGCAGCCACAGCGCTGACCCTTAGGCCTCACGTTCCCTCTATCTGCTGCGATGTGATGGAGAGCTGCAGAGCAACAGTGGCAATCTGTTTCCATTGTGTCAACTGCCACATAGTAGCACTGTAGCCCCACACACACACACACACACACAAACACACACACATGCATGTCTGTGTACTCAGGTTGCACCCATATATGCAGCTGATTTCGCCCCTTTAAATAACCAGCGGCTGTCACCAGGCAGGCTTGTCTCACATGATGCCGGCTTGTTGCATTTGGAGCAAAACTTGTGTTCAATGAGATAAATAAGGGCCTGCATTATTAACCATGCCAGGGAGGGTTTTTTGGTCCAATTTGGTGGTTGTTCTGGTTGTTAGCCAGCGGGATAAAGTGTCCCAAAAAACAGTGAAAATTGGTATAAGTTGGGACAGTTGGGAGTTGAGCCAGAAACTTAAGTGATTAGTTTTGGATGTGGATCTGGGTTTTTTTTAAATGATCTCTTGACTTTGCAAAAGCATCGGGCATTTTCACAATTTCCTTAGGAGCTACTAAACTTATTTGGATTAAAAAGCAAACGGCAAATGTATCCTATAATTGTCTGTCACCGTGTGCATTTTGATCCCGATTGAATCTTCTCTCCCACCGGACGAACACATTTAGATGATTGTGCGGCCGGGGCGAGGGATGAATGCGTTCTTAAAAGTGCTCGTGATTGGACGGAAGCTTGTGTTTCTTATTGAATTGAATAAGTACCCTCGTCATTAATGGATACTTGACAAGAATGGCGCTTCTGTGGCTGCAGGTTGTAACTTGGAAGAGCACAAACAGCATTGCGACGTTAGTGTTTTGCTGCTTTTATTTCTCCACCTGACTGTGGAGGGATCCGCACTAAAGCCCTGTCGTTTTTATTCGTCTATTTGCTCGGGCTCCAGTTTAAGTGTTCAGTTTGGGTCTTCATAATAAATATATATATATCAATAAAACAAAGCGTTTAGATGGAGATAGTGGGATAGGTCGCTTTGTTGTGAGAAGTTTGAAGCCTTAAGACTGAGCGCTCTTAGAAAGCATTTGATCATCGTGTCAGTTACAGTCTGACACCTGCACATGAATGCAAACGCACAGACCGACTTATGCACAATCATTTCTTACACGTCCGTCATTGGGACCAATTTTTCTTAATTCAATTCAGTTTTATTTACAGTGCCAAATCATAACCAAAGTTATCTCAGGACACTACAGAGTAGGTAAAGACCACACTCTCTGACTTATTTATGATTTACAGAGACCCAACAATTCCCCCGTAGAGTACGGTGGCGTTGAAAACCTTCACTATAACAGACAGGAACGTCAGACAGACCCAGCTCTGTGGAGGACGCACATCTGTCTGCACCGGAGAGAGGAAGAGAAGGAGAGAGAGAGAGAGAAAGGACGCACAGATGGACAGAGAGAGACAAAGACAGACACAAAGACAGACACAAAGACAGGTGTACGAGCACAAGGCCTACGACGGTTCTGAGGTCATTTCATGTGCGCCTGTTGGGACATAGAAAAAAGAAGGAGGGACCATGCGCGGACATTTAAAACAATGGCGGCGAACATCAATGCGTGTGGCGTGTTACGGCGTGATGACGTATAGGCAGCAAGAAGCATTCTCCGAGGCCCAGGTAGTGTGAGTACAAACGGGCCTGGAGGGGGGGACAAGGACCCTAAAGCACGGGGCACGGGACGGAGGCACAGTGGGAGTACGCCCTTAGAGGCTCACAGAACTGAAAACATCTCGCTGTCTTCAGCTGCACATCGAGTCACTTTTCTGCGTCATCACACTGTTTATATCTTTCATGCTGCCACAGAATCCACGCTCACCCTGTGTGCGTCTCTGACAGCATCATTTCCTTTTACAACCGGCTCATTTTCTGATTTGCGGCCTTCTTTAAAGTCCAGAATCCTTCATTAGGTGTCAAGACAGCAGCCTGTTTTTCCATAATGTAAATCAACGTTTGTTATCCCTGTAGGTGTTTTGGAACAAATTCCTCGCCCTCCGTCCTCAACTGTAGTGATTTTGCTCTGAATAAAAACACAACAACTTAATTTATATATTTCTCCGGTTGCTTGTTTATTCGTTCGTTACTTTTTCCTCTTAATTCCACGAGCGTTTTGCTGAGTGTGCAACCTCTTTCTCAGGATCCACCCTGCAGAGCTCTCACACGCAGCATGTTAACTCTCAGTCTCAGGCGTTTTCTGCTGATGGCGACCAGCAGCTCAGTTAGGGGATAAGTGCGTTGCTGAAGGGCACGTGGGTTGTAGATGGTAACTTAGAGGAAAGTTAATTTACCTGCCAACACTTCATGCTCGCAGCCGGTGTGAGGAATTATACACGGCACCGAGAAAATCCAGGTTTCTGCTTCCCCTGATAAAAAACGGATCCCTCTCGGTGAATACTAGATTTTTATAAAGTTAATAAATTGTATTTTAATGAGGTGCAATGTGAAATATGTCACAACTCAAATTGTTTCCACCATAATTAGATGTTTTTACAGGTCTAATTTAAAGGTCCCATATTGTAAAAAGGTAGATTTCCACGCGCAGGTGGAGGCGCTGTAATAATACTGGGAAAGTATCAAAGCGCTCCACAGAGAAATGCGCATATTCGGAGACTTTGGTTTCGAATAAGCGAACGACAGCACTTCCTGTACTGTTGTGATGTCACAACTTTACTGTATATCGGTAGAAAGTGCTGCTACAGCGCCGTTACAGTCGTCCCCCGGCCGCAGTGACGGTGCACAGACTGCAGATGCTTAAGTGCAAATTAAAAAAGGCAAATTAAAAAGTTCTTCCAGATCATGTTAACATATAAAAACTGATAAAAATTAAATAAAATAAAGCCAAATACATCAGTACAAACCGTTTATGTTGTTAAAATGAAATGGCTGAAAAAACAAAACGATAAAAATGTAAATGACATAAATTCAGCACTTAGTTAATACGTTCAATCAGCAATTAAGAGTCACCCGTGCAACATTTTCCCATGACAGATTCCCCATTGTAATCGCTGCAGGGTTAAAAACGCTGACCAATCAGAGCATGTTTTTTTTTAGGGGCGGGTCTTAAAGAGACAGGCGCTAAAACGAGGTATTTCAGACAGACAGTGAATACAGATGTATAAGATAATGTGTTTTTTGGACATTAAAGCATGTGAACAGGTTCTAGTGAGAACCCAAAATACAAAATGAGCACGAAATAGGACCTTTAAATGAACGGGCCGGTGTTATTCTATATTCCCTTTCCCATATAAAGCATTACTTCATCTTGTACTTCATCTTGTACTTCTTTAACCCCTCTGTGACAAAGCCCTCAGATGTAAACATTTTTAAAAATGGCAGACAAATATATAGTTTAAGAGGGAGTAGTGGATTTTCTGGGGACTACTTCCAGCGGTGGCTTAATCCACATTTGGTGCTTTAGTCCCAGCCTCTACAAGGGGGGTCACCAAAGCCCCACAGGGAGTCAGAAGGCCTCTTTGACTTCACATAAAAATAAATACTATACTAAATATTATTTGTGTTATTGTGCAGTTTATCTGTTGTTCACTTCTGTTATTGTAATGAAACATGCAGGAAATAAGTCCCTCATTCAGGCGTTATGAGTTTACTCAGTGACAGAAAAGGGGGTCATACTACAAATACTTGTTAGGACGATCGATGCATCGCCGGTTTGGACTTTTCATCACATTTGCAAAGAAATACAGAGCGTCAGCATCTCCATCCATTAACAGCAGCCGTGTGATTGCAGCCTCATCGCTCCTCTCTGTTCGGTCCTGGGCGTGTTGAGTACGGAGAGGAGCTGCACTACGCCCCGCATCGAAATGTGATCCTGCGGAAGCTCCGATACTACAAACTTTTTTTTCTTTAATTAAGATAGATCTCTGCTTCCGCCCCTACTTCTCTATCCCTCCTTTTTTCCCCCTCTCCGTCGAGGGGGCAGATGTTTATAGAGACGTTGCAGCGCGGCGAAGCCAAACATACAGCCTCGATCAGAGAGCAGAGCGGTTTCAAAGATGGTTTGATCTTGTTTAGATTTTGATAAACATGACCAGAATGTGAGCAGACGTTCACATTACAGCGTGTGTGTGTGTGTGTGTGTGTGTGTGTGCTCTGATTATTTTACATGTAAACACGGGGACCTGCTGTGTATCACTATTACAGCTTATGTCAACATGTAAACATTGGACGGCATCAATCTTGCACTCAGCACAAGTGGACAGAGCTATTATGTTAAAAGCCCATTTGCCCCGACATATTCTTCCCAAAGATGGCCTCCCTCTCTCTCTCTCTCTCTCTCTCTCTCTCTCTCTCTCTCTCTCTCTCTCTCTCTCTCTCTCTCTCTCTCGCTGTGGGAGGAGTCTCATCTAGCGAGTATTGATAGGCTCATTGATTGATCGATGGTCCCCGGTGATTTATCGATTCATCTTTGTTCCAAATGAGCTACGAGTGCTCTCCTGCCCAGAGGAAAACAACAACGCTCCCTCTCCCTCCCTCTCTCTCTCTCTCTCTCTCACACACACACACACACACACACACAAGCCATGTAATGAGAATTCCCTGACTTATTTTGAGCCGCCGTACATCCCCCCCACTTCGAATCTGATCTTTTTTAGGGGGTGTGGGGGGACGGGGGCGCGAGAGATGTGCTATTTGAAATTGAAAATGAAAATTGTTGCGTGGTTGTTGTGCTGTGAGATTTAGAGAAAGATTCACTCAGGCAAAGCACTTTACCCCATCACTGTACAAAGTCAATCTCCTCCTCCCGAGGTTTTAAGAAGAGTTTCGGGGCGTCCTCAGGTAGTTAAAAGTGCATCGACTGTGGATGGGCTAGTGGGATGTGTAGATTAATGCAGTGGAAAGCCATCCCTCAAAGTGCTTAGAATAATTAGAGTCAGGCTTCCAACAGAATGGGCATGTCACTGGAGGAAATTGTATTTTTATTTACTGTGTCGGGTCTCCCTTGGCCTCCCTCTCGCTCTGTCTCTGCCTCTCTCCATTTGTGCGGCGGCGGAGCTCGGTAGTATTCAGGAGCCGGGTGTTTTCTCAAAGTGTCTTAAAGGTGCTGTCAGCGCAGCCGTGATGCATCTCTTGGATTCGTATCTCCGCGTGTTTCCACGTGTGGGCGCACACCATTTGTATTCCTGCGCGGGGGCATTTGTATTCAGCGCGTGGATGCGAGTTCTGCAGGTGTGCATAATCACCTGTGTAACTACCTATGTAAATGTGCAGCATTAGCATGTGCTGGGATTGTTAAACGTCCACCTATGCCAATGTTTTTCTTGGCTCAACTACACTTTAAGGTACTAAAGGTGCTATAGTTGTGTGTTTGCAGTGTATGCTGCTTCAGGGAATTGTAGTTTTCTTTGACTCCACTACGTTTATTTGACTACACACTTTGCAGGGACTGCTCTGCACAGCAATAATCAAAAACAAGCATTTCCAAGGATATCTGTAATTAATTTAGATCTCTCGTCACTTTGATTCAATGCTGTAAGACTTAATAACAGTCACTGTACGGTGTGACATATGATGGATACATAAACAGTCTGTTCTTAGGTAAAGTCCAACTATGAAATCACTGATAACATTTGGATCTGCACAGTTTTAGGCCGAGAAGTTTTGACGTTATGGAAGATTTGGATACAAATGACTCCATGGCAAACCAGTAAACCATCTACCATACATGTGCAAACTGTTGTTATGTTTGCACAGCAAGATAAAACTTTAAAATCATTATTTTTTTATTGTTGAAATGATATTGTAGCTGCTGCACTTTGGCTTCGTAGGGCAGTGTTTCATAAAACATTGTTGGATTCATTTGAGCATTCAAAAGGGGATGATAATGATAAAGAGACATTCAACACAACAAAATGATGAGCCCAATACAGTGTGTGTGTGTGTGTGTGTGTGTGTGTGTGTGTGTGTGTGTGTGTGTGTGTGTGTGTGTGTGTGTGTGTGTGTGTGTGTGTGGCAGCACACCAAAGTGTTGAGGCATTTCCCATCTCAGTGCGGTGGACGCTGCTGGACAGCGAGGCGGGCCATTGATAAATTGATCACAGTGAAATTGTGGAGTGGGGAGACATGCTCTAAATCCCTCCCCCAACGCTACACATCCCACGCACACACACACACACACACACACACACGCGGCTCTGGCATCAATTATTGTGGATTGCGTGGTTGACAGAGTGTAAACCAGGTGCCAGCCCTCAATCCAATTAAAGAGATTTAATTGGAGAAAATAAATGGAGTGTGTCCACAAAGTGCTGGCCTACCCACATTTCCAAGATTTGCTTTTTTTTGGTACCTTTTGGAAAAGTAAGGTTTTGTTTATGAAAGAATGATTGAATCTAATAAAGCCTCAAGGCTGTTGCTGTTTCCCAGACTGCCTTGCTCCACAGGTCAGTAATGCAAACAATCCAATTCCTCCTGTCTGAGCGCCGTGCTGGCGTGTAGAAATGGGATTATTATCTCAAATGGGCCCAGCAGGTGTTTCTGTGATACAGTGTGGTTTTCGGAGGGTGATAGTGTTCCTGGCGTGGTTCCAGACTTAAATTCCCACAGATGCTTTAAAAAAAGGGAACACCTCACAAATAAGTTTGAGAATGTGCCACTCCGGCCCCATTAGCATTATCACCGCACATAACCGGGTCGTTCTCCTGAACTCACTTCCTGCGCGTCCGCGAGTGCACCGTCCGTGGGTGACATCCGTTGCAACCTTTGAGGAGTACGTGGCGCTAAAGAGAGGCGTCTGAAGTAGTCAGATGGCGCTCACGGTGGTCCCGACTCTTCCACACCTAACTCTTTTCTATCCAAATTCGTCCCCAGGGTTGAGAGAGTGTGCCACCCCACACCCCCACCCCACCCCCTCGCAAGGGACAGACATGCATAATTCAGGGTTGTTATCCGTCTGCTGCTAACCGCCTTCTTCCCCCATACACACACACACACACACAGATCTGCAATGAAACAGTCTGACTGCACATCAATGATTCACCAGACAGCACCCCCCCCCCCCCCCCCCCACCGCCACCACCCTCCTCTCCGTTGAGGGAATCATATGGAGCCGACAGGGACTCCACAAGCATGCAACTTCCTATAATTGGAATGAAAAAAGGGGTGAAGTGGGGGGGAAATGCTGTATCAGGGATCTGGCGAAAGCAGCAGAGGTGTTCAAACAGCCATTCAGCGGTGTCAACCAGCAGATGGGCGACAGGGTGCGTGCGGTGGCCCACTCGTTAGCCACCGGCGGTGGGAGCGGGAGGCGATGCGGCGCCAAGGGTTTTAAGAGTGAGAAACACTTCTGAAGTTTGGATTCATCTCTGTGAAGAAGACAGATTTTAACCGTCTGAAACGCAGCAAAACTGGGACTGAAGGCGGTTTCCTTAGCCTCTTTTATATACGTATAAATAAAACATCCCTCCCGGCCTCCTGCTGCGAGCCTCTCTGTTTCCCCAGGTTACCCCTGCCTCTTTATCCTCTAAGTTCTCTCTCTCACCGCGCTCACCTTTTCTCTTTCTTTAAACATCACAGGAACAAATCAGACAAGCGATCGTACAAGTTTTCTCAAGCTTTCAAGAATTACCACCATTTCATCATGGATAATCACAGTTAATAACCCTTCTCATTAAGGAGACGAGAATCACGGGTCATTAATATTGTTAATATCTTCTCCCTCTCCTTCTCTTCTATCTCCCTTATCCCCCCCTCTCTGCGTGCCAGAGGGAGTGGAAACAAAAGGATGACTAAAAAAGAGCTTAGCGCGACAGTGATTAACCGATAGGGGTAGATGGACTGTGATGAATCAAAGTTATCTCTCAAATCTTAATAACTGGAATTAGCCCCTGATTAGATGAGCTTTGGCTACAGCGGGGAGTAAGTCGGCATTTTCACTTCAAAGAATCCCGCACATGTAAAACCTGTTCCTCCTTTCACAGACAAAAAAAAAGGCAAATAGGCCAGTGGAATAAATTACAAAGGGGGTCAAAAGAGAGCAGAGACGACGACGAAAGGCAGAGATAACATAAACAACAATGTTACACCTGTTCTCATCGCAGAATCCGCTCGTTGCCGTGCCGTCTTTTCCCTTTATCTGTCGTTCTCCAACACGCTCGGGGTCCAGTGGGAGGGTCATAATGAGAGTGGCACTCTCCTTCATTTGCATATGTTTGCCATTGTCACAGCGGTCAACGAATGTCATGTCGAGATTCCTGCATGCTTAAGTAATGTCATTTTGTCCCCAGGAGGACCTCTGGCCCCCGTATCATAATCCCAGCATGGGGAAAAAAGAGGAAGACTGAATTAACATGACAATCAGCTGATTCTAAAAACAAATGTTGGCATTTTTATTCCCCGCAGGATTTTCAAAAAGACTCATCCGCAGTCGAGGAGAGCGGCGCGCTGGCATGACGACGCTGTGGAATTGATTTAGGAGTTTATATATGACCAGAATGACAGAACATCCCACCGTTCACTTATCAGTTCATCCAGGTCTTCGTCTCAGTGATCAATAGCAATCTCAAAGAAGTCGTTCAGTTTGGAGGATTTTTTAATAGAATATGCGTCGATATCACTTTTGTTCACACGACTTTAGAAGAACGAACAACAACAACAGAAGAAAAAGTTTCAGGGGGGGGTTTTGACGGGGTCAAAGCAGCACGGCGTCTCTTCTCTCCTCGCTAATAAATGAGACTAAACACCAAACCGGATGCATCCCCACAAGTTAATCCAAATTTTGACACCCAGTCTGGAGTAATTAGTCCCAGATGTAAATATCTGTTATGCAACAAAAGCGGCAACAGCACTGAAACAGACAATTATCTCCTCTTATGGCGTTAGCAAGGCGCTCTGAGTCTAACCATGTGTAACTGATGGCTTTTTCACAGGGCCTCCAGCCTTATTTGGATGTGTTGCTGCTCATTTCTTTATTTATTTATGTGCATTTTTACCATGAGGAGCCTGAGCCCAGACAGGGCCTCGGCTGAGACAGACAGGTTCATTACATGTCACCGCAGTTCAAAGTGATCCTCTGTCTACTCTGTTTATTAAGTGGCGCCCGGGCGTCTCTGAGGTATAGCAACACTCGCAGTCGTGCCACTAAGAGCAGTCCCATCTCTGGGCGCGAGGCTCCGCGTGCATCGCCTCCGCCGCGATGTAATGAAGAAATCAGCAAGGGATTGAGGGAAATGAACTCTCTTTCTAATACCTCCATCCAAGGCCGCGGAGCAAATAAGTGTTCCCAATAACGAGGAAAAATCATGTTAGAGGCGATGAAACATATGTGACACGTGAAAACGATTAAGGAGCGGCTGGAAAACGCTCCAAATCTAAATGGACTCGGACGCGGGGACGAAGACGCCTGAATGTTTATTTCCATGAATTGAGTTTTGCGCAAATGAGGTGGAAAAAGTGGGAAGACGGGAGTTTGGCGAGGGAGGAAACGTGAGACAAAACAATTAACCCTCTCCCCCAGCCCATTTGAAATCATACACCTACTGTGGTGGTGAGGAAGACCAGGGTTTTGTGGAGGTGTGTGGTTGTAGTGGGGGGGTGTTGTGTTGTGAATCTGCATTAAATTGGGCTGCTCCTCCACATCTCCCGGCTCTCTCCCTCTCTCCTCCTCTCCCTGCATCCCTCTCTCGACATGCTGCTGTAATTGGTTGACGGGAGGGGGGGGGGGGGGGGGGGGTAGCCGCTGCACCAAATATGTGCCTCATCATGAGAAACTCAGCTGAAGGTGTTTTGTTGTTGTTTACCTCTTCTGAGTTTCTCTTTTTCCGGCTCACCTTGGATTGACTGTGTGGCATGTGGTTGTAATTAACACATGCTGCAGCCTCTGGTGAGTGTTAACACAGAGACTCAGAGTACGATCATGTGGCTCGCCTAATTAAAATGGACCCGACTAGACAGCCTTTATTTATGCGCCTTCAAGACAAAATGAATGCCAGTTGCCTGTGGAAATCATCTCGGGCCGTCTCTGCGCCTGGCTGCCTGACGGTTTGTGTGCGGGGCACAATTAACGGAGCATCAGCAGAGCAGAGCCGGGGACAACAAGAGGCTTTCATGCAGCTGGCTGAAAAAGCCCTCAGTGTTTCGTTTGTGTTGCATCAACTGATTGCCGCACGTTGGCCTCCGCTCAGCTGCGTTACACTCGTCGCTGTAAACTCTGCTCGGCTTGTGCTACGGCGGCCCGGCGGGATTTGTCACAAGTTTGCCACCGTCACTGTCAGGAGGTCATTAAGAGCAAATGAGCGTGGTTCTGGAGAGGGTGCGCGGTGCCGTGCGTGAGGCGTGGACTATATTGGTGCCCTGCTGCAAAGCTTAAGATTCACTTAGAAAATGTTATGTCATCCGTAATCTGACAAAGCAAGAAGCCTGTGTACACTTGCAATGCTTTATTTTAAGTCAACATTTAACTATTCATGCTGCTTGGATTATGCAAAAAGAAAAACACTGCAGAGCTCTTCATAAATCTGTTTGAATTGCTTAGTGTATAGAATCAGGGGGAGCGTTTGCTTGCTTGAGACTATTAGTGTCATACAGTAGGAACTGTGTAAAGCAGGAAGGCCCTTGGTTGAAAAATTATCCAGGCTGTGTGTGACTGAGCTGGAGCCATAAAACTGCCCACTCCATCACGGCAGAGATCGCTGAGATTGATCAGCCCGCTCCCATTTGAGTGATTTCCCTCCGGATTCAATGCAACGCAATTAGTCGCCTGCTGTATTTTGCCTTTGCGTTGCTCTTTGACCCTCTGTCGCACGTATGAGTCAGTGCAGCACTCTGCCGATATGAGTTCCCACTAACAGCTCCTGTGTTTGCACGGCCCCATCTC
Source organism: Echiichthys vipera (assembly GCF_963691815.1). NCBI lineage: Eukaryota > Metazoa > Chordata > Actinopteri > Perciformes > Trachinidae > Echiichthys > Echiichthys vipera. Next base: position 2,140,875 of record NC_139842.1, on the reverse strand, counting down.
CTCTTGGCCTCTCAACACCGTCCCTCCCAGCGCTGCTAAAGAGGATCACGGATGGTTGGAAAGCTGCCAAGATGTACCTGCTGAGATGGAATATAGCTTTGACCATGTACTCTGGGGCTCCGGTGAGAGTCTCTGTCTCTCTCTCTCTCTCTCTCTCTCTCTCTCCCTCCCTCCCACCATACTGTATGCTGGGAGAGTCTCTCAGACTGCCAGCCTCAGCAGTGGACATCGCCTCCAGGCCTTTCCTGACCTCTTTGGCTCCTGATGCTGACTGTAAAAACAAAAACTCTGCTCCAAAAAGTGATCTCCTTAAGTAAGGGTGTCCAATCCAATTTTACACAAGGAGAGTGCTTAAGATTAGAGATAGTGTTTTTTATTGTGCTCTTCAGTAATAGGAGTAGAGAGGGTGAAAGGGAGAGATGGAGGGAAGGAGGGAAAGAGGAATGGAAAGGATGGCAGATCGATAAAAGCTGCTCTCGCCGGTTGCCTTTATTCTCGGTCATTTGTGTCCGTGGAGACGATGTTTAGGCGGCTCACGGCGGCGGGCCATGTAAGGGTGGCATTAAAGTGCCGCAAAGGGACTTGCTCTTTTCCCATAAACAGCCCTGCAGGTAGAGAAACACTCACCAGGATCCCAATATAACAACGACTCGTAGAGCTCGTTCACAGCCATAATGAACAGCAATCTCTTTCAGTGGAATGAGATGTGCTGTGTACCTGACTGGTTTGCCGTCGAGGGCTTTTCATTAGGAATTATCTTGACGACGGCGAGTCAGCCCCAGCGAAGAAAAGGGCGCGTGGTCGCACTGGGACGAGCACAACTCCCCTGATTTGCACGGCCTTTTTTTCTTCTCCCAGTTCATTTCCAGTCGAATAACTCGTTTGTCACATACATCAGAGGAAGGCGAAGATCATACGAGAGCCAGTGTTACTTTGTGTTTCGCTAATGAGGCCTGTACTCTCCGCCTCCTTGCTTTTGCCTTGCTACTTTCTGAAACAGCAACGACATGGTGCTACAACGCTTTAGTAGTTTTCTTTCTTCAATACTGAGCTCCAGGCTGTTATGCTGTTTGTGTGTCACTTGGCTCCGTCTCAGTCCTTTGCACTTGTTCAAGGCTCAACTAGCAACAGACCTGACACAGATACAGTGGCCCGTGTGCCCTGTGAGTATAACCATTCAGATTGTGACTGACCCGGGCGCAGAGGGAACACTCGGAGGCACATGATTTAACAAGTTCAGTAGTACGCGTCATGACAAATGCAGAGCTGAGGCATGAAGAAGAAACAGTGTCCAGTGCTGCCAGCGAGGAAAAGTAAAACCGAGGAACTGTCAAATAAATAGCTGAAGATCGAGCAAACAAGAAACTGAAAGCAGAAGCTCTCTTACGGCTCGCTCATCAGATATAGCAGACAGAACAAAACACCCCCAAAAAATGTGATTCTCATTTCACGACCAGGAAAGCATCCACAGAAAAGCAAGCTGAGAATATAGTCAACACCACCTGCTGACCAATGCCACAGTCCGAGTGTTCCTTGGTGTGTTTTTTACATGCACACTAGTGTCCTGAGTCTAAGTCTCACCCTGGTTTGATCATTTCTGGATATCTGTCTGCGTGGGTTTTCTCCGGGTTCTCCGGTTTCCTCCCACAGTCCAAAGACGTGCAGGTGTTCAGTTCATTGATGACTCTAAATCACCCGTAGGTGTGAATGGTTGTCTGTCTCTGTTTGTCTCTATGTGTCCTGTGATAGACTGGCGTCCTGTCCAGGGTGGACCCCGCCTCACGCCCAATGTCAGCTGGGATCGGCTCCAGCCCCCCGCGACCCCGACAGGGACAAGCGGTTGAAGATGAATGAATGAATTAATGAATGTCTGTACTGGTGCAGGTGTGTCTCTGACATCCACACGTCTGATCTCACTTACCTCAACAGTCGGCCGCAGATCTGGTCTCTGGCTACCGGGACACTGTTTTGCGTTCACCACTCTGCTTGATTTGGCTTGTCTGCATGTAGATCATCAATTTCTGGTTCAGTGATCAACTAGCAGTGTACGTAGGGCTGCAGCTATCAAATCTTGTTGTAATCAAGTATTTTATTGATTATTCCATCAATGAATTGAGTAATGGGATGAACAAATGTGTGTGTTGAAGGCAATACTCTCACAATTTACCATGAATTTTACTCAACTTACTCAAACAATTCAAAGTGGTGCATAAAATTCTATGTGGTGCACGTGTTTACTCAAACAAAGACAAATAGATTTGTTTAGAAAGTGAATAAAAGATAGAAATGAGTCGCTCTCTTCAAGTTTACCGTCACAACAAGCACGGACAAAACTCCACAGACACATTTACTCAAACAAAACTATAAAGACTGATCAGGGAGGTGACGTTAAATGATTAACATTCATGAAAAAACAAACATAGAGGCATTCACAAGGACAGCTAAGCATTCACTTCCTGTTTTTAACAAGTGCAGTCACTACGGCAACCGGACTCCTTAAACCGAAACTCAGTGAAGTGGCGTTAACAAGGGGCTGCTTTCGGCTCAGATGCTGAATCATCGATGTTGTGCTGTTGTGGTGTCACAGTTCTAGTTTGCAGTGGACACTTTTCTCTGCTTTTCCGGATGTAGTGGCGTGCATCCGCAAAAACGGTCCGTGCGGAACAATGATCCCTGGGCTGAGCAGGCCGCATAACGCGCAATATAGGAATGAAAGATTCAGAGATTTAACCTCCAGGATTTTTGTAATAGAGTAACTTGATGAATTGTTACTTGATTAATTGTTTCAGCCCTAAGTGTAGGGTGAATTGAGAACCTACCCTTGAACATGGCAGTAGCCCGATACCAGCACCAATACCATTATCCAGGAGTATGCTGACACCAATAGAGTCAGATCAAATGCGGGTATCGTCTAACTGGAGAAGTTTCAATACTCCTTTATTGATACCTCAAAGGCATTGAGTACCGATACCCTGCAAAGCAGACAATGATCGGAAACCAGTGGTAGTGGGGACATGGTTCAGGGACCAGTAAGAGGATGAAAAAGGGTCCAGGAAGTCCAATTTAGGTAAAACATCCATAAGCATGTGGGCCAAAAACCCTGCACAGCACAGGACTATGACACAGACTCTTACAACGGCAATAATTATATCCTCAGTGTCGACCATTGTGAGGTGCACATTGGAAAAGGCTGAGATCACAAGGTTATCTACCAGCAGTGTATTTGATTTGCCAAAGCAGTGCATAACTGTGCAATGCTTTGCAGCAGAAGGTGAGACAGGTTAAAGCTGCATGACCCTGCGTTGTGTTGCCCTGAGGCCTTTGCATTAAGGCCCCTTCTGTCTAACAAGGAACAAGGTGCTACAGTATCGAAGATTACATCAGAATAACCTAAACAATCAGAGCCACATAGAGGTTTATCCTGAATCCTGAAACCAGGACTTGATGTTATGTGTTGATGTTGTCTCGGTCATAACCCAGGTGTCGGCGCGAACACATCCATCAGCTCCCCAGCAAATCCCTAAAACACCAGTCAGGACCACGGGCAGTGATCTTGACAGTGACTTACTAAAAGACATAACTGAAGCTTTGATCTACTTGATGACATGAGCCCGCGTTTGATGTACAGTTGAGCGCAGCACCTCGTTGTTTCCAGCCCTGCTGAGCTCTCTGTCTCTGCTGGACTGCTGAGCACCGATGTGTTGATGCGTTTGCTCAGGCTGGGTAAAAAGAGGACATGGGGTCTTGGTAGTCCTTTTCAGCTGTCATACCGGGAGGTGCATTCTTTTTTTAGGTAACCAACCTTATTCTCCTTTTAAAATGGGCGCTTGGAAGTTGAAAATTGCCAACATCAAGAGCTTCCCTTGAATTAGGATGCCCCGCAATGCAAGTGTGTTATATAATGCCATGACTGGAGGGAGAGGAAAAGTAGAGCACAGGGGTAGAGATTAAAAAAAGTTTCTGCATAAAAAGAGAGGGGGAAGAGATGAGCATGAAAGGGAAAGAGGGGAGGAGGGATAGAGGGAGAGACAGAGGAGATGGAAATACAGTATAATGTAAAAGAGAAGGGGGATTAGGTCAGGCAGGAGCGAGGGTCCACTCCTGCAGCAGGAGCCGCCTTGAGGCCCTGCAGGCTGCCGGAAGCTGGTCAATCCCTCTCCTCTCTTAAGGCTTCTCTCTTTTTTCATTTTGATAATGGAGCATTTCCTTAATTGGCAGAGCACGGTTTAGGCCGTGGTTTGTTTGCCAACACGTCAGAGTAGAATTATTTCCACTACATTTACAGCATAGTGTTGCTCATTAAAACCACAGCCTCCTCCTGCCCGGATAGAGCTTTCTGTGGAAGTCTGCAGAAAGAGGCCAAACACCACAGCAGCAATATATATATCTATATATATATAACACATTTATATCCTATCTCACCATCCCCAGCCAGCTTGTAAAGGAAGAGACAGAAACTTCTCTATCTGTTTACTGTTATTGTTTTTCTTCAATCATAAACCCTTACTTCTGGCTGCTATTGTGCGCCTTTTCTCTCTTATCGAGAGCGTTATGCATTGAGCTAGTATGATCTGTATCTTTAAATTTGATTGAGGGTATTTGCAGGAGGTGTTATTGGATTTCAGTGTTATTGTCTCACCTTTTCCCTCTGTGTTTTTAATGTCGGGATGGATATCCGCTCCATCAGCACTGATCTCGCTGTTCTGCTCATTAGTCTGGGTTCGCAGAGAATAGTGCTTTGCAACAATAAGACATGCACTTCTGTAGTCCAGCTATTACTGAGTTTAACAATGTGCACCAGCCAGAAAAGTCCATTATTTCTGCAGCTCATCATCTCAAGCATCCACACGAGACAAAGGGTCTGTGAAAGTGCTTCACCGCAAAGGGCCATCTATCACTTAAGTCAAGAGCAGAGACTAAAAAACATATGGGGTGCAGATACCACACACTGTGTTCTGAAGCATGTGGAAGAATGAGAGTTGGAGGAATAAGACCCGGGCTTGGTTTCAAACTTTTTTAGGGTTCCAACTGAGATCAGCAATTAGCAAATGGTCACGTAGAGCTGCAGTCAAGGTCACGTCTCCAAACGCAGGAAAGACCAAGTCCAAAGGTCAGTTGAGATCAAGTCAAGGTTGAGTCCAGAGAAAATCGAGTCCTGTTCAAGACCATGAACGCAATTGTGTCTTTCCAAGGCTAATATAGTGATTAAGGAGTTAAGGTGGATCTATTAACAAGATCGATCTATCTTCTAACATTGACCTAATCAATGCATAGAATTTAGACATTGTTCTGTACAATTGATCCCGAATTAGCAGCAACGAACAACTTGACCAGTGCCAATGAGGCACAAGACAGAGACAAGTGCAAGACTTCAAGAAATTGGTCTTGAGACCAAAAAGGGACTTGAGTACAGGGGTGGCATCAAACTCTTGGTCACAGTCTTAGCATTCTTGTTTATTTCATGGGAAACTTCCTGATTTTGCTAGTTTTTTGTTTTTTTATGTAAATGTTAGGTTCTTCAAAGCTAAACCTGGGTGCATCTGAGATTTCAAGATGTATTAAAGAAAACGAAGTGTCCTCGCTTTGGTCTACGTTGTAAAAAGGTCCAAGTAATACCCTGGGAAACAAAGGCAGGGACAGTGAGCTCATAAAGTGAGACAGGTTAATGTTTAAAGCGGGAGAGTGGAGCTCGGAGAGGGAGCAGCTGCTACTTTAACAGACCTGTCATTGAAATCAAAGGCCCTAATCAAAATTTTATCAATTAATTGATCTTTCCTCTTGTGCTTTGCCACAAGTGTAATTGAGATTCCCCCTGACTCTTGCCCCTCCAACAGCGAGCCATGCTCTACAACATAAACTGTGTTCATTAGCAATGATCAAGGAATTCTCTAATCTGATCTGAGATGTGATATGATGGCTGTTTCCCCCTGACTTACTTGGTTTGCAGGACAGCTCTCCCCAGTTGCCTTCTGAACCGGGGGGAACTTGCACGTCTTTCATGCTGCTTGTACTGAAGTCAAACAATGTAACTTTCATCTTCACTCGCCAATCTAACTCTTCTTGCCCTCCTGTTGTGTGATTCTTGCAGGGTAACCAAGAGGCCACCAACCCCCCAGAAGCAATGGCCCAGCCGTACACCCCAGCGCAGTACCCACCTCCCCCACAGAATGGCATCCCCGCAGAGTTTGCGGCACCGCACCCGCTTCCAACACAGGACTACACCGGGCAGAGCCGGGTTCCTGAGCACGCCATGACGCTCTACACGCCCACACAGACACACAGCGAGCCGGCCGGCACTGACAACAGCACGCCCACCATCACCGCCACCACGACCGCACCGGTCAGTGTCCTTCATCATCTGCAAACACTGTTCTCAACACGCTGTCAGCAAGTAAAAGACATTATTATCACTATTTTACCTTTTATTTAATTATTATTTTGTTTTACAAAAGTATATTGTGTGTGAATGATTTTCAACTTTGATTTAAAATTGCCAAATTGTGATTCTTGATAGTTTCACCTGGTGGCTTCTGTCCCGCACCAGTTTGATTGAGAAGCTAAACGTTATCATGTCTTGCTACTTGTTTCTCCTCCCTGACTGTTTCACTGCAGAATGTTTAAAGGCTTTTTTTCTGTAACTCCCTCACTCTTCCCACCGCCTGCCATTGCCTAAAGCCTGAAAGCTTCAGCGCCATTTGTGCTGTAAGAAGTCAGCCCTCTTCCTGTTTTGTGCCATAAAGCAAAATATCTCTGCGTTGTACAGAAAAATGGATAATTTACAGGTTTTATGGTTTAGAACGATGTTTAAATTATGGAAAGGACCCCCCCCCCAGAGCTGCAGTGATGTGTCGTTGTTTTGTTCTGTGCTCCTCCGGAGGTCCCGGGTGGAGCTAGCTTGTGGATACCTGGCTACATAGCTAGCTTGCGAAATTTCACCATGTTTCATGCTACATTGGTTAATGAGCCGGACAAAGTTGCCGCTCATCTGACGATAGCGATGTGCTTTCCTGTGCTGTGACCAGAGTGTGTGGTTGAAGCATTAAGTTGTTAAGTTTTACTCATTTAGCAGCTTGCTAGTTAGCTCGCTAGCTCATGCCTCCACGTTGGGAAGCACCAGCGAAGCTACGTGGTTACTGACACCAACATTGTTGCCACGGTGATGTCTGGGAAGTTCGGTGAAAGTTAGGTTTGCACATTAATTGTTTATTTTCAAGAGAAAGTAAAAGTTTTTCTTCACCCCCACCATCACCATGTAATACTGAAAGACCATTGCCTTAATATTCCTGCAAAAATTAAAATGGTAATGCATAAATAATAATTACACACAGAATTATTCATGATTTTAATCAAGGTATGTCATAAGAGTATTTCAAGAGACATAATTTGTCTTAATTTGCAAATGCTCCTTCTGTATTAGTGTAATATATATTTAAATATGTAACAGTAGCTCCATTGAGTTTACACAGAATTCAGAAACTTTGCAGTTATACTGATGCTGTTGTCATGGAGTACATCTCAGCCCCTACCCCCACCCTTTTAAAGTGATTTTCAAATGTTTTATTTCAGTTGGCACTTTGAATGTTTTCTGTATTGCCAACACAAAAAACCTTCCTTTAATAAAAGTGAAGGTTGACGGTAGAAGTAAAACGAGAGTGAGCGTAACAGAACTAATCATCAGTAAGCAGCGGAAGACTTTGATGTCATGGCAAAGCTTTGTGCTCGGGCAGAGAAGGTGAAATTATGCTAATAAAATAAAAGTGCATTTCTGAAGAGCCATTTGGGGCTCCCCTAGAAAAACATGGCTCCTACACTGTTTTATTTATTTGCGTGAAGGAGGTTTGACACACTGTAGACATGAATGCTTCAGGATCTCGAAAACCAAATGAGGGCTCGGCCTTCACTCCCGATCACTTATAGGAGCAAAAGAGATGCACTTTTCTCCACCAACCAAAACAAATGACTGTGGAGTCTGCTCCTGACTTAAGTAAGGGCGCACTCACACTGTCCTTCCGCACTGGGCCAAAACCGGTTTTTCGGCTAAAGCCTAGTGCGTTTGACCAGTGTGAGTGCAACCGCTCCGCGCATTACTGCAGCCTGAGAGAGGTGGGCTTTTGTAGAGCGTGTTTGCACATGTACGAGCACGAGGACGATGCCTACGGCGGTTCTGACGTCATTTATGTGCGCCTGTTCGGACATAGTAAATAGAAGGAGGGACCATGCGCGGACATTTACAACAACAACAATGGCGGCGAAAGGTTCACGTTGGTGTGATGCGGAGGTGGAGTGTTTACTGCAGATTTGGTCGATGAAAAGATTCAAAAACAGTCGACAAGACGCACAAAAACTCCGAGGTCTACGGAAAGATTTGTAAACAAAGCCATGCATCGCCATGACGTCAATCAATGCGTGTGACGTGTTACGGCGTGATGACGTATAGACAGCAAGAAGCATTTGCGCGAGGTCCAGGTAGTGTGAGTACAAACGGGCCTGGGGCACGGGGGGAGAGGGAGGGGGGACAAGTACCCTAAAGCCCGGGGCGCGGTGCGGAAGGACAGTGTGAGTGCGCCCTAATAGTCAATTATATGTAGATGCATCCAAACGTTTGAGACATTCCTTCTCAACATAAGACAGTATCATCTGCGTAAGTGTGCCAGGACCTGATTAAAATCCTTTTTTTTCACCATAAGATTGCATGTGTTTAAAGTATTGGCACTGTTAAGGGAAAACAAACCCCTGGCAACGCCTCGTGTTGAGATACACGGCTCGAGACAGAGCTGAATTTCTAAGTCATATACTAGGCTATAGATTTAATTTCTTGTGTGCTGGTGCTCAGATATGAAATACCTTGACCTGAGATTTACCTTCACATGAGGCAGATGTAGATAAAAAGGGAGGACGACTTAGCTACAAACCTTAGAGACGTATCTAGAAAGACAGATAATGCTGGCAGAGATGAAAAAGTATATATAAGACCTTCAGACCTTCTTCTTTCCTTTAGCAGGAACACACCTGCTGGGAGAGGTCACGGCGAGGCCACAGCCCTCCTGAGAGGGATCTGGGTCAGTCATAAAGAGCATTGTTAATAACTCCCGTTTCCAGAGCCTTCACAATTACCGTACGACGAGGGACATTTGGTGGCAGAAAAACGCTTATACGGCAGAAGCAGAGCCATAGCCATAGCGTTGCACGGCGTATTATCGTCCGCCTGTAATGTAGCAATGTTTGATTTGAAGATTTGTGTGACGCTCTCCAACTGCTTCATGGTTATACGCTGCACTTACAGTAATGGCTGACACACAAGAGAGTTTAAAGTGAGGAGAGACTTGGCAGGAGGTTCAGCCTCCTCCTCCTCCTTCCTCCTCCCCCTCCGACACTGTACACCACTCCTCCACTCCCTATCTCTCACTGTCTCCTCTCTCTCTCTCTCTCTCTCTCCATTTCGCATTTGATTTCATTTCATCTGCTCACCCGCTGTGAAGAAAGCCGAGAGATGGTGGCCATGGAGAGATGAGAGCTCGCCTCACTTTTCCTCCGTGCTTTTCCCCTCTTGCATCCATGCTCTCCCCCACTTTCCACCCATCTTTTCTCAGGGAGGACAGAGGGATGAGATTAGTGGGGTGTAAACAGAGAGTCTAATCCTCAGGGGCCGCTGGTGTAGTGTCGCCCACCGCTGAGTTCCTCAGCTTTAATGACAGACCCAGCCTGTTTGCTCTGGGTGCCACAGACGGGCCCGGTGCCTTTGATTAGGGCACCCTGCAGAAACACAGATTGAGGGAGCAGATCAGCTACTCACTGCGGCTCCCCCTCCCTCCTCCCTATAGGCTCGACTCTGCTGCGCTCAGCTCCTCTTCCCCACGAAGACGCTTTACTCTGCACATCTCTTCGACTTAAAGACTTAAAAAGAGTCAAGAGAGAGTGAAAATTCAGTGAAACGTATGGATTCTGTGTGAATTCCCTGCAGAGAGCGGAGAGTGTGTATGTTTTAATGAGGCGCGGGGACTCTCTGTTTCTGTATGTGTCTACCAGTCTCTCCCGTCTATCCAGGGAAGGTGGCATTGTCCAGAGCCAGACCTCTGGGACCTTGCTCTGTGACATGTTCAAACAAGCTGACTTGAAAGCAGGCGACTTGAGGAAGAGAGGCAGCCCCCAACTTTTCTCCAAATCCTTAGAGATGAGGGGTAGCAGAGGGCTGCCAGGGAGCTCTGCTGGAGAGAAAGAGAGGAGAGAAAAAACTGAGCTCGTTATCTGGCTCAGTTCAAATAGTCTGAGGTTTGGTTGAATTTCATGAGTAATCATTCTCTTTTCAGATAACAAATTAAGGCAGTGGCGTTGGGGCAGCACTCAATTCCAAATTTTCCACAGCCAGTGTCAGCGGCGTGAAGACTTTCCAAAGGGTATTCTGGGGGACTGTGATAACACACACACACACACACACACACACACACATTAACACACAAGGGCATGTGGAAAACACGAGCGAGCACGTGCAAACATTCACACGTACACGCACGCACGCGCTCTCTCATCTCTCCTGAGCTGAGTTTAAGGGACTGACACTCCACCGGGGTGTAGCTTTCAGAGGCGGTGCTGAAGGCAGCGTGGAGGCTGCCACGAACCCACGATTTTCCAACGCTGATAATTCCTATTTTAAAAGATATTTTAGATATCCACGATGCTTCTGTTCATAAAAACTCTCCCGGATGATTTAAAGGATGAGGCTGCTGTTCTGGATTTTTATCAATTAATGCAAAAGTGATACGTTTAGTGTGTGTCTCAAATCTTTCTGCACCAAAAACATCACAAATACAGAGTTTAGTTCTCAACAAAGGCCCAGTAATTTCCTAAATCAGCTAGTGGCAGTTTCATGGTGCATGCGTTTGGGACTATTTTCAGCAGATTAATCCACCAAATTATTTGTGACAGCAGGACGGTGTGTATGTGGGATTGAGTCAAAATAAACACATACACATAATTAGTAGATTGAATTATTTGGGATCTGTTTGCATCTTCTTTTAAAGATAGTGTAGGTGAAAGGTACGTCCATCCGTTTTAATTCAAAGTACCTTTAAAGGTTGAATATGGAGAATGAGCAGAGCAGCGCCATCTGGTGTCGTGGATCGCAGTTGCAACAACAAAAAATAATCTTTGACAACAACAAAGCGATGCAGGCCTGTGTAGAGCGTCACATACACCCATCACTGCACCGAAACACAGAACACAGGTTCCTTTATATTGAAGAACCAGATATTAAGACGGTGCCTCATCTTTTGTTATAATACACACACATGCACAGACAGGACCTATATACATGCAACTAATGGAGAGATGTTAGAGCGAGGGGGCTGCCAGTGACCGGCGCCCCGAGCAGTTGGGGGTTGCCGCCCTTGTTGTGATGATTCAAGGGGTTTAGAGTTTGAGCTGCGTGATGTGGAGAAAATCAAATATCACAATATTTTTGGACCCAATACCTCGATATCAATACAAATATATATATATTTGTAGATTTCGCACGTTAATTGACAAGAGCAACAAAGTCACGCGTGTAAATGTACCAGGTTCAGCCGTGCACGCTCATTTTCATCTGCAGTCCCTGTCAGGTCGATGACGTTTAAGAAAACATTAAAAAAAAACACACAGGAAAGTGCAGCATAACAACACAGACACAAGAACACATTAAACATCACAAGTATTAGTAACCACACGACACATAGGCATTGAAGCAATTGATAAAGCAGCACACAGACGCTAAATAAGAATGTGTGACATAGAGCACGTTTAAATACATGAACGTTTAACACGGACAAAAGCACCACGCACAGACAAGGAGCAGAAGTGCACAGACAAGGAGCATAAGTGCACAGACAAGGAGCATAAGTGCGCAGACAAGGAGCATAAGTGCGCAGACTACAGGTAAAATGTACTAATCCAGAGTACGGCAGCATGTCTGGTTTTTGAAAAGCCATTGTTTTATACTACAGAAGCCTTCAGGATCACTAAGATCCTCTGACCCCAGTGGTACGCAGAGTAAACTCAAATCAAGGGAGCGCATCTTTCAGTCATTGTGCAACAAACAGCTGGAATAAACTTTCACCGTCTCTGACCACTTTTAAAACTCGACTGAACACTTTTATGTTCACCTCAGCTTTCTATTTTTATTATTGTCTATGTTTTTATACTCTTTGTCTTTCTGTAATGCATTTTAATCCATGACATGTTGTGCTGTGACGCACTTTGAGTCTGCCTTGTGTATGAAAAGTACTGTACAAATAAAGTGGCCTCTCCTATAGATTGGGAAAAGGATTTCAAGGATGTGATGTCCCTTGGTCCTGTGAGTTTTCCAAGGATGTGCTGCTCCATAAGAAAAGCGTGACCGCCCAAAACTAACAGCCCCCTCTTGCAGATGCTCTGGTAGACGCGTTTAGATTTTATATTTATATTGGGTGATGTCGCAGCGTGCAGCTTTGTGTTGCTTTAAATTCATTCCCTGCTGCAGGTCAAAACAGAGACACAGCACGATAGCAAAGGAAACAGAAAAAATGCACTTTTTGAGTAAATGATCATCAGTTACGTGGATATAATGGGTAAATGCTTTAAGGCGAATAATAGAACAGATACGTTTACATCACTTTACTATAATGTAGCCTTTAAAACACTTATGTCATAGTGCTATATCCAAAATCTAAGACCACATCCAGTCTCACAGTATCAAATATTATGTTGATATATTTCCCAGAGCTAATGTCCATCCAAGACTTATTGGTGCTGCAGCCGTGGATACCCTAAAATGGTCCACGCAGACGGTGTTACGGTTCAGTACTGTCACCTGGACGCCCAAGACTAACCTCCTCCACCTTTTGCTGTTTAACATGAATCAGGGGGGAGGAGACGGGGGCCGCTCCCCGCTCCCCGCTCCCCGCTCCCCCAGGTGATGGAGAGGACATATTTGCAGCTTCTTTAGAAAAAGAAAACAAAACAGTAGAGGACCAGGGAGAGGGGAATATTGAATTAATGCTCAGGCATTATAATTCTTGGGAGTGAAGACTCAGTATCCCCCCCCACCCCTATTTAATCGGATGTAATCTACCTGCTTGGCAGCATTCCAATCAGATAGTTTCAATTATGCTCTTGTAATGCCACTCTGTGAGGAGGGGGAAAGTGCTGAGCAGAGCACTTTGCAGGCGATTTGCAAATAACAGCAAGGGAGTCTTTTAGAGAAATGACTGAACAGGAAGCGGGAGAGCTGCTGGAGTTGACAGCTCTCTCACTCTCTGGTTTGCTGGCTTTGGCGGTGACGGCGTGTTTTGCAGCCCTTCTCCTCCTCCTCCCCGTGACAGCAGCTGTCGGGACAGTAAAGTGCCACTGAAGGTGGCCTCCTATGGTAATACGGAGGTAATTATTTTCCACTGCAAAAACCGCCATCTCACAACCAGGCAGGCAGGTTGGAGCCACGGGAGCGGTACACGGAGGAGGCAGGCATCCCGGATCTCAGTGACACTCCAAGTTATTGAGTTAGTAGGATGCAGTGCGGTGTGCTTGGGGAGTCAGCAATTCAGTATTTGTGTTCTCCGTATGTGTATTTGCCCCCGATGTCAGCGCGCCTGCCGACCTGTCTGAGCTTCCGAGTGAAAGTTAATCTGGATGTTTGCAAACACGCGATTGCGCTCGCCGTGATAAAAAGGCCAGACAGACAGAGAGCTGGAGGACAGCGGTGCTCAGTAGTCTGGCAACATACGCTAAAGGTCGATAGTGTCATGTGTGACCGATGAAACAGATTGACCCGCGGGGCTCTGGTACCTTGTCACCCTCCACGGTCCCAGCATCTGTCTGCAATGTGTCACCCCCGGGGCCCAACATGGCTACTCAGGCTATTAACCTCCAGCGTGCGAGGACACGGCAGAGTTAAGACCCCTCCGCCCCGTCTCTCTCTGTCACAAATCCACTCCTGACCAGCCCGGCCGGCCCGGGCTCGCTGCATTTTCAGGCCCCTGTGTCCTTCGCCCACTTGTTACCCTCTGGTCCGGAAGCCGTCAAGCCCAGGCGGGGACTTAGGAAGCTGCCGCCACCGTGTCCTACCTGTATGGCTGCAGGAGAAGACAAAGTGGGACCTTGAATCAAACAACTGTCACTGTTAACAATGTATGTCACCATCTCGGAATGGGCCATAAAAACCAAATAAATGACGGCCATTACAGTGGAGATTGTGATTATGATAATGAGAATAATAAAGGCGATCATCATTACGATCATGATGATAATGATAATACTGTGATGATGAATTATAATGAATAAATCCCTACCCCATTTCCTAAATGGTGGGAAATGTATCACTAAGAGTGGCCTGCAGCCGTGTGACAGCCTCCGAGCAGGGCGAGGGTTATCACCGGCGTGTGTGTGTGTGTGTGTGTCTCAGTCATTTGAACGGTTTGCACTGGCAATAACCTACTCCCTTTTCACGTCTGTATCTCAGTACAAGATTGCGTCTGTGTATGTGACTTCCCAGCCAGTGTATAGTGTGTTTGCCATGCTCAGAGAGCACTTCCCAGGAGACCTTGCAGTTTACATATCACATTCAAACAGCTTTTGTGCTCAATATCTGCCACTTCCACTCTCTCATTCCTCCTCCTCCCCTCCTCCTCCTCTCTGCGTTTCTTTATTTAGTCCCTTTCTGAGTCGCTGGCTCTAAATCAGGGTTCATTTTTGTTCATTTTAATCGTTTGCAGAATGGAGACTGCTCCCACAGAGAAGGACCGCAGCCGCATTGGCTGTTTGCTCAGAACGTGCTAAAACCAGAAGTGGTGTTTTCCTGATGAGGGACCTCTTGTGGTCGTGCGAGTAATCACTGTCCTCTCTCAGAAGCAAAGGTGGAAGTAGTGCGACGCTGTGATTTGTAATCGGGTGAATGGTTTGTGTGTGATGCACGCTGCGTTCTGTCCGGACAGCTTGAGTTTATAAATTTCTCTTCTAGAAAAAGGGACGAAGAAACTCAGCCATAAAGGGCAAATATGATCTGATGAAACTAATATTTATGGAACATTTAGATTTGTTTCCAAGTATAAAAGTGCCTGTGACCTCCTGCGTCGTTTATCCCCCCTCTGTTTCATTTAAGCTGCACTGATGAGAATTCAATTGTGTGCCGGAGATACATCAGTCTGTCGTGGTCAGCCATGTTTGTTTGGGGTCGTGCACCTTGAAGCGGGAACTTCTGACCGCTGACACTGACACCACGTCTCTGCAGCTCATTTCCTGTCTCTTTCACCTACGTTGCTATTTAACCATGCCTGCCTCTCTCTCCAAAGCTTGAATCTAACATCTTGTATCTTGTTGTCACATCTTGGTACCGGTGCTTATATTTCTTTAAAAGCCACACAATGTTCTTTTTCATCTGCACACTGCTTCTGTGCTGTGCCTGTTTTAGATTGTTTTGCCACATACGTTCAATAATTAGCCTTTAGCATGAGTCCCATGCACGACCGTACCAAACCAGGCCGCCTCGCTGTGATAACAACGCTCCAGGAATTCAGCAAAGTGTTGCTTCTACATCTGTTTGTGTACGGGGTTAAACAACAAGATGTGTGTTAATTAGTGAGTCAGGTTAGCTGCTCGCAGCCTAATTGCCTCCTGCCTCTACGACTACTTACGGCGTGTTAACTCTGAAGCTGGAAGTTGGAGCTGGGAATGACTTCAAACCCCAGTTGATCATGTTCCAGTACAACGTGTCGGAACAGCTATTTCACAGGCTTTGTTAGCGATACCATAACTCATTACAGGGTATTTAGTGCATACAAACACTGCAGTAACAGTAACACAGCAGAGGACTGTACAACTGATTTAACGAGCCACATACACATACATAAGCAGCTTTCGCATCTGTTGATGTGCGTAGCGGCCATTTTGGACTTAAGGTCTTACGGTCTCTCCGAGTTGGAGATCCGACTTCAGGCCCCGTTTGTGTGTTGTGGTGTTTTTCTGACTGGGAACTTCTGACTTCCCAGTTCAAATGGGATGCACCATTGATGTTGGGACGTTAGATTGACACCGATCACGATAAAGCAAATACTTGTACCTTGATGAAATAGTTTTAGCTGCCTAAACTTCATCAACCCTAAAGCACAGAGATGTTGTGCTAGAAAAATGTACATGCACAATTTGTATATACCATGTTCTCCGCACTATAAGTCAACCACATTATAAGGAGCATAGAACAGACGCTACAGTCGAGGCTGGGGTTATGTTCTGCATCCATTAGATGGAGCTGCGCTAAAGGGAATGTCAACAAAACAGTCAGGGGAGGTCGTCTTGTTGCTTCCTCCACTTCGGCACCATTGATTGGTTCATGTTCAACTCTCTGGCTGCTGCTCTATTCCCGTGTTCTACTGCGTGACTAATGGCCTTGAGTGTAAACTCTGCGTCGTAAGCGTGTCTCTTAACAGGAGCCATTTTGGGCTCTTTACACAAACACACACATGGAAATGAAACGGCACGCTTCGCGCAGTCGTATATCTCAACGTGCACCGCGCGTTACTTCTTCTACGGGGAAAATAGAGTCAGCGGCTGCTCACCGTAGTTGGAGACCTGTTGTGGCTCAATATTGGTCCATATATAAGGAGCACAGGGTTATAAGGCACACTGTCGGCTTTTGAGGCATTTGAAGGTTTTAAGGTGCGCCTTATAGTGCGGAAAATATGGTATTTAAAGAGATTATTTACCCATTTGAATCCATGTCTGTGTCGTGGTAATGTGGGCGCAGAATGGAGCATCGTTTTGCGTCATTTGGCGGATCACAGCGGCCACATTGCCACGACTCAGCTCTTGATTAAAACAGGTAGAGTATCTCTCAAACGCTTTTTGGAAGACGCTGACCAACGACCTATTTTGGCCGAACCTGAGGCCGATAGACTTATCCCTCATTGGTGCGTAGAAGGGATCATAGACTTTGCTGTTGACCAATGAGGTTTTGTTCACAGAAAATACATCAGAAAGAGAAACTGCCTCAAAAACAAGGTCCATCTAAACAGACAAGCTGCCAGCGCCCTCAGTGAAATCCATCACCGCTGTCACAGGCAGAAACAAGTGGAATTTGTCATTGACATCAGACACGTCATTTATATCGAAATGTCAGCATAGCATTCGCATAATGATGGAAACAACAACGCTGAGGGCTTTGGGCCTCGCACTCTGATGGCTGTGTGCAAACGTCACCAATAATGTGTCTTTAGTCTAGACGTGTCAGGGCTCTGTGGGATCTATATCCACGCCTTTTTGTCAGTGCCTTCAATCTTCCCCGTTGCTCAAGAGCTAAGTGCAAGAGATTAATAAGTGGATTTGTAATGCACAACCTCAGGTTTGACACTATAAGTCATCGGCTGTTTATCGCTTTGGCTTTCTCGCCGGATTGAAAAATGGCAGACGCTGAGTAAGTTAGTTAGCCACCCTGCACCCCCCGCCTCCCTCCTATACCCCCCCCCCCCCGTACTTCAGGACCTGGAGGTACAGTATACTGTAGCCGCTAATGAGCAGCTTGTGTCTTTTCTGTTTGTTTCCCTCTGGCAGACAGATGATGTGACGCAAACAGAGGGCTCTCAGCAGCTCCAGCTCCAGCACTCAGACTCTTCAGAGAAGCAGCAGCCCAAAAGGTTACATGTCTCCAACATTCCCTTCCGTTTCCGGGACCCCGACCTAAGGCAAATGTTTGGGGTGAGTACCTTAAAGACAATATTTCTATATCAGTCAATACAACACTTTTACTGGCTTGGTTAATTCCTGTGATCTGGGAGCACGGTAACAAGAGATGGGACAAACACCGCCCATGCTAACGTCAGAAGAGATGATTACATATTCATGCTGCAGGGAAAACCAGCAGTGGGTCTAAATCCTACAACAGAGGCCACACATTTAATGAGTGAGGCTTGATTAAACCAGCCTCTAGTACATGAAACTTTTTTCATTTTAAGGAAAAACAGCCCAAATCAGTCCCAATCAGGTGCTGACGGGCGACACTGACACAGCGCTGACTGAGATATGGAGCTCAGTACGAGGATCATTTGACCGTCCGTCTTCATCTCCTCTGCCTTCTCTGGTTGATTTAAAACCAGTTTGATCCTCGATGGGCTCCAGTCGCTCATCCTTCTCTGTCACACTTCTTTTTTTAGCAATGTCACCGTGTCCCCAGATGTCGGCAACTTTGTGAGAACAATGAAACGATGGTCCAAACTATGATTTTTCATCTATCTCGGTGACTAGCTGTACACACACATCAGTTTTGCCCAAAAGCTTCTCCTGATTACCTGTTTGGAGGTTACACGAGCTGTCAGCTGCAGACAAATGCAATACGATTACATATCAGCATACCAGAGGCCCTCATCACAAATGTTCTCTTCCTCTCTCTGTCTCTCGCCCAATTAATAAGGCAATGAATAGTTCAGCAGCTCACCCTTGTGTCTCACAAAAGCCTCAATAAGAATTGAACCATACATCCCCCAATTCAATAACCATTATGGATCTGAATGGAGACGATTGCCAAAAATGTACTTTAAATGTTATGCGCTAATTGGACCATTAGAAGCCAGAGGCGTTAATTCACGTCGTTATGAAGACAACATCCAGCTGATGATATTAATTACTCGAGAGCCCTGGCTGTGGCTTTATAAATTGCAGACAACATGGCTGCTCTCGCTCTCTCTCCCTCCCTCTCTCCCTCAGTTTGTTGGCTTTATTGTTCCCAGCTCTGGTGCAGGTCGTGTGGAATCCAAATCGCCTCAGTAATTAGCTCCGAGGCTTTGTGTGCCTGGCCGACGCATGCAGATATACGATACAAAATTGATCGCAGCCCACCCAGTCCCCCTCAATCACCCTACTCACCCACGTGTGTGTGTGTGTGTGTGTGTGTGTGTGTGTGTGTGTGTGTGTGTGTGTGTGTGTGTGTGTGTGTGTGTGTGTGTGTGTGTGTGTGTGCCCCCCCCCCCCACACACACACACACACACACACGCACACACCCTTCTTGGTGGTTGGCATTGCAGAGGATTGTGGGATTGATTATTCTGGGTAGAACTTGGCAAAGAGATAGCCGGGTCGCTCCACCCTCTGACATGGTCTCCACAATGGGCCTTTGTGTGATCAGAGTGTGCAAAGCCTCATCCCTCTAGCTCTAATGGCTTCTGGAGCGCCACCGGCTCAATACGCCATTACTGTTGCGCTTGACTGAAACTCGCAGACATGCAGGGGGGTGGAGGGGGGGGGAGGTTTGACAGCGAGTGGAGGTGCTGCATGGCCCACTAAAAAAGGCCCTTAAAGCAGAGCAAAGCTCCGCCAGCAGCTCCATCTGCTCCCAGAAAAACTCCTCCCTGGTGTTGGAGGCACCGGTGGAACTCTGTGGAGCCAACACCTTAAAACAAGAAGGCAGGGCCTGAAATGGACCCCTGCGCGCCACAGGGTTAAGAGTGCGGAGAAACCTGTGAGCCTTTAACGAGGCGCTGAATGAAGGGCTCATTAGGACGACCACAGCGGACCTTAATCAGTAATTAGAAACAGTGATCTCTGTGAGCGAGCGAGTGCGGGGGAAATGAAAACACTCCAAGCGCCAGCGAGCTCTGTGCGGCGCCCATGCTGTGCTGCCCTCGTTTGTGTGACCGGGTTCTTCAGCAGTGCTTCTCTCCGTGCATGTAAGAGCTCTCACAGCATTCCCCGGAGCAATCAAGACCTATAACCCCCCCCCCCCACACACACACACACACACACACACACACACACACATCCACCCTGCTGTCACGCTGGCTGCTGTGCCTGAGCATCGCTCCGCACTGTTTGGATACACAGAGCTGCTGTCGTAATTATGTTTCTTAAGAGCCTAAAGACGTTCAAGCAAATCAAAGGTGGAGCCGCGGTGGCCTCCATGTTATTTGAGGCTCTCAGCGTAGAGAATGCAACGTAGCGTCATTTCATTTAGGATCAAAGGGACCACACCAGCGTGTTTTAGCTCCTTCATGTCCACTTTACGGTTTTGCTGATCATTTACACATCCGTGTCTTTTTTCTCTACCATGCAACACATCCATGCGGATTCATTTCTGCCTGATTAGAGCGCTGCAGGAATGAGTCGTCAAACCCGGAAGTGAGTTAGCATTTCCACATTCGCCTTTTTTAATTCTTAATTAGACGCCTTAAATAAGGTCTTTGTTTAACACAAGCTGAAGAGATTTTAACGTTTTGATTTACAAGTTAAAATGCAACAGTAAAAAGCCCCCTTGTGAATTTTGAAGCTTGTACGTGTCTTTAAAAAGGACGTCATTTGGCGGACGCCGTTCATGTAAACACAGCGTCCACATTGCCACGACTCAGCTCTTGATTAAAAGAGGTGAAGTATCTCTTAAACGCTTTTTTGGAAGACGCTGACCAACGACCTATTTTGGCCAAACCTGCAACGTGGTCTCATGGGAGGGCGTATAAATAGCACGCCACTTTTCATGACTTGCATGACTTTTCGCGTGCATGTCTACGCATATTAAGCTTTTCGCGTGTCATTCAACGCCCGTAGTTCCCCAGGGTTAGGGTTAGGGGTTAGGGTTAGGGTTAGGGTCTGGGTTAGGGTTAGGGGTTAGGGTTAGGGGTTAGGGTTAGGGTTAGGGCATTTCACGCCCGTTATTTCAGCCATCCTTCACATAAAATATTGATTTAAAAACAACCCTCTGACAGAAAGCTCCACCACTTCGTATTTCTCACAGGCTGGAGAGATTTTAACTTTTTGTTTTACGAGATAGAATAAAACAGTAAATCCCCCCCTTTGTGAATTTCGAAGCTTGCACGTGTCTTTAAAAAGGCGTTTGCTGAAGAAGAATACAAACATCATCACGCCGTACGAGGGAAATCATGTGGAAGCTAGTGGGGGTGCAGTTTGCTTATTTACTTCTGGTGATTGCGTTTACGCTCCAAAAGATCATTAAAGTGGAGTTCATTTGGGAAGATGATCTTGCAGAACTAAACATTTAAGTAACAGACTTTTTTTTCTACAATTATCCAAAATCCAACGGGAAAATTTTTTGTCGAGGGGAAGAGCGGAGATGCTAACTTCAGGGTCGGCCTACAACAATGCATCATCCCTGCAGTGCTCTGTATCCAATATAGATCCAATGTCTATTTCCCCGTTATGTATTTGAACTGCACAGCGGAAAGAGAAATGATTGGATGCCTGACATGGTCGGGGGAAAAAAACATTAAAACGTCTTAAATGTAGCAGCATGATTTGCAAAATGCTGAGCTGTGATATAAGAACGGGATAAAACATCTGACGACCTCTCTTATGGTCCTTTAACGTGTGACTACGTCCCTCGTGTCTGCTCCCTCTTGGATATTGAATTGTCATCGGTGGATGGATCTCACTGCAGCCTCTTAGATGACGTCAGCCTCCCTTGTCCTCCCTCTGGAGACTCCTCCCATTGAAGCTTTTGTTTATTGGTGCTGCTGATGCAGCTGTTTCTGCGTGTGTGTGTGTGTGTGCGTGCGTGCGTGTGTGTGTGTGAGAGAGAGTGGGTGGGCGGAGATAGAAGTGCATGAGATCACTGGTGAGCAGCGAGCAGTCCCCAGCGCCATGTGGAAATCCACAAAGACGACTTCCTCTGAAACTAATTAATCGACGCCACAAGCCCATTACGCTCGGTTAAAACAATTAGCATCTTCACATTGCGTGGGGGAAGCATTGTCATCTCAGGCGAGAAAGGGGCATCACGCTGGGATATAAATGCCTGCGTGTGTGATTGAGCCAACGCGTCTCATTTGAATCAATGGAGCTGAGCGCCATATGAGGCAGATGTGTGGATCTATAGAAGTCCTTTACACAGCAGATGTATAGGGGAGGATACACCCTGCTGCAGCAGAGGAGCTTTAAAACAACCCAGCCTTGTTTTCCCTTTAACTCGCTGCGGTTAGGTCGCCGCATATCCCTTCAAGTGGGAGAGGACATGTGGGTTTTTTTTTTCGCTAACCCATAAACCCTCACCTCCTCGAGCCCACTCCACTCACTTCAGCCAGATAATAGCCAGCTCCTCCTAACCCCTATTAGTGGCTCAGTCAAACGATCCATCCATTCCCATTGAGCGTCGACCACATGGAAGGCCCATTTCTTCCCTGTTGTGCCGAAATGAAGGCGACGCAGACCGCTTGACAGGGTAATTACTTTTAATGAAATAATACGGCCATTGTAGACAGCAATTAAAAGTCGCTCTCACTCCACTCATTAGAGGAACTTACAGTTTACTTTCATTCCTCTGTTTTCTAATGATCCGAAGGCAGGGCCCTTTAAATCGAAAGGCTGCAGCGCGTCAACCCCTGGAGACCGGCCCTTAGGTCCTGTTGACTGTGAGAGCACACAAACAAAGAGAGGATAAAAGAAGAGACAGAGAGAGAGAGGGATACAAAAGGATAGAGAAGTACATTCACAACAAAACTCTCAGAGCTCTTGAAGAAGTTTTTATCTCGGGTGATCGTGGACTTCCTTTACTCTGATGCTCCTTGTATCAAAACAAGAAAACAAACATCAGAATTTCTGATATGTAATCAAAGATCTGGCATTTCTACAGATGCTGTGATCTCATTTTACACGGTATCCAGAGAAATACAGGGACGCATTAAAGCAGCAGCAGCAGCAGCAGCAGCAGCAGCAGCAGCAGCAGGACTTGTGTTTTTAAAGCACGCCAGCTTCGGGAAGTGTTTGCCGAGCTAACAAATGCAAATTGACCACCATTTCCTCACAAAAGCAACATTTCCATATCGCCTTAATGGTTTTTCTTTCTCCAGCCGTCCTTCTCATGAATTCACAGTCGGCGAGGCTTTTCTAACTCCTTCTCTGCCCCGCTCTCCTCTTCTTCTTCTTCTCCTCTCTTTCTTTCCTCTCTGCAGCAATTTGGAAAGATTTTAGATGTGGAGATTATCTTTAATGAGCGAGGATCCAAGGTAAGTGAACTAGAACACCAGCTGCTTCATTACCATGTACTTCTTCTGTTTCCTAATGATGGCATTAGTGTAGTGTGTACATTGGCTGAGACTAGTGGTCCCTAAGCCTGGTCCTGGAGAGCTGCATCCACCATGCCTCTCTTTCTCTTCCTCCCTCCCTCCCTCCCTCCCTATTGTTTTTGTTGTTGCAGCTCTAACCCAAGTTGTGAATCATTAGCCCTGTCAATCAATTCATTATTGAGCTGTTTCACAATTCACTTAATCCACCAGCAGGCTGCAAGTCCTGAAGCTTATGGAATTGAAACTGCTTGTTTAGGTAGCGGGTGTTTGAAGCAGCCCAGGTGTTGGTCCTACATTATTCACGTTCTCTCATTTTGTTTTATTATTATTCAGGATACGAATATGACGTTCTCTGGGGTGTTTTACAAATAAATGTAATTTAGCTCAAAGGAAATTTGAAGGCTACCCTTACTTTTACCTCCCATGTCAGGCTTCGGACCAACAGGACGTTGTGTGGAAGCTTTTTAATGGCCACGTCCGAGATTATGACGTTGTTCTTCATTAAAGGACGTGAAAAGACCAAAACCAACAATGCGTTAGTCCGTCCTAGAGCTGGGGGATACGGCCAAAACCTTCTGTCCGGCTAAAGGCCGTTTCATAACTGCATCACGATAAATATCACGATAGAGCGCGGTTTCTGCTAATTATGAAGACGACATCTATAGTGCATCATGAGGGTATTCATTCATTACACTCAGGGCGCACTCACAATGTCCTTCCACACCACGCCCCGGGCTTTAGGGTACTTGTCCCCCCTCCCTCTTCCCCCGCGCCCCAGGCCCGTTTGTACTCACACTGCCAGGGCCTCGCGCAAATGCTTCTCGCTGTCCATACGTCATCACGCCATAACATGTCACACGCATTGATGACGTCATGGCGATGCGTGGCTTTGTTTCCAGATCTTTCCGTAGACCTCAGAGTTTTTGTGCGTCTTGTCGACTGTTTTTGAATCTTTTCATCGACCAAATCTGCAGTAAACACTCCACCTCCGCATCACACCAACGTGAACCTTTCACCGCCATTGTTTGAAATGTCCGCGCATAGTCCCTCCTTCTTTTTTCTACGTCCCAACAGGCGCACAGGAAATGACCTCAGAACCGCCGTAGGCCTCGTGCTCGTACACGTGCGCACGCTCGTGCTCGTACACGGCTCACAAACGGGCCGTGGACGGCTGACCGCAGTTATGCGCGGAGAAGGGGTGCACTCAAACTGCTCAAACGCACTACGCTTTAGCAGAAAAACCTGTTTTTGCCCGGTGCGGAAGGACAGTGTGTGTGCGCCCTCATAGACACACACGGCTTTCTGATGCCCTACAGCAGGGGTCTGCAACCCGCGGCTCTTGGGCCTCATGCGGCTCTTGGGTCCCTTTTCAGTGGCTCTCTGCAGCTTTGCCAAAAGATAACATCTTTCAAAGGGAGCACCTGTTCTCTTGGAGTTCAAGGTGATTTAAAAATAATATGTGAAACTAAAATATGCGTCACATGCGCAACGGCTAACGCTCGGCGCCTTTCCCTGCTAATCTTGAGTTTCTGACTTGCGCTGTCAGGATGCTAACCGTGGATAAACCCCCCCAAAAATTTTATCAGAGGAGAATAGAGAGCTGCGAGAGGTCAATTTGCTTCACTGCCAACACTGACGGCTTACCTGTACGCTTGAGATGTGGTGATAGGTAATAATAATCATAATAGTAACAGGAATGAAATGTCAACAGTTTTCTTTATTTTTGTTTTATAATTTCATAAATGCAACAAACTGTAGTTTTTTGTATATATAACTATATATACAACTTTAATAGGTGTGAGATCAAATATGTTTTGCGGCTCAAGACAAATTTTACTTGGTGAAGAGGCGGCAAAATGGCTCTTTTGATGGTAAAGGTTGCAGACCCCTGCCCTACAGTATATCACCGTGATATCATTATAGATGTAACTTATAATATATTATAAATTCAAGTGTGTTATGGAAGCTCTTGACTAGTTGTGATGTTTACTCCTCAACAATCAGCTGTAGTAAAGGACTCATAGTGTTTAAAATAACCCATTCAGTAGCATCAGATACCGTTGTTGTGTTCAGTAAAGTGTATCTGTAAGAACGCGTGCTTTATCGTAACATTGCACTGTTGGTGGCAAAGTGTACTGAATTTTCAAGCATTTAAAAAAAACTATGCTGCAGAATAAGTGAGTCAATTGTAAGACGCCGCTAAAGCTTCATAGCACACTGAGCTCTTACTCCAGCTGACTGTGCAGGTGTGTTTAGGTCAAGGGTCTGCAACCCGCCGCATTTGCCCGCATGCCGCTCTTGGGCGCCCTTTCAGTGGCTCCCTGTAGCTTTCCCAAAAGTAAATGTCATATAAAATAGAATAAAATAGGTTTTTTTTTACAAAGGAGACGATCTTTCAAAGGGAACACCTGTTATCTTGGAGTTCCAGGTGATTTAAAAAATATATATATATCATGTGGGACTAAAATATGCGTCACATCCGTCGTCATTGTCATCCGTTCTTATTTTATTATTGTTGCAAAATGAACGGGACAGAAAGTCAAAAATAGCTCATATTCAACCTTTAACAGATGTTTTTACATTATTTGTATCGTGTCGCTCAGCTCTAGTCCGGCTGTTAGCACGTTCTGTCCTCCCCACTGTGGCTCTCCGCCCAAAGTCTGTTACTTCCTGTTTTAAATATGCAGAAAGTCTTTAATACAGTGGGTTGTTGAACTGTAGTTTGGAGTAAACGTTATTTGAACAGGACTAAATGGAGCATTTTTGGGGGGAGCTACTTACAGCGGTGGATTAATTCACATTTTGTGCTCCAGTGAGTGTTTAGGGCCATGAACCACACTATGACTCTGTGATGGCACATCCATGTGTTATTGATGTGTGAATAACACGTAACAGACTTTAACTGCACACATATACTTTTGTGTTTTTGGTCTTTTTAATGTTATTTATTAGAATATATGCAGACGACTTCATCCTCTCGGGTACAGAAAATCAGCAATATCCAATACAAATGTGATCTCTTTAAATGTCATTTCCCCAGTTTTGATCATGTATGTATGCGTTTCAAAGATAATCCCAACTCCTAAAGCAAAAATACCAACGAGCAAGCAGAAAAATGGCCGCGGCGCCGCAGCCTTACTGCGGTATCAGTCTCCTAACCACCTACCATGGACAGGTGAAGCCCGCGGTGGTGTGAACAGCCGAGTGCTACTCATCCAGCTGTTCATTTAATAGAGTGTACTAAGCTCCACAGCTTTCCATTCATAAAGGAGACAGGATCCCTGGCTGGGTGTTGAGGCATGAATACTATTGATTCCCATTCATACCTGGGAGTAGTTTGGGCTCGTATACAGGCATGCAGGGAGCCCTGCAACCAGGCGACACTGCTGCACTCAGCCCCCTCTGCCAGACAAGATTGAGCACCGGATAAACCTGCCTCCTCCGCCGTAACAAGCATTTATTGTTTGTGCCCCACAAAGCCATTACCCATGATGCTTCTCTCTCCCTCTCTCTCTCTCTCTCTCCCGCACCCTGTGTGCTATATAATGAACCTACCCGGCCATTAATAAACAATCTATTTCCTATGAAGCTTTGGCAATTTGCATTCAATATGTTTGTCTCCTTTGAAAAATGGTGGCTCCACTCTCCTCTCTTGTAAGCTAATTATTTGTGCATGATAAAAAAAAATAAAATAAAAAAAGATAGAGGGGGTAACCACAGTCGGGTGAATGTCCAAAGGATTAATTTTGCCCTCAATTCCTTTTTTGAATTTATTTCTTTATCTCTCTCTCCCCAAGGACAGGTCCCGTGTTATTTATGCTAGGAATAGCAGCCCGGAGATCCTGTGTATGAATACGAGATCACGCCGCTCGCCATCTCTCACATGTATTACATCCTCAAGCAATTATCAGGCAGCGCCGGCCATGCTCCCTCTTCCCCTGCCCATACCTCTATAAGTATATATAGAAAGCAAAGGAATGGGACTTGTTTGGCCAGCATATCTTAATGCCTCCTCGATAGAGCTCAGGTCCAGTATCCCAGTCCACATAACTCACGGATGTGACAAACCCCCCAGGGGAGCGAGGGAGTCAGAGGGGGTGGAAATGAGAGGTTGGGTATATTTTTTGGTGAGGGGTTTAAAGTCAATATCCTCGCCCTTCTTTATCACAGAGGACGCTGTTTTGCGGTGAAACCATTCACTCTTTCGTCGTAAAAACGTCCCGCTTATTCAGAGCGGTGATTAGAAACAGTCAGGTGATCGAGTTTCTCCTCGGAGGATTCACGCTCGCTCCTTCCTCCTGTTCGCCCGCCTCTTCAAAAGGAAGCCGAGGCCGTTTGAGCGGCTCGAGTTGTGTCGATAATTATGCGACTATTACGGCGGCTAACGCTGTGTTTTGCATCTGCTGCTTCCTGACATTCACCCGTGGCACCGGTGCTGTGCTGTTTAATTGGGTAAAGCAGGCAGGTTTGTTGGTGTTGTTGTGTGAGGTCATGTCACCGTTATCCTCTCCTCCTCGGATCTCTCTGTTTGCTGTTTCCTGACGCCTCACTAACTGCCTCTAATTAATCTGGCTGCTTACAACTCGACTCTGCCGCCGCCGCCGCTGCTGCTCACCTACTCCTGTCTTCTCACCTCTTTTTCCCTTCTCTCCTCCCTCCCCCTTTCTTTATTCTTCTGTGTGTGTGTGTGTGTGTGTGTGTGTGTGTGTGTGTGTGTGTCCATCCTTTCTTTCTCCTTTCTCTCTCCCGGTGGCTAACGTGGCGCTCTCAGGGCTTTGGGTTTGTAACTTTTGAAACAAGCACAGATGCCGATCGTGCACGGGAGAAACTAAACGGTACAATCGTAGAGGGACGCAAAATAGAGGTGCTTTAATATTTTCCCTTTTCCCATCATTTTCTACTTCCTGCCTGCTGCCACCTAAACTTCTGTATAAACCCATGCATTAGCATGTGGCTGCTGTGTGTGCGTGTGTGTGTGGATATCTGCATCCCTAGATGCATGCATGCATAATGGTGCGTATAACATGCTCTCAGTAGAATGTGGGATCCATACATGTCAACCTGGACACGCCAGTTGTCCATCATTACCTGACAATGCAGAATGAATGCATGCCATCATCCTCTGGGTTCCTGTCAAATCTGAGAAGACCTGCATCCCCCCCCTGTCACCATCGTTTAGTGTTGCCTGCTCTAATTCTGCTCGTGTTTACGCCGAGCACAGCCACCACTCGGTCATTCTCATCAGGTCAATAGAAGAAAATCAAAGCACTGTCTGTGTTTTTCTTTTGGAATCCATTTGTTTATCCAACCAATTACTGTATATGGAGGATGTTGTTCTTTTTATTCATACCTGTGGGTAATTGGTGCATGCCCCCCCCCCTATTTCCGAGTAATTTAATAATCTGTAAGAAAATTGGAATGATGAATAAATTCATGAATGGGTGAACCAAAGCTCAATCACACCAGAGTGCTACAAACATTTGCATAATTTATTTATTTTTCTATTATTTTATGAGCCTGTCTTTATGTGTCCTGGTTTGTTGCTTGCTCTTTGGGTATGTGGAGAGTAAACGTGACGGTCGGTGATAACGGGCTTTGTTGCTTTGAACAGGTGAACAATGCAACGGCACGAGTGATGACAAACAAAAAAGTGGCCAACCCTTACACGAACGGTAAGTGTCACACTGATAAAACCTACAAATATATATGTATACATATATATATACATTTCATTCTCATTGTTTTCTTGTTGTTCACCAGGCTGGAAGCTGAATCCAGTGGTGGGAGCTGTCTACGGTCCTGAACTGTATGCCGGTAAGAGACCTTTAGCTCCTGCAGAGTGTTTTCATCTCTACCTTCCACCGCATGCACCGCTCAGTACCCGGGGCCGCTATCAGCCGCAGCCAATCCCAATCTGACCCCTGAATTTCTACAATCGTGCTCATCCTGAACCCACTGAACATGAAATTCCCCTTGAATCAAAGTGAATCTGAGAGCGGCCCCAGATAAGCAGTGGATGATCCAAGTCCCTCTGAGTGGCTGAGGGAGCCTGAGCCATTGTTTGTGCGGTGTGCAACTGTAAAGCTGAAAAAAAATGATTTCAAGAGCAAGCGCCCCTGCAACTGTTATCAGATTGTGGAGGCTGCTGCTGTGGATGGATTTGCCAAGTGCGCCAGATTGACTTTTACAGAGCTAACCGAATAAGGGAGATTGAGTGAGCGATATTGTTGGCACCTACCCTGTCGAAGGCCTCTATTCCTTCTGGTCTCAGTAATGGAGGAATGAGATGAGCTCAGTGGGGTTTTCCCTATCTCTCTCCGCCTCGACATGCCAGCTTTATTGCTGTATGTTATATGAACCCTTTGCATTTTAATGAGGGGGAAATGGTACTATTTCATTTGGAAGAAGTGCTGAGCACATCGCGCCACTTTAACGGCTTTCCTTTCTGCTCATTAGACTAAAATCTGTTCATTCCCCGGACAGCTTTACGGCGAACCTCTAAATAACTGTCCATGACAGAAAGCAGTCATCTATCATTTTTATTTCATCCCCTCACCCTCACCCTCTCCATGCCTCCTCTCCTGCCCCCCGCCCCCCAAACACTCCCTTGGTTTCAACGTCTTCCCCTGATAATTATGCACCCGCATAAACATACACACATCCCTCCGTAGATGCATGCACACATGCTCAAACGTCGTGCAAAATGTCGTTTTAATGCCACTGTCAGGTTGAATATTCAGTAAATTGAAGTTGTGGATGTTAAGTAAGTCCTAAGTTGCATAAACAATCATGTCACTGACCTACATACACACACAACACCATCCCCTGCCCTGCTTCTTACACTCGGACCGAAGCATTCCAGCATACAGAAATAGATAACCTATGCAGAACACAGACACTAATACACGTCTCCTCTTTCATGCACACTTTCTCCATTTTACACTCACACACACTCATGCACACACACACACACTCCCCAAATCATCTCATAAATCAGAGGGAGTGTGGTCCACCACTCCAGGCACGGGAAGCAGGAGGGGTTGGGTGATTTATTGGCTGCTAATTTTTCAAGTCGTCTTGACATGGCACTGGAGTTTGCCAAGCCTAAACGACAACATATGCTTGCCAGCTGGGAAGATGGGAAACATAAATAAGAGATACATTTTTGAAACAAAACCGCCCTAATGAGCAGTAAAAGGCTGTTTTAGCCCTGACCAAAATAAACCCTTTGACCATTCCTCTGACTGCGGTGTTCCTCCCCCTCCCTTGGAATAAAAAGAAAAATCAGGTTTGCGGGATTAAGGACGTATTCCAAAATCATCATAGCCACAGTTAATACACTTTTGGTGGGAGTAAAATGGGATATAAAGGCGATTAATCACTGTTTATCAGTCCTCATTTCTGTGCGGGAGATCAGTGAAATTGGGAGCCATAAATCCTGGCTCAGTGACAGCACACTTCGTCTCCATTCGTCCTGGCGCTACAGGTTTATTGTCCTCAAAACCCATTCAGGAGAATGACGGATGAGAGCCTCATGCCGGCTCCCCGCTCTTAACCTCTTCCAGGGTAGATTGGCTCCTCCTACTGATGGAGCGGGGGTGGGGGTGGAGGTTGGTAAGGTACAGGCGGGCAGTGGAAACCCCTGAGCCCATGTCCTCTGTTGCCACCTGACAAGCAAAACCTCCCCCAGAGGCTTGCTGCAGAGAGGTGGAGGGGGTTGTGGTGGTGGTGGTGGTCCAGGATAGAGGAGCAAGGTGATTGGGTTCCCAGTCAAATGGAGGGATTGGCAATAAAACATGGCAGTGGTGCAAATCACGGTGCACGGCAGCTGGTAGGCACCCAGTATCTGTGCTCACCTTTGTCCTCTTTTACTGTGCGCTGATCTGGTTTACATGAAAACTTTTTGTAGAACAAACCCCAGATCGTGTCCTCCGCCGCCTCGTATATATAGCTCCGTCCATATATAACAACGGCCGACACACTCGTCTTGGCCTAGTTCACTTTATTTGTTTAATGTTCACGTGTCTGTTTGAACAGGTTATAATTATGTACACAGTCGGGCGTGCGGCACAAACGTGAGTGTGCACAGGAACAGTGTTTACATACATGTGTGTATTAAGTGTTACAGAAGCAGGAGGTGATGCTTATATCATAAAAAGTATAATAAAATAAGTTCAGGCAACTAAACTATGGTTCAGTGAGGGAGTTCAGAGAGTTTAGACGACGAAACGACTCGGTTCAGATCATAAAAAAGGTTTGTGGTTCGTCTTCCAGGACGTGAACATCCGTCTCCTGGGTGAAAGTTCTTCTACAGTAATAAATACGTGAACGAATGCGTCACTTTTTGTAGCTCGTGTATATGAACGAACCGTGAGTGAGGACAGTCTGGGTTCACTGCAGCAGACACTATGTAAACAACCTGTTTATACATGTGCACATACACAGACAGGGATGTGTGTGATCATTTTTGATTTGGCATTAATTCTCTTATATAATATTTACAAAGTAGTTGATATTATATAGAGAAATGGAACATTCGAGTTAAAATATATACCGTATTTTTCAGATTATAAGTCTCACTGGGCGAAAATGCAGAATAAAGAAGGAAAAAACAAATATAAGTCGCACTAGAGTTTAAGTCTAACACCAAGAAACGACATTTCATCTTGAAAGTTAATTTAAAATAAAAATAGAATAGAGAACAACAGGCTGAATAAGTGTTTACGCTATATGACGCATGAACAACGAGCTGAGAATGTGCATGGTGTGTTAACGTAACATGTTACGGTAAGAGTCATTCACAGAACTATAACATATAGAACATGCTCTACATTTACCAAACACATAAAAACAAATGAAAAACACCACAAAAATGTGACAAAATTACTAAAAACAGATGCAAAATACCACAAAAAGTGAAAAAAACAACTAAAAACAGATGAAAAAACACAAAAACGATTAAAAACAGATAAAAACACCACAAAAAAATGATAAAATGACTAAGAACTGAGGTAAAACTCTCGACCAATCAGAATTCAGTGAGCGTTCTATGCGATCCAACATGGCGGCGCTCTGAGGCAGGAGAGTTTTTCGTGTCGTCCGTCCGTTCAACATGTTCAGACTGAGTGAAAGTGAAAAAAACGATTAAAAACAAATGAAAAACACCACAAAAATGTGACAAAATTACTAAAAACAGATGCAAAATACCACAAAAAGTGAAAAAAACAACTAAAAACAGATGAAAAAACACAAAAACGATTAAAAACGGATGAAAAAACACAAAAACGATTAAAAACAGATAAAAACACCACAAAAAAAATGATAAAATGACTGTAAACTAATGAAAACTCTCGACCAATCAGAATTCAGCGAGCGCTCTATGCGATCCAACATGGCGGTGCTCTGAAGCGGGAGAGTTTTTTGTTTCGTCCGTCCATTCAACATGTTCAGACTGAGTGAAAGTGAAAAAAACGACCAAAAAACAAATGAAAATCACCACAAAAATGTGACAAAATTACTAAAGACAGATGCAAAATACCACAAAAAGTGAAAAAAAACAACTAAAAACAGATGAAAACACTACAAAAATGACTAAAAACAAATGAAAAACACCACAAAAATGTGACAAAATTACTAAAAATGGATGCAAAATACCACAAAAAGTGAAAAAAACGACTAAAAACAGATGAAAACACTACAAAAATGACTAAAAACGGATGAAAACACCACAAAAACGATTAAAAACAGATAAAAACACTGAAGCGGGAGAGTTTTTGGGGTCGTCCGTCGGTTCAACATGTTCAGACTGAGCCATAAAAAACATTTTGACAAGATAAAGTGAATATTAACCAAATGTGTGGGTAAAAAATGTCATTTTCCTGAAAACAATTAAAATGGATTTATAGCGTTTTGGAAAAGAGCTCCTCAAATATATATATATATATATATATATATATATATATATATAAGAAAAGCATTCATAGGCTGATCTGCATGCACTGTTTAGTTCATTTTATAATAACTGGCGGACTCTCGTGGGCTACTTCTCATGCGTGATGATTTCAGCACCATGGAAAGCTGCCACTTAGAAATCCCTTCATACTGCCGGTCCCCTCAGGCTAACGCAGAGACACTCTCCTCTGCAGCTAATTCCTAAGGAGACAGGAGACGAGTAGCTTTTCATTCAGCGGCTCACATTTTCGCTACTAAAGGTGCACGTTTTCTCGAGGACTGGTGAAAAAGCTACCAGCTGTATAAATGACAGAAAAGAAAGGCTAATTGCCGTCTTAATATATGTAGACGGATCCTTTCATTGTTGGAGTGTACGTTAGGGGGATAATTAAGCTCCAGACTCTTGATTAGATTAAGCTGTTTTTGGTCCCCAGTGCGTGGATTAAGTGCTCATTGCCCGATGTATTTGAGCAGGAAGTATTAGAGAGATCAACCTTGTGGAAAATCAGATCTTTCTTTATGGGAGCCGGTTATGACCCCATCATTGGCACAGAGCTGGATTACCTCGGGTCCAACTGGCTCTGCAGGTATTGAGCTTCTCTCAAGTTGACACATATGACATATGAGGTGCAGCGTGACCCCGACGCCCTCCAGCGCATAACTCATATTTTCTCCAGCCCCCCTCCCGGAAAAGGTGTTTGACTTTGGGGGCTAGACCAGGATTGTGCTCTCATACACCGTGGCTGTTGTTGCCTCTCTTTTTTTCCACGGGCTTACCAAGGTGTGACAGTGCCTTTGATTTATGGGTTATTATTGAAGCAGTGTAGCCTATCGCCAACTCATTATAAGTTTACATTCGCATACATCACCGCATGCATATTGCATACAAATTTCCCAAAAAAGGAAAGAAAGAGGCAGAATTTGAGTTTCCAGGGCCCAGAGAGAGCAGTGATTTGTTAAGAAGAGGGGGAAAAACACACCTTGGGAACTATCAAAGAGGATTGTTTTTGCCCTTTAGGAACTGCACTCAGATGTCCACCGCTCCCAAAAAAAGAGACTAATTTAAATGTCAAGGTCAGCATTATAAATCACCTGGGGGGGGGAAAGGGGGCACCCTGCGAGTCCAGGCAGTGTATTGGTACGTTGGCAGCAAACAAAGTGCCATGCACCTTAGTGGGTGTGTGCAGGGGGACTATGTGGGCATTACCTGGCCAAATGAGATGCGGAGTTTGAATATGTGTGCGGACCCACTAATGGAGCGTGATGTTAATGGCAGAAGACATTAAACCTGGCTCTCTGTGTTTTTAAAAGCACCACTAATCCGTCTCCCTGTCAGCTTTATTGAGGCAGCGGGGCTAGGGTGTGCATCGTTCATTAGGGTGTTCACTGGCCCCGTCCACCTGCAGGGTTAACGCTGCACGCGGCATGGCAACGTCGACCGTCACGACCCCCAGGCAAAAACCTATACCCCACCGATTATATACGAGCTACCGTGGATCTTCACTGCAGTCGGGTTTATCTGCCGTTGCCAGGGACCGCCTGCTGTCTCCTCGGTGGCACTGGGTTTATCTAAAACACATTGGATACATGTTATTAACCGCAACCCCACCCCCACCAACAGGAACAGACAGGAGCTCCGCATCTCAGAGTGGTCTGTGATTGGAGGGAACCAAAGTGGTCTGTGATGAATTCACCCAAAACATGTATGGAAATGAATAAAGAATAATAAGGTGAGGGGAGGGTGATGAGGGGGCGTTGCTGGGGATGAAGAATAATGGGGATGACTGGTTTGATGGACTAGGCATGGAGGGGGAGGAACTGAGGGGAGAGGGACGTGAGGGAATTTCGATTGCTGTAAGAGAGGAGGCCAGCTTAATCATGTCTTGAGATCGGTGTGTGTGTGTATGCACCTCCGCAGCTTCTAATCAGAGAGCCACTGGACTGATTGAAGGTTAAGTCGTGAGCTGAGGATCACATCGCCCGTCCTCTAATCTGTGACTTAGCACCGACCCTTGTACCCATCCTGAAGCTTTGACCACGACCCTCCCTCTCTCGCTCAGTCGTAGCCTTGAGCAGAGGACACATGTAGCTGTGTGATTGGCTAAAGATGGTCCCAGATGGGTTTGGAGATGGGGGTCATGCTGAGGTTCGGGCCTTGGCTGTCCAGCCCATCTGCTCCATATCCCCTCGGGAAAAGTTCTGAACATCTAGTCGGGCTGTTTTAACAACGTTCACCTCCCGTCTGACTGAAGCCAACACCTAGAAACGCCCTCTACCTCTCCCCCATCCAACCCCCCCCCCCCCTACTGTTCTTCTCGCTGCTAGCCCATTGTGTCTAAACTATGCAAAAGCCGTGGTGCGAAACTAGTGGTATTGCATCCATTACCTGCCTATGCTTCAAGGCTGCCCCTCGCCAGGCATCGGGAAAGGATGCGTACAGCAAATGTGGATCCTTGCTGAGTACGGCACAAAGCAGCGAGCTGGGAAAGGGGAGAGTGCTCGATGAGGCGCACCTAGAAAAGATTAAATCTATTGTTTCCTTGTCTTCCCCATAATGCATTCTGTCATAGGGAAAGCAGTGCCACACGTCTCTCTCTAATGTATTCTGTCATAAGGTAAGCAATGCCAAGTCGAGGATGTTCTCTGAAAGTCATTTTCTCTCCTCTTGTGTTTCCTTCCACAGTAACAGGGTTTCCCTACCCTGCCACAGGAGCTACGGTGGCCTATAGGGGTGCCCACTTGCGAGGTCGGGGGCGGGCTGTGTACAACACGTTCCGCACGGCTCCACCACCACCACCAATCCCAGCTTACGGAGCGTGAGTACTGAGACTGTAACCTGAATCTAGAAAACAACAATGAGCGCTTGAGACAGCGCCTGACTTTTAGTTGTTGTTACGAGTGTGTGGGACTGTATGCAACACTTTCATGCTCCAATTACTTGTTTGTTTACACATGCAGGAGTTACACATGCAGGGACTGTACGTACTGTAACTCTCTACATTTAGGAGTGAATGATATCATTTCAAAGAGGAGACATTTGTGTGATTATGTCTGAAGAACATGTCATTTAAGCTCAAAAGCAGCGGAGCAGGGTGATACCTACCAAAATGATTTTCAATATCGATTTTAGAGGAAAGATTCACTGATTACTTATGAAAATATACCTTTTTTATGTGGATTTTGCACAGATATGACTCTGCAAAAGGTACTTTATCAAAATAATATTTAACATTTTTATACATTATATATCCTTGCTGTCAGAAACCTGGTATTTTTGTTCATAAATCATTTCTATTTGTCCGTCTTTACGTCCGTGTGTGTGTTTTATAAAGTTTAACCAATGGAAAGTATTAAAAGGAACGTGTGACTAAATGGTTTAACTCCATTAGATCCTGTCAGCAAAACCTCACATTCACTAAAAAATAAAAAATGACTGTTTTGGACATAAAAGGATTCTGCAGGACAACTATCAGCAGTGTGTTACACTGTCAGCCAGGTCTAATGAACACTGTGGAAAATAAAGAATACATAAAAATTGAAAGTACTTAGTATCAGCTAATTGTCACATTTAAATAACCATCTGTATTTCTGTAATACACCATTTAAAACGACCCGAGCGCGTCGTTTTCTACAATATACGTTTTGTCAAAAAGCTGTTTTCAGATCAGCCCACATCGGACGACGTATGTGTCGATCCTGATTAGATACAGATGTGTCTGTGACGGGCCTGTATCTGCAGATATCAGCTGACCCGTACATTGGTCTGGCTCTGGAGATAAGTGTCAAAATATATTGTTTTGTCCTAGTTTCATGTAAGATTAGACGACGCGTAGTCAGTTTAATTTCAAACCTGTTAACTGCAGTTT
Organism: Echiichthys vipera; assembly: GCF_963691815.1. Taxonomy (NCBI): domain Eukaryota; kingdom Metazoa; phylum Chordata; class Actinopteri; order Perciformes; family Trachinidae; genus Echiichthys; species Echiichthys vipera. The sequence continues at coordinate 2,104,057 of NC_139842.1, read as the reverse complement.
GTTAAAATAATGCAGGCCATCAGGTGTTGCTCTCCGTTCACTCTGTTATTCCTTCCTCCTGGGGAGTGAAATCACTGTTTGTATCTCGGTATGCACATGCCCTAACTCGGCCTGTCTTTATATTTGCACGGTGTCTATTGACTAAAGGAGAAAGAAACAAAGCCACAGGGAGAGCTGCAAAGAGCCGCAGAGAGCTGCAGAGAGCTGCAGAGAGCTGAGATAGCGTATTACCGGGCAGATCTCACTGGACTGTGACCAGGGTCTATGCTGATCTCCTGGCTTTGTGCAGCCCTGCCTCACACTCGTCTCTTATCAGCAGTGGTCTGTGTGGCCGTGGGAGAGGTCTGACGGAGGCAGGCCGAGAGCCCGGTATAGCCGTCTATCTGTGATTAGATCAGGATCCGTCTTACTGCAGAGAGACTCGCTGCTCAAGCCGGGACTGGAAATCCCACGTCCCCTTTCCCCTCCCTCCCACTCCGGGGCCCTTTGCTACCGATGGCAGCTGGTTGATTTATATAACGGAGTCATGTGATGGAGCTCCTTTGCTGCCTTCTTTTGTCCTCCCCTTCTCTCCCCACCACCACCACCAGCCCTCCTGACAACACTGCAGCAACTGGAAAGACAAACAATTTTACCAGAGCAGAAAATTGGACGGGGATGTGAAGTGGTTGCACTTTTCGCTTTAATGTGTCATTCATTATTTGTGGTACGGTACACAAAAGCTGCTGAGAGCTGACCCCGCGGACCCTCAAATGGTGGGAAAGTAGGAAGAACATCGAGTTTACGGAATCAACCAACGCTCCTTTTCCTGTTCTCTCCTTTCACAGGGTGGTGTACCAAGATGGCTTCTACGGTGCAGAGATCTATGTAAGTACAGTTGGCTTTTCTTTGTGCCTGCTTAGATGAAACAGAAGTAAAGCAGACAAAAAGCCCAGCCCTGGAGACAAAAACGTGATCTCCTCAGCCCCCAGCGTTCTCCCAGCCTCGCTGCCAAGCCGGCGTCGATTAGGCCTCTGTCTGCTGTGCCAAGAAACCCAACAACAAAATTTAAAACCCCCTCAGCTCCTCCCTCCTCTCTCTCCTCTCTCTTCCTATGATCTCAGACTTTGGCAAAGAGGCAGACCCCGGCTCAGTGTCCCGTGTCAAGTTAGGTCACTTCTTACTTTAGATTTGTCTGGGTTTTTTCAGGTGGTTTCGTCTTCTGCAGCCCTCCTCTCTCTTACTCACTACCTCCTTGCTCCTCTCTCCTGTTTTGTGCTTGTGTACACTCAGAGGGTTTGGCGGGGATATCCCTGCCTGCCCCGAGGGGCCTGTGCAGGCCTGACTGGAGCCGGTTCCTCCCAGCCATCACCATGTGGGAGATAAGAGGAGCAGCAGCAGATAAAGGGATTAGCCGTCCCTCTGGAGCTGTCCGTGCAGGCAGGGTCATATCAGGGGTTGGCCCTGCTGCACGTCGCCCTTGACAGAGAAAAGCATGGGCACTGTGGAGATAATGCTGATATTACTACGCTGCCCCACTTTGACATTAGTCCAAACGTTTGCGGGGGGGATGTAATTTGTCCCTTTGATTCTGCTGCTTTTCTCCCCACTCTGCTGCCGTCTGCTGAGATAGCAAGATGACAGTAGGCGCAGCGACAATGACAGTTGCCTCTCACTTTCGCCCTGGCGACCAGTGTCTGGGAGCGAGATGCTAAACACCGGTGATGTATGACTTTACACACCAGCCCACATGATAGGACTGTATTTCACTGTTTTTTTTTTTATTGTAGCGACATCCACCGCCACAGATGAGAGCTGGGCTGTGCTCTGAGTGATATTGTTTGTCTCTCACACTCGTTCAGCCACCTCCAGCTAAGTCCTGCGCCCCCCTGTCCCTTGACCGAGGCCTGGCCAGGTTGCTCCATCACTCAACCCGTCACGCCAGCCCCTGGTGCTTTACTGCCATTAGTTTTGGCACTGGCCACTGCACTGCTTCAGACTGGCTGAGTGCGCGTGAAGGACTCGAGTGACCAAGAGGAAGCCGTCCCTCAGCCCTGAGTGTCCTCCACGATCATTCAGTGGACACCGGCTGGCTGTCAAAAGCAAGTGTTGTAGCTCCCTTTTGGAAACAGATGACCTGCTGATACATTACACACACACACACACACACACACACACACACATATAAATATACTCTACGTACATTGCACATGCTAATACATATGCATGCATGCACCTTCGTGTAGAAGCACACATGAGCGCACACGTACATGAATGCACAGACGCACTATCCACACGACAACATAACAAATGTGCTGCACTGTTGTGTGCAGGATTTGACAATGTGGGAGAGTGATTTATTGGTGCGTGTTTGTTCAGGCTGTTGCAGTAATCAGCACAGTCCCAAGGCATGGCTGTCCCACAGGAAGTCATCTGCCTCAAGTGCTCTGACTTCCTGCCTCCGTGGAGAAACCTTGAGGGGAATGGCGGGGGTGGGGAGGGGGGCGCCATTCAATAGTTGCGGCCCCTGACCTGATTTCATGTGCAGCCGCAGTCGCAAACCATCCCACCGTCGCTTCCCTCCACCCACTCTCCATCGGACGTCTTCCCCCTTGAGTTTAAAAATGAATGAAAACATGCATTATTAAAAGCCACCTATCCGCGGTATGGCCGCAGATGGGCACACACTCCACTGGCACTAATAGAAAAACAGTGGGAGAACAGCTTCATTTTTCAAAGAGAGTAATAGCAGCACTCCACAATGAGGTCTTTAATTCCTTCCCCACTCTGGCAAATGAATACAGCAGTCCTGACTCCCCAACGGTCCCACCGTCTTCTGCCTTCTTACTTCATTTGTGAGCCCGGGGGGTGGGGGCGGGGGTGTCGTGTGAAGGAAAAAAGGGTCTCTTCAATAATGTAGCAGCAGAGCCTCCCTCAATCTAAAAATGGGCTGAATTTGGGGAGTTGGCTCACGTGGCTTCTGTTGCCGCTACTCGGATGAGCCTCGAGTGTGACAATGAATCCCCCCCCCCACCCCCTTCACCCCCCCAGCCCTGAATCCGCTGCTTCTCGGAGCATCATTCATCCCCCTGTTGACTTGCCTCATGCACCATATATCAAACAGCACCCTCTGGTGTCTGAAGGGGCCCCTGCAGTCGGGGGGATGAGGGCAGATGATCACAATACTGTGCAGTGACATTTAACTATTAAGGCAATTTAAAGCTCTGTGTCTGTATTGTTGTTTCTGCGCGTCTCTGGATCTAACCTTTCTCCGTGCAGGTTGAGCTTAATCATTGATTAACACTCTGGTATTTTTACAGGGTGGCTATGCAGCATACAGATTTGCCCAGCCCACCACCACCGCTGCTTACAGTGACAGGTGAGACTCCCTCTCATCCACTTCCTTAATGCTCCAGTATGTTGCACAAAGACCACTGAATGAATAAAGTGCATGCTTCAACTCTCCCAGATGTGATTCTTTATATTGTATCAGAAATCAACAGTGGTGGAAGATCCTTGACTGCAGGAAAAGTACTAATACACACTGAAAATACGTCCCTCATATTAAAGTCCTGCAGTAAAAACCTACTTGAATAAAAGTGTGTATGATGCAGTAAAACTGTTTCTATCTGATGTGTCTGGATGAAGCTTCCTGCTGCATTCATGTGTTTTTCCTGCTGTAGATTTTTACGGTTGAGCTCATTTTAATGCCTTTGACTCTCGTTGGGAAGTTTAATCTGCATCGATGCTTCATATTCTTAAAGATCATCATCTGTGAAACATGAGAAGGTTCATGTTTTCAGCTTTGAGACGATGCAGGTTCCAGCATCCAGCATCCAGCATCCGGCTGATCCGAGAGGCTTTTTAAACACTTTACTTATCTTTAGGAGGAGAATTTTATCAGCACATGAAGGAAACATTCAACACCAACAGAGTCTGAAAATACTACGACTTTAGTCTAAAAATACTACGACTTTAGTCTGAAAATACTACGACTTTAGTCTGAAAATGCCACGACTTTAGTCTGAAAATACTACGATTTTAGTCTGAAATACTACGACTTTTAGTCTGAAAATACTACGACTTTAGTCTCAAAATACTACGACTTTTAGTCTGAAAATACTACGACTTTTAGTCTGAAAATACTACGACTTAGGTCTCAAAATACTACGACTTTTAGTCTGAAAATACTACGACTTTAGTCTCAAAATACTACGACTTTTAGTCTGAAAATACTACGACTTTAGTCTCAAAATACTACGACTTTTAGTCTGAAAATACTACGACTTAGGTCTCAAAATACTACGACTTTTAGTCTGAAAATACTACAACTTTAGTCTGAAAATACTACAACTTTAGTCTGAAATACTACGACTTTTAGTCTGAAATACTACGACTTTAGTCTGAAATACTACGACTTTAAGTCTGAAAATACTACGACTTAGGTCTGAATACTACGACTTTAGTCTCAAAATACTACGACTTTAGTCTCAAAATACTACGACTTTTAGTCTGAAAATACTACGACTTAGGTCTCAAAATACTACGACTTTTAGTCTGAAAATACTACGACTTAGGTCTCAAAATACTACGACTTTTAGTCTGAAAATACTACGACTTAGGTCTCAAAATACTACGACTTTAGTCTGACAATACTACAACTTTAGTCTGAAAATACTACTACTTTAGTCTGAAAATACTACAACTTTAGTCTGAAAATACTACGACTTTTAGTCTGAAAATACTACAACTTTAGTCTGAAAATACTACGACTTTAGTATCAAAATACTACGACTTTAGTCTGAATACTACGACTTTAGTCTCAAAATACTACGACTTTTAGTCTCAAAATACTACGACTTTTAGCCTCAAAATACTACGACTTTTAGTCTGAAAATACTACGACTTTTAGTCTGAAATACTACGACTTTTAGTCTGAAAATACTACGACTTTTAGTCCCAAAATACTATGACTTTTAGTCTGAAAATACTACGACTTTAGTCTGAAAATACTACAACTTAAGTCTGAAAATACTACGACTTTTAGTCTGAAATACTACGACTTTAGTCTCATAATACTACGACTTTTAGTCTGAAAATACTACGACTTTAGTCTGAAAATACTTCAACTTTAGTCTGAAATACTACGACTTTTAGTCTGAAATACTACGACTTTTAGTCCCAAAATACTACGACTTTTGGTCTGAAATACTACGACTTTTAGTCCCAAATTACTACGACTTTAGTCTGAAAATACTACAACTTTTAATCTGAAAATACTACGAATTTTAGTCTTAAAATACTACAACTTTTAATCTGAAAATACTACGACTTTAGTCTGAAAATACTACGACTTTTAGTCTCAAAATGCTACGACTTTTAGTCTCAAAATACTACGACTTTTATTCTGAAAATACTACGACTTTAAGTCTCAAAATACTACGACTTTAGTCTCAAAATACTACGACTTTAGTCTGAAATACTACGACTTTTAGTCTAAAAACACTACAACTTTTAGTCTCAAAATACTACGACTTTAGTGTGAAAATACTACGACTTTTACTCTGAAATACTACGACTTTTAGTCTAAAAATACTACGACTTTAGTCTGAAATACCACGACTTTAAGTCTGAAAATACTACGACTTAGGTCTGAATACTACGACTTTAGTCTCAAAATACTACGACTTTAGTCTCAAAATACTACGACTTTTAGTCTGAAAATACTACGACTTAGGTCTCAAAATACTACGACTTTTAGTCTGAAAATACTACGACTTAGGTCTCAAAATACTACGACTTTTAGTCTGAAAATACTACGACTTAGGTCTCAAAATACTACGACTTTAGTCTGACAATACTACAACTTTAGTCTGAAAATACTACGACTTTAGTCTGAAAATACTACAACTTTAGTCTGAAAATACTACGACTTTTAGTCTGAAAATACTACAACTTTAGTCTGAAAATACTACGACTTTAGTATCAAAATACTACGACTTTAGTCTGAATACTACGACTTTAGTCTCAAAATACTACGACTTTAGTCTCAAAATACTACGACTTTTAGCCTCAAAATACTACGACTTTTAGTCTGAAAATACTACGACTTTTAGTCTGAAATACTACGACTTTTAGTCTGAAAATACTACGACTTTTAGTCCCAAAATACTATGACTTTTAGTCTGAAAATACTACGACTTTAGTCTGAAAATACTACAACTTAAGTCTGAAAATACTACGACTTTTAGTCTGAAATACTACGACTTTAGTCTCATAATACTACGACTTTTAGTCTGAAAATACTACGACTTTAGTCTGAAAATACTTCAACTTTAGTCTGAAATACTACGACTTTTAGTCCCAAAATACTACGACTTTTGGTCTGAAATACTACGACTTTTAGTCCCAAATTACTACGACTTTAGTCTGAAAATACTACAACTTTTAATCTGAAAATACTACGAATTTTAGTCTTAAAATACTACAACTTTTAATCTGAAAATACTACGACTTTAGTCTGAAAATACTACGACTTTTAGTCTCAAAATGCTACGACTTTTAGTCTCAAAATACTACGACTTTTATTCTGAAAATACTACGACTTTAAGTCTCAAAATACTACGACTTTAGTCTCAAAATACTACGACTTTAGTCTGAAATACTACGACTTTTAGTCTAAAAACACTACAACTTTTAGTCTCAAAATACTACGACTTTAGTGTGAAAATACTACGACTTTTACTCTGAAATACTATGACTTTGTCTAAAATACTACGACTTTAGTCTCAAATTACTACGACTTTTAATCCCTGAATACTACGACTTTTAGTCTTGAAATACTACGACTTTTAGCCCCAAAATACTACGACTTTTAGTCCCAAAATACTACGACTTTTAGTCTCAAAATACTACGACTTTTAGCCCCAAAATACTACGACTTTTAGCCCCAAAATACTACGACTGTCAGTCTCAAAATACTACGACTTTTAGTCCCAAAATACTACGACTTTAGTCTCAAAATACTACGACTTTTAGTCTCAAAATACTACGACTTTAGTCTCAAAATACTACGACTTTTAGTCTCAAAATACTATGACTTTAGTCTCAAAATACTACGACTTTTAGTCTGAAATACTACGACTTAAGTCTCAAAATACTACGACTTTAGTGTGAAAATACTACGACTTTAGTCTCAAAATACTACGACTTTTAGTCTAAAATTCTACAACTTTAGTGTGAAAATACTACGACTTAAGTCTGAATACTACGACTTTTAGTCTAAAATTCTACGACTTTAGTGTGAAAATACTACGACTTTTAGTCTGGAAATACTACGACTTTTAGTCTTGAAATACTACGACATTTAGTCTCAAAATACTACGACTTTTAGTCTCAAATTACTACGACTTTTAGCCCCAAAATACTACGACTTTTAGTCTGAAAATACTACGACTTTTAGCCCCAAAATACTACGACTGTCAGTCTCAAAATACTACGACTTTTAGTCTTGAAATACTACGACTTTTAGTCTGAAAATACCATGACTTTTAGTCCCAAAATACTACGACTTTAGTCTCAAAATACTACGACTTTTAGTCCCAAAATACTACGACTTTAGTCTCAAAATACTACGACTTTTAGTCTCAAAATACTACGACTTTAGTCTCAAAATACTACGACTTTTAGTCTCAAAATACTATGACTATAGTCTCAAAATACTACGACTTTTAGTCTGAAAATACTACGACTTTAGTCTCAAAATACTACGACTTTTAGTCTCAAAATACTACGACTTTAGTGTGAAAATACTACGACTTTAGTCTCAAAATACTACGACTTTTAGTCTAAAATTCTACAACTTTAGTGTGAAAATACTACGACTTAAGTCTGAATACTACGACTTTTAGTCTCAAAATACTACGACTTTAGTCTCAAAATACTACGACTTTTAGTCCCAAAATACTACGACTTTTAGTCCCAAAATGCTACGATTTTAGTCTCAAAAAACTACGATTTTAGTCTCAAAAAACTACGATTTTAGTCTCAAATTACTACGATTTTAGTCTCAAAAAACTACGATTTTAGTCTAAAAAAACTACGATTTTAGTTTTAAAAAACTACGATTTTAGTCTCTAAATACTACGACTTTAGTCTCAAAATACTGCGATTTTAGTCTCAAAAAACTACGATTTTAGTCTAAAAAAACTACGATTTTAGTCTCAAAAAACTACGATTTTAGTCTCAAAATACTACGACTTTTATCCTCAAAATGCTAAGATTTTAGTCTCAAAATACTACGACTTTAGTATGAAAATACTACGACTTTTAGTCTTAAAATACTACGACTTTAGTCTCAAAATACTACGACTTTTAGTCTGAAAATACTACGACTTTTATCCTCAAAGTGCTACGATTTTAGTCTCAAAATACTACGACTTTTATTCTCTGAATACTCAGCTTTTAGTCTGAAAATACTACGACTTTTAGTCTGAAAATACTACGACTTTTATCCTCCGAATACTACGACTTTTACTCTCAAAATACTACGACTTTTAGTCTCAAAATACTACGACTTTTACTCTCAAAATACTACGACTTTTAGTCTCAAAATACTACGACTTTTAGTCTCAAAATACTACGACTTTTAGTCTCAAAATACTACGACTTTTATTCTCTGAATACTACGATTTTAGTCTCAAAATACAACGATTTTAGTCTTAAAATACTACGACTTTTAGTTTCAAAATACTACGATTTTAGTCTCAAAATACTACGATTTTAGTCTCAAAATACTACGATTTTAGTCTCAAAATACTACGACTTTAGTCTCAAAATACTACGATTTTAGTTAAAAAAACTACGATTTTAGTCTCAAAATACTACGATTTTAGTCTCAAAATACTACGATTTTAATCTCAAAATACTACGACTTTAGTCTCAAAATACTACGACTTTAGTCTCAAAATACTACGATTTTAGTTAAAAAAACTACGATTTTAGTCTCAAAATACTACGACTTTAGTCTCAAAATACTACGATTTTAATCTCAAAATACTACGACTTTAGTCTCAAAATACTACGACTTTAGTCTCAAAATACTACAACTTTTAGTCTCAAAAAACTAGGATTTTAGTCTCAAAAAACTACGATTTTAGTCTCAAAATACTACGACTTTAGTCTCAAAATACTACAACTTTGGTCTCAAAAAACTACGATTTTAGTCTCAAAATTCTACGACTTTGGTCTCAAAAAACTACGATTTTAGTCTCAAAATACTACGATTTTAGTCTCAAAAAACTACGATTTTAGTCTCAAAAAACTACGATTTTAGTCTCAAAATACTACGACTTTAGTCTCAAAATACTACAACTTTTAGTCTCAAAAAACTACGATTTTAGTCTAAAAAAACTACGATTTTAGTCTCAAAATACTACGACTTTGGTCTCAAAAAACTACGACTTTAGTCTCAAAATACTACGATTTTAGTCTCAAAAAACTACGATTTTAGTCTCAAAAAACTACGATTTTAGTCTCAAAATACCACGACTTTTAGTCTGAAAATACTACGACTGTCAGTGTCAAAATACTACGACTTTTAGTCTCAAAATACTAGGACTTTTAGTCCCGAAATACTACGACTTTTATCCTCAAAATGCTACGATTTTTATCCTCAATATGCTAAGTTTTTAGTCTCAAAATACTACGATTTTAGTCTCAAAATACTACGACTTTGGTCTCAAAAAACTACGATTTTAGTCTCAAAATACTACGATTTTAGTCTCAAAATACTACGACTTTGGTCTCAAAAAACTACGATTTTAGTCTCAAAATACTACGACTTTAGTCTCAAAATACTACGATTTTAGTCTCAAAAAACTACAATTTTAGTCTCAAAATACTACGACTTAAGTCTCAAAATACCACGACTTTTAGTCTGAAAATACTACGACTGTCAGTGTCAAAATACTACGACTTTAATCTCAAAATACTACGACTGTCAGTGTCAAAATACTACGACTTTTATCCTCAAAATGCTACGATTTTTATCCTCAAAATGCTAAGTTTTTAGTCTCAAAATACTACGATTTTAGTCTCAAAATACTACGACTTTGGTCTCAAAAAACTACGATTTTAGTCTCAAAAAACTACGATTTTAGTCTCAAAATACTACGTCTTTTAGTCTCAAAATACTACGACTTTAGTCTGAAAATACTACGATTTTAGTCTCAAAATACTACGACTTTTAGTCTCAAAATACTACGACTGTCAGTGTCAAAATACTACGACTTTTATCCTCAAAATGCTACGATTTTTATCCTCAAAATGCTAAGTTTTTAGTCTCAAAATACTACGATTTTAGTCTCAAAATACTACGACTTTGGTCTCAAAAAACTACGATTTTAGTCTCAAAAAACTACGATTTTAGTCTCAAAATACTACGACTTTAGTCTCAAAATACTACAACTTTTAGTCTCAAAAAACTAGGATTTTAGTCTCAAAAAACTACGATTTTAGTCTCAAAATACTACGACTTTAGTCTCAAAATACTACAACTTTTAGTCTCAAAAAACTACGATTTTAGTCTCAAAAAACTACGATTTTAGTCTCAAAATTCTACGACTTTGGTCTCAAAAAACTACGATTTTAGTCTCAAAATACTACGATTTTAGTCTCAAAAAACTACGATTTTAGTCTCAAAAAACTACGATTTTAGTCTCAAAATACTACGACTTTAGTCTCAAAATACTACAACTTTTAGTCTCAAAAAACTACGATTTTAGTCTAAAAAAACTACGATTTTAGTCTCAAAATACTACGACTTTGGTCTCAAAAAACTACGACTTTAGTCTCAAAATACTACGATTTTAGTCTCAAAAAACTACGATTTTAGTCTCAAAAAACTACGATTTTAGTCTCAAAATACCACGACTTTTAGTCTGAAAATACTACGACTGTCAGTGTCAAAATACTACGACTTTTAGTCTCAAAATACTAGGACTTTTAGTCCCGAAATACTACGACTTTTATCCTCAAAATGCTACGATTTTTATCCTCAATATGCTAAGTTTTTAGTCTCAAAATACTACGATTTTAGTCTCAAAATACTACGACTTTGGTCTCAAAAAACTACGATTTTAGTCTCAAAATACTACGATTTTAGTCTCAAAATACTACGACTTTGGTCTCAAAAAACTACGATTTTAGTCTCAAAATACTACGACTTTAGTCTCAAAATACTACGATTTTAGTCTCAAAAAACTACAATTTTAGTCTCAAAATACTACGACTTAAGTCTCAAAATACCACGACTTTTAGTCTGAAAATACTACGACTGTCAGTGTCAAAATACTACGACTTTAATCTCAAAATACTACGACTGTCAGTGTCAAAATACTACGACTTTTATCCTCAAAATGCTACGATTTTTATCCTCAAAATGCTAAGTTTTTAGTCTCAAAATACTACGATTTTAGTCTCAAAATACTACGACTTTGGTCTCAAAAAACTACGATTTTAGTCTCAAAAAACTACGATTTTAGTCTCAAAATACTACGACTTTAGTCTCAAAATACTACGATTTTAGTCTCAAAAAACTACGATTTTAGTCTCAAAATACTACGACTTTAGTCTCAAAATACTACGTCTTTTAGTCTCAAAATACTACGACTTTTAGTCCCAAAATACTACGACTTTTATCCTCAAAATGCTACGATTTTTATTCTCAAAATGCTAAGTTTTTAGTCTCAAAATACTACGATTTTAGTCTCGAAATGCTACGATTTTAGTCTCGAAATACTACGATTTTTAGTCTCGAAATACTACGACTTTAGTCTCAAAAAACTACGATTTTAGTCTCAAAATACTACGACTTTAGTCTCAAAATACTACGATTTTAGTCTCAAAAAACTACGATTTTAGTCTCAAAATACTACGACTTTAGTCTCAAAATACTACGTCTTTTAGTCTCAAAATACTACGACTTTTAGTCCCAAAATACTACGACTTTTATCCTCAAAATGCTACGATTTTTATTTTCAAAATGCTAAGTTTTTAGTCTCAAAATACTACGATTTTAGTCTCGAAATGCTACGATTTTAGTCTCGAAATACTACGATTTTTAGTCTCGAAATACTACGACTTTTAGCCTCAGAATCCGACGAATTTTGTTCTAGAGATCCTACGACTTGATGCGATATACTACGAGATCTTTCCTCAAATGTGTCAGAAAAATAGCTGTTCTCTGTTTTGCGGTGACTCCAGCTGATCCAAGAGACTTTTTCAAGACTTATTAATTAAATGAAACACTTCTTAAAGGGACATTCAAGGTATTTTGAAGTGGGGCTGTATGAGGTACTTCTGCTGAGGTGTGCGACACTGTTGTGTAGGAATACGGAAGTTATATGGTCGAGAAAATATAGTCCCAGAGGAAATGGCTGTCCGACAGCGAGGTTAAGCATCGACATGTTCTAAATATAGCGCACACTTAAACAGATATTGATTTTTTTAGGTGCCTTAAATCTGCTCAGCTGCTGCCGCCCCGTCCACAGCACTTCATCTCTTAGCTTCGGTGTCAAATTTGTCTTCAAAGTATCTGAAATATCCCTTTGAGCTCTTTTTTTTTGCTTGTGTTCAAGACAACAGAGCATCTTAGGGCAGGGAGAGAGTAACTTCCTCCTCCATCAGCAGCAGCAGCAGCAGCAGCAGCAGCAGCAGCAGCAGCAGCAGCAGCAGCAGCAGCAGCAACAGCAGCTGTAATGTAACGCTAAAATGACTAAAACGCAGCCGAGAGTAAAATGATAGACATGTCTGCGCCGCGTTCCAAGATCTATCTTTGTTGACTTCGATTGAAAGCAACAAGTTGATCCTGCGGGCCGTCGAATGGAGCAAATTAGTGAGTGAAGTAGAAACAGATGAGGAGGACTGAAGGAAAGAGAGTCCGCTGCAACAGCAACACTTCATCACAGAATAAGTGCTGGGATGCAGGAAACATCACACGGTGATATCGAACAACGTAGACGCGGCAGCGGGCGGATTATTGTTTTAAGCAATTACGACTTTTCCTTCACAATAAGCAGCAGCACGTCTGCGGGCCAATCAGAGAGGTGGGGGACGTCTGAGGGATGAGGGAGCTGCTTCCCCGGCCTTTTTACAATATTCTGAGTTTAGCTTCTTCTCCCTTTCCCTCCGCAGTTATCTTATCTATTAGGCAAAGCGTCGTCTCCCTTCTTAGCTCGGAGCTAAAGAACACACGGCAAAGACTAACCTTGTTGGACTGGATGAGAAAAGCAGTGATATATGTCGTGACTCTCTGCTCGTGATGGGAGAGTGGGTATATCACTGCGGTATTTATGAATGGCCTCAGGTCTGCGGAGGGGGAGGCGTGGAGAGAGACGGAGAGAGGGAGAGATGGACCGGCGGGAGCTCTATCACTTCTGAGCGATGTCACTCCGGTTCAGGTGCGCTCCGTTTGAGGAGGCGTCGCTGATTCATTTCGGCCCCTGAAAGCCGTTGTCAGCCGGGGATGTGGGCTGGTTTGGGAATCTAATCTGGGAAGGATTGAGCGTGTCACTTGTGATAACGTACACCCTGCCTGAGAGCCTGAAGATCATATCGATAATGTAAGATTTATCAGGCCTCGCCGCGGCTCGAATTATGAGCAGCCGTGCTCGGCAAGAGCAGAAATTGGACAGAGGATTTTTTTTTCTTTCTCTCCCTCGGAGTGATTTAATTCCCGTTCCTCTTGCTCGTACTTTAATGTAATTCGCCCCCAAGTTGTTTGTTTTGCTTTGTCTGTTTGTTTCCTTTTGAATAAGCGGTCATGCCCACTGGATCAATAGAGGCTCGTTGGTATTGTTTCAGCAATACCTTATCAGAATTAAGCGCCGCGCAGTCGGCCAATCATGAAAAGAGGTCACTGGGATTGTGGAAGGCGTGCGAAACCCTGCAAAATATCAAACATGTATTATCTGCAAAGCCGACAGTGCTCACAGGCTGCGTTACCAAAGAGCTTTAAGTAACCAAACAGAGTTCATACCCGTGAGGCTGATGCGTCCGAGAGGCCTTGTGAGGAGCCAGTCACATTGAAGAGACGCTGCCGGCGTCCAATCAGCTCTGTTGAGGCTGTGTGACATTGCGCAAGGTGGTTTGACCTGCCGGTCGTCAGCGGCGCCACTCTGGTGAGAGTCATTTGGTAGATATATTAGCCTTAGAGGGCCTGTGGGGTTCGGTGCTCGCTAAAGATAAGAGGACCACGGAGACTTCCCATGACCATCTCACGGCGCCGGCCTCCTCCCCAAGGAGCCGAGGCAGCCTTTCTGATTTCACGCCCCCCCCTGCTCGCTGACCTTGGGTGCTGCCGGACTTAAACGGACCGAGCCACATTTAGATCTTATATAACTCAGCGTAGCTCATACGAAAGGCGTGAACGCCGTATGTATTGTTGTCTCCTTCAGGAGAATCTCTTGCTCTTGCTCTCTCTCCCTCTCTCTCTCTCTCCCCTCTCTCTCTCTCTCTCTCTCTCTCCACTTTTTTTTTTAAATTTTATTCCTGGTTGATTTGGTGCCCTCAGTCCTTGGCTGGGTGTGCCTTATCTGCTCCGTGCAGACCCTCATTTGCAAGCGAGCATTGAAGAAGAAGAAGAAGAAGAAGAAGAAGAAGAAAAAAAAAAGCAAAAGTAAATAGAGGAATATGTGAAGTCGAATAAATAAATAAATGAGGCAGACACATCTTGTCCTGTCTCAGAAGGAAATTGGAAGGATTAGTTCCAAACCAGCAACAATGAAAAGACAGGGGCGTGAGCCCAGTGTGCAGCCTGGGTAAACAAGAACAGGGTGAGAGGACCAAGCCCTCCAGCCCCAACTGTGTCTCCTTCTCTGCACCGCTCCCTCCCTCTCCCTCCCTCTCTCTCTCCCTCTCTGCTCATTACCTATTCCCTCCACCTAATCAAGATGACAATGAAAAGACGAGTATAATTCACCAACCTTTGAACCCCCCTTTTTGAACCACCTTGTATAATGCAGGAAGCCCAGGAGGCCGGGGAGGGAAATAATTGATTGTGTTAGAGACTTGAAAGAGTTGACTTGAGGGGTTGAGCATTAAACAAGCATGCATAAATGTTCTGCTCGCCTCGTCAATGATAGATCAATGACCGCGTTCTCTGTGCCTCCTGTTGTGCAGCTATGGCAGAGTCTATGCAACAGCAGACCCCTACCACCACACGATTGGCCCTGCCGCCACATACAGTGTGGGGACTATGGTAAGTCTTTGAGCACCGCCGTCTGTTACTGTGTGCACCCCGTCTGACACGAGCACACACACACACACACACACACACACACGACTCACGCTCCAAAATAAAGACCAGAGACCGCAGCGGCCTCTGGTCTTTATTTCTGTTTTTATTCATCATTGGATTTGTTGTTTTGTTTTTTTGTGTCATGCTCTCCGGCACCCCCTAGTGGAGCTGAGCAGAAGTGTTAAACTCCGGCATGTTGAAAATTGGCTCAGACGTTTAGTGCAACAAACCTCTGTTCTGCCACCTCGTGCCGTATTAATGCGACACGAGTTCCTCCTGAAAGGGGAATGAGTGATTACCGTGGTGTGTTGTCCTCGACGCAAACTCTGCATCGTAACGTGACGACTACATTCCCAAAGCTTTTCTGTTCATTCCACATCACTCAGCTCACCCCGGAGCTGAATCACCTTTGATTTCCATCCATCCAGCCGAACCGAAACTTTGAAGGGATGACGTTGAATTGTTAATGTCTGTTTTTAGCTAGCTTTTGCAGCTACTGTAACATCAAAGATGAAAAGTGATGATAAATAAAAGAGCCTCTTTTTTTTATGGAAACACAGAGAGAGACTTTCTCTTTGGTTTTGTTTTATGATGATGAGGGGACGGGACGGGGCTCGCACGGATTAAGGACCATCAAACGCATGCAGCAGTGTGCCGTGGGACACAAAAGAGAGAGCGAGACGGAGGGAGGGAGTTGTCTCGCCCTCCTCCTCCTGCCCACAAGCTTGATCCGAGGCGTGCTCTCAGCTGAGAAATGACTCAAATTTAGCATTTCGGCATGCATGCGATTTTTCAACGACGTGGAAAAAGAAGCAGAATACAGTTCCCCGGTGCAGCTGCTAGCTAAAAGCTTTCATTAATTAAGACATTTCTTTTTTTCTCTTCATTTACTTAATTAAAAAATGTGCTTGAATGTTTTTTATTCTTTCTTCTTTTTCCTCCAAATTTCCTTCCACTTCTCTGACACTTTGATCCAAAGTCAAAGACCCGATCTGGCCCCTAAAAATACCAGGGCTTACGTTGTGTGTGTCGGGAGCTCAGGGAGCTAACACAGACTCCAGAGGGTGCGTGTGTGTGTGTGTGTGTGTGTGTGGGGGGGGGGGGGGGGGGTATTGAACAAACGTCAGCGTCGAATAAACGCATGAGCTAAAGAGAAAACACCAGTTTGCTCCTTAATTCTTTTAATCATATCT
Organism: Echiichthys vipera; assembly: GCF_963691815.1. NCBI lineage: Eukaryota > Metazoa > Chordata > Actinopteri > Perciformes > Trachinidae > Echiichthys > Echiichthys vipera. The sequence continues at coordinate 2,087,587 of NC_139842.1, read as the reverse complement.
GATTAACGCTTCTCCAGTAGAGAGGAGCCATTTTTTTTGTGCATTTTAAAGCTTTACAATAATTAGTTCCTCTGAGGTTGAGGTTGGAGATTCTCCTCGCTGGTTTCGCAGCGTACAGACGCGTCTCGCACGGATGAAAGTTTCATACGAGCGAGAGGGCTCCCCAAAATTAGGCAAAATTAGCCTTTGAAGACATTCACTCGCCTTTGGAGTTTGTCTGAATTCTTAATTGCAGTGGAGCCACTGGAAGATGAGAGGAGGGAGTGTGTGTGTGTGTGTGTGCAGGTGTGCATGCTTAGGCCCCCTTGTATGCTTTATGTGTGTGTCTGCCCTAGATATCCGGAGCATGGCGCTAAGTCTAAGGGCTAATATCCTGTGATGGTTGGCCCCCTCGGAGAGGTGCGGACACCTCTGCGAGACTTGAAAAGGAGCTGTGATTAAACCTCCGTGAACTCATTCTGCTCTGGTTGGATCTCTCGTATTGTCGAGGCCTGAAAAGGAACAGAAAAAACTCATATTATTTTATTTTAAACGTATTGAAATGAAAATACATAAGCCCTTTTTTTCTGCTAACACCCCCCCCCCCCCCCCCCCCCCCTGATCAATCTTATCTCCCGGTGACCCTGCTCCTGACACACACACCGATTATTGGCTCAAGTATATGAAACTATCACCCCGCCCTCCGCGATCGTGGCTCCCGTACGGAAAGAATTAACTCGATGTGAAAACCTTTATAAAGAACTTGCATGGGAAATGGAAGGACATTTGTGGAGAAGGAGAAACGGACTAAAGCTGTCACCTGAATACTGATTGGTACCTTTTCATCTTTGATGTTGCAGGCTAGCCTTTACAGAGGAGGGTACAGTCGCTTCACTCCCTACTAAAAGAAAGAGAAAAAGCGACAAAAGACAGAGACATTACCCCGACAAACAAACAAAAAACCTATCTTTAACAAAAAAAAAACACGCAAGCGCCCGACCGGGTGGAGAGCTAAATCAAACTAAACGCTTCCTGGTCCCCACGCTGAGCCCCTCCCCCCCCCCCGACACCCTCTCAAGCCGATAACTCTACAACAACCTATTTGATGTCATCATCGGTCTGCTCTTGTTTTGTATTCATTTTGTGCTTTTGGTTTTCTTTTGGAAAGTTTTTTATGCACATGTGCATTATCCTGACTGCTGTATATGGGTGCTGTGTCACCATAACCAATGTGAGCCTACTGCAGCACGCATGATGCATGCTCAGAGGTGTGTGTACGCAGCCGCCGTCTTCTGACTAAGAATGTACCGGGGCATTTTGATGATAGACACGACAAAACAGGAAACACAAGCGGGTCTGATCGGGTCCTCATCGATCCGTTCCAATTAGCTCTCTAACCTTCTGTTAACTCGCAGAAGCGGAGGCGCTCAGTCCTCGCGCTGACCAACATGCCTTGGTAATTCTTAGGTCACAGACGGCTCTGCTCTGATTGCTTTTGTTTTCCTTTGACGTTGGAGTGTCCTACTGTTGTGCACTTGCAGTGGAGCCTTACGAGCTGTACTATGTGGTATGACAGCATGCAGAGTTAAGGGTCACGAAGGTCAGATTTCTGTCTTGGACTCACAATTCTCACACTCCAGGTCTTCTGAACATTACTGTTTATATGCAACTATTCTGCAGCTGCAGTTATGTTTTATGGGGAGATGTGACGCTGGCTGGGTCACTTTTAGGGACAAAGTCTCACGGCGTTTTAAAGAAGTACAACTCAAGGTATATAAAGGGGGGCGGGCGTTTGTCTTTCCCACCAGCAGCCGGGATTTACGTCACTTCTTCTCCCGACCATCTGCAAGTGAACACAGACCAAATGAACCACATGCTCCTAGCTGCCTGCAATGACTTTACATACACACGGGGAGCGGACACGCGGTGTGCGTAGGCGAGGTAAAGAAGGGTTTTTACGGACTGTGCTGTGCTCCGTTGAGTTTTAGTGCAGTTGGTTCTGCAGGTTCAGGAGCTGTTCTGCGTCACATCATCCTCTGGTACGATGACGTGTTGATCTTGATCATTTTTAAACAGATTTCACTCGTTTCTTACACAGTTTCGTGTCGTTTTACCTTTTGGAAGGCTGCATCGCTGTGCGTAGAGGGAGACAAATATACAGACTGGTTAAACAGAGAGTTGCACTTCAGTTGGATGTAAAGGAATAAAAAAATAACATAAAAATATAAAGGGCGTCCCCTGACAGATGTTTTTGGGCCGTGAGGGTTCTGCAAAAAGACCCTGGGATGAGTTTCACTTCAAATATGATTCATTACAGGACTGAACCAGATTCATGCAATCAATCAGTTAACTAACGAGTCGATTGTCAGAAAGTTGACAGTTTTGATAATCGGCTAATCACTGAAGTTCCAGCTTTTCTCCTTTTGATGTTTTTCATTAAACGTCTTTGGTTTTGGATTGTTGGTCGAACCAGACGAGCGTTTTTAAAGACGTCACCTCCTGATGCGTCTGCACTGGTTGTTTCCCCAAAACTGTAACGCAGAAGGTAAATAGTTGCATATGAACTTAATTTGCAGAAGACACGGCTGCCTATCCTCACACACACACACACACACACACACACACACAAACACACACACACCATACACACACACACACGCACACAGTCATGACACAGCACCAAGGTGGGTTGAACCTCACAGAGGGACTGTTCTGCTACGAGTCACCGGTCTCTTTTTCACACATTGCACAAAATGTTTAACCTCAGGATACGCAAACGGAAACTCACACACTAGGAAACAGCGCTGTTCACTTCTCAGCACGCAGGATCGTTCATTTCTAACACAACCAGCAGCTTCTTCCTCTTTGCAACACGGCTTTGTACAGGACACGTTCAAGCAGAGACCCCGAGAGAGGATTATAACACAAAACTGTACTGTTCTGTATTAAAGCTACTGTATTATATATATGTAGACATATACTGTATAAGTCATTTACACTGCATACACACGTACAGTCAGCACCCAGGAGTTACAGTAGGAGACGTAACGTAGACGCGTAGAGTCCAGCAGCGGTTGCATTGGCCTCGATTACAACGTTGTGCTACGTGAGGTGCAAAGAAAATCTCCGCGTAGCCGTTAGCGGTCCAAGTTTCAGTGCAGCTATGGAAACACAGAGATGTTAGCGATAGCATCTCATTTATCTGTGCTCACAAAAGTGTTTGTGCGCTCAGAAGAGAATAAAAACAGTTGGTTGCACTTTATTTGTTTTCTCAAAACTTTACGAGATGTAACGTATTTATACGCATCACACACAGCTAGTTATGTTTAGTCCAGATGTTAAGATGATATAAAGTTATGTGTATATATATTAAAAAATAATATTAACCCATAATCTCACGAGTCAAAATAAACCTTTATGTGGTTAAACAAACGTTCTTCCTTTTCTATGCTGGTACGTCCGCACCATACGGAGTTTTTATACGAGTGGAAAGGAACTTTGGATGTTATTATTATTATTAGTTATTATCATTTTCAAACAGCAGGCGTGTTTCGTGCGTTTGTGGGAGTTTCTCGTGTGAACTCTGCAGCGGAGGACACGTGTGGGAGTGCAGTTAGTGACCACGGTTAGAAAACGGCGAGACTAGAATGAAAGGTTTTTATTTTCTGATGTGAACGTGTGAGTTTCATTTATATATATAAACATATATATTATGTATATCAATAAGTATAAGTGTGTGTGTGTGTGGGTGCGTGTGTGTGCGCGTGTGTGCGTACCTGTGTTTGTGGGTGTGTGTGTGTGTGCATACGTTTGTTTGTGGGTGTGTGTGTGCGTGCGCGCGCATGGGTGTGTGTGCGTGTGTATTTGTGCATGCATGTGCGTGCGTGTGTTGGGTAAAATAGAGAGAAAGAGGAAGTGAATGCAGTATATATATATATAAACATATATATGTATATCTATATAAAAATAAGTATAAGAATGTGTGTGCGTGTGTGTGTGCTTTCAGTGTGTTTGCGTGTGTGTACGTGCATGTATGTGTGTGCATGCGTGCGTGTTTGTGTGCGTTCGGTGTGTTTGCGTGTGTGTGCGTGCGTGTGTGTGCGTGCGTGCATGTGTGTGTCTGTGTGTGTGTGTTTGTGTTTGCGTGCGTGCGTCTGTGTGTGTTTGCGTGCGTGCGTGTGTGTGTGTGCATGCCTGCGTGCGTCTGTGTGTGTTTGCGTGCGAGTGTGTGCATGCGTGTGTGTGTGTGCGTGCGCTGTGTGTGTGTATGCGTGCGTGCGTGCGTGCGTGCGTGCATGTGTGTGAGTGCGCGTGCGTGTGTGTGAGTGCGCGTGCGTGTGGGGTAAAATAGAGAGAAAGAGGAGGTAAACGCAGTTGCAGACATGCTGTACGCACGATAAGTCCAGTTTGACATGACTCCACTCTCGGTCCCTGTAACAACATCACAGTAACTCTAACCTCAATTATTCCAGTGGCACGGTTATTCACTTTAAATGAACCCAGGTTGTCACGGAGACGTAAAAGACGGCCATGTGAACGGTGTGAGGAGGAGAACAACACCTATAGCAGCTGTAATCTCAGCCGCGGTGGGAGAACGTGAAGCACAGTGTTAATTAAGTCACGCACACTTCACTTTACCAAAACCCTAAAAACTAATGGATTCACATTGTGCTGCTCGATTATGGCTTAATTTATTTTAATTGTGATTATTTTGGTCAATATTAACATCACAGCACTCAAATACTTGTGCTATTGACTGAGATTATTATATAATAGATATGAATATATGCATTTAAATCAATAATAATAAACGTAGTTAAATCAGATCAAGATAAATAAGATCAATTTTCAGTAAATTAATCAATTTAATTTTATTTATAGTGTCAAATCATAACAAAAGTGATGTCAGGACACTTTACAGAGTAGGTAAAGACCACACTCTGTGACTTATTTATGATTTAAATGACATATTTAATGATTAATATGACTTATTTACACAGACTCAATCATGTTGTTACGGAAACGCACTTCCACCAGGTGCATTCAATTCAGTTTTGACTGAGATTATTATATAGTATATATAAATATATGCATATAAATCCATAATAAACGTAGTTAAATCAGATCAAAATACATAATGTTGTTACGTAAATGAACTTCCACAACCTGCTGTAAACTGTATCCACTGTAATATTACAGTCAGGTGTGTTCAATTCAGTTTTGACTAAGATTATTATAAAGTATATATAAATATATGCATTTAAATCCATAACAAACGTAGTTAAATCAGATCAGAGCACTTCCGCAACCTGCTGAAAACTGTATCCACCATATTACAGGTGTAATACAGGTGTGTCAGGTGTGTTCAGTTCAGTTTAGTTAACAGTGTCAGATCATATCTTAAGTTATCTCAGGACACTTAATATTCATATCACGAGACAAACGAGAGCTTTATTGTCTATATTATCTTGATTATCTTCTTTTCATTGGGAGACAAAACTGAAATTTAAAGTAAAAAGCATCAAAATAGTTTGTTTTTAAATCAGAAATCATCTCCAAGTGACCTGGAAATGCCCCTGCGTACAAAAATACTCTTTATCTATCATTTATATTATTATTATATTATATTAGTTTTATTCTGCTTCCTCACGCCGACGTAAACGGAGACGTTAACAGAAGATAAACAGCTCTGAGCAAAAGTTTGGATGCACCTTCTCAGTCAAAGAGTTTCCTTTCTTTTCATGACTGTTGACGTTCACGTAGCCCTGGTGATGTCTGGCCATGAAGACGCTTAAATAAGTACTGTTGCTATGGCAACCGAGAGCTCAACGCAATGAGAATTAAGAAAAAATCCTTTTAACTTTGATAACTCACGCTTGACGTTAAAAAAGAAGCACTTTAAATTGAGCAATATGATAACGCGTGCGCAAAATAACAACCAGGCTGGGACTGGCCCAGGACCAGGACCAGGCCCAGGACCAGGACCAGGCTGGGACTGGTCCAACTAACTGGTGTGGAGATCCAGGTATTTAACCTCTCACAAGGCCGATGATGTCACTGGAACCCTTTGTGCTCCAAGTGCCAACAACTGTCGTTAGAGTGACAGTCGTTGGTGGAAGTAGGTCTGGACTACGTTCGTGCTGGTCCAGTCCTAGCCTGGTCCTGGTCCTGGTCCCGGTCCAGTCGTTAGTGGAAGTAGGTTTCGACTTCGTTAGTGCTCTATTGAGTCTTAATGACCGTCGTTGGGGCACAAAGGGTCCCAGTGACATCATCGGCCTTGTGAGAGGTGAAATACCTGGATCTTCACATCAGTTAGTTCAGTCCTTCGCACACACTCTGCGTTCTCTCGATGAGCTTCAGGAGGTGGTCACCTGAAATGGTTTCCCCTTCACACGTGTGCCCCGTCAGGTTCAATAAGTGGGATTTCCTGCCTTGTAAATGGGGTTGGGACCATCAGAAGTCAGGTGGACACACAGCTGATGGTCCCACTGAACAGACTGTTAGAATTCGTGTTATGGCAGAAAAAAAGCAGCTAAGTAAAGAAAAACGAGCGGCCGTCATTAGTTCATCTCATCTCATCTTCAGCCTCTTATCCGGGGTCGGGTCGCAGTGGCATCAGCTTTAGCAGGGGACCCCAAACTTCCCTTTCCCGGGCCACATTAACCAGCTCTAACTGGGGGATCCTGAGGCGTTCCCAGGCCAGTGTGGAGATCTAATCTCTCCACCTGGTCCTGGGTCTTCCCCGAGGCCTCCTCCCAGCTGGACGTGCCTGGAACACCTCCCTAGGGAGGCGCCCAGGGTTCATCCTTACCAGATGATCCTGAACCACCTCAACTGGCTCCTTTCAACGCAAAGGAGCAGCGGCTCTACTCCGAGTTCCTCCGAAATATTGGGAAATTTTCATAGTCGTGACAATAAAGGAAACTCTTTGACTGAGAGGGTGCGTCCAAACTTTTGCTCTGTACGTTCTCAACGACTCTCAGCGCGAGGGTCTGTTACACACTATCACACCACCGCCATGTTGTTATTTAAAGGACTGGTTTGAGTGTTGTCATCTGGAACTTACACGCGTTTGTCTACAGTTTACAGAAAAAACTCAACTTAGTGTCGTCTAACTGTTCCAGTGTCAGCTTATCAACGCTTTAACGTTAAAGACGAAACATGTAAATAACCCCGATAGTCGATATTGTCGATATTGTCGAGGTCTGAGCCGTTCAGTTCTGCTTCCAGTGACTCAAAAGTAATTTAAACGTGACTTTATAACACAAACACTTTGATATCTTTGGGTTGAGTTTGCTTCCGTTGTATTCCATAACCAGCTTAATATGCAACAAAACCTCTATTTGATCCGGTCATGTGTTCGTTCTTATATAAGTAGTGTTCAGAGACGTTTACATATCAGCAGAAAAATACTCTTTATCCATCATTTATATTTAATACGTGTATCATGAGCCCTGATAAGCTGGCAGGTGCATTTATTATCGTCCACATAAAATATTTGTACAAAAGAGAACCAAGCAAAAAAGTTACAGTACTTGTAAATACATTTAAATCTATATATACACACACACACACACACACACACACACACATACACACACATACACACACACACACACACACACACACACACACACATACACGCACACGATATATCGCAATTCTCTCTGAGTAACTGTTTTATATGTATTCCTATATGAAGTGGGGTTATCTGTGTATTTTCAACTTGAACTGTGTGTCATTTCTATAACGAGAATATATTGTCTGAAAGGTGTAAAGTACATTTTCTTCTTTTGGATTCATTTCATAGGTAAAAGTATATTATTATGATCTTTCTTTCTCCACCCATGACTTCTTTCTGTTGTCGATATGTGACATATAAGTAATCTCTGATTGTTTTGAGTGTCAGAATAAAGCAGTTATAAGAACATTATGTCTGCCTTCACACATGGATGTCCTCGTTGATGCTGTTGTTTTTTTGTATTGTTTGTGTGCATCTTATATCTGAAAAGCATTGACTCGCGTAGCCCCGGTGATGTCTGGACACGTAGACGCTTAAATAAGTACTGTTGCTATGGCGACCGAGAGAGCTCAACGCAATGAGAATTAAGAAAATATCTTTTTAACTTTGACGAAAAGAAGCACTTTAAATTGACCAATTTGATAACAAATCAACATGTTTCTATGAAATCCTCAAAGCGATTTCAGTCAAAAGCAACTGGATCAGGCTTGGACTGGACCTGGACCTGGACCAGGACCAGGACCAGACTGGGACTGGTCCAGGACCAGGACCAGGACCAGGCTGGGACTGGTCCAACTAACTGGTGTGGAGATCCAGGTATTTAACCTCTCACAAGGCCGATGATGTCACTGGAACCCTTTGTGCTCCAAGTGCCAACGACCGTCGTTAGAGTGGCAGTCGTTGGTGGGAAGTTGGTTTGGACTACGTTAGTGCTGGTCCAGTCCTGGTCCTGGTCCTGGTCCAGTGGTTGGTGGAAGTAGGTCTGGACTACGTTAGTGCTCTATTGAGTCTTAAGGACCGTCGTTGGAGCACAAAGGGTTCCAGTGACATCATCTGCCTTGTGAGAGGTTAAATACTTGGATCTCCACACCAGTGAGTTCAGTCCCAGCCTGGTCCTTGTCCTGGTCCAGTGCCAGCCTGGTCCTGGTCCTGGTCCTGGTCCTGTCCCAGCCTGGTCCTGGTCCTGGTCCTGGTCCAGTCCCAGCCTGGTCAGATGCGTACATGAACTGATGAAGCCTCTTGGATGAGAGGTGAAACGTCTTCCTAGACAAACAACCAAGTCCAGTTGCTTTTGACTGAAATTGCTTTGAGGGTAACGACGACCTGGACACACGAGAACATTCACAGGCCTGTTTCTATAAAATGTTCCGAAAAGTTATGCACAACAATTATCATATTTTACGAAATATGACGGAAACGGATTGGACGTTTGAGTTCAGGCACCAAAACTACCGTTCTATGACTGGTTACCTTAAAGCTGCTCCGATAGAACAACGTAAATCAGCCGGTTTAATAAAAAAAAGTTATTTGTTTAGCAAAAATCCGACGCACCCTGGTCCAATCAGCGCAAATGAGCTCATTTAGAGTACAGCAAGTACTCAGTAGCTTCTAGCGCTAAAGCTGAAATGAGTACGTATCCATAAGGTAGCTAGTGTAGAATCTAACTGCTTATAATCTATACTTTTAATCACATTGTTAGCTTCACAACTTTAATATCAGCACAGAAACAGTGACGTGTGTATTGTCATCTAAGAAGTATTAACCGTTATGTACGCCAAGCTAAGCTTACGCTAAATGACGCTAATAATCGCTATCTTTGAGTAAGTTAGCCAGCCTACCTCCGTGTAGCATGTACTCCGTCCCGCTGATTGTTGCTGAAGAGATGGGCGCGTTCACAGAAATCTGGTGCACGCGCACTGACGAGAAGGAGCACGATGGGAGGGAGCTCGGTGGTAGAGGGGGAGGGGCGTGAGAAGTAGTCTAGGAAACAAAACGACGTGGTTAGGCTCGGAAAAAAGGATGTGCTGTGGCTGACCTGTGGCTCTGTCTTTCCAGTTTTTTGGGACCCATCCACCAGCCCGACCCTCCTCCCTACGCTTTTATACTACGTCGTCTAGTTTCTCTTTTTTGCTCGGGATGTAATTTCACAGATTACAGAACTTTACTTTTCATAGTTATGAGTCCAGACAGAATATAAGGAAAGCCTGTCAGTGTGTTGAACTCTCTCGGCCATCACATTCTGACAATAGACGAGGTTTTTTAGGAACGTCAATTTCAAGGTTTGAATGCATTGAGCACCGCAAACCATTGTATCGAGGAGTCGGCAGAAATCTCAGACACACACATGTACATGTCTCGACATCACTGGGTCTAAGTCGACGAATGCATCTTCTTTTGTAATGTTTTACGAAACTTGTTTTAACAAACTATGGGTGAAAGGAGCACAGGCTGTAATTCCAGGACGAACCCTCCCCTGAATCCTTCGCGTCCGTGGGTGATTAATATATTTCCTCTGCAGCTCCTCTACTTCTCTGCTGCCTGTCAGTGAGGACTATATGTAGCTCCGGTGCTATTGTGCCGCCTCCCTGCTGAGCTATAAGACTGCATGTGGATATTTTAGTACGGCGGTCCCCGGTGAGCGCTCGGTAAATCCGAGGTATAGAATAGATAGATAGGAGGAGGCGGCGAGGGCCAGTTCCACCACGAGACAGATACAAGGGTGTGGACGCTGATTGAGCACGCCACTTGTTTGTCTCCCAGGATTAGGAGGGGTGGGGGGAGTCGCGCACTACAAAGACGTTTCCAAATTAAAGCCTCCTCTTCTTTCGTTTCTCTCTTTAATTTTTTTTGTCAGAAGCTCCACGGAGCTGCTGGAGATCACTCCGAGTTAGCCAGCATCTGTCATGACGAGGGTCCTGGGACACTTGCCTCGCCTGCCCCCCCAACACTTCCCCTCACCCCCCCTCACCCCTGCTTCCATCCAGCCCCATTACACTGAGACTTTCACTTTGCACTGCCAAACTGCCGATCTCCACTTGTATGATTACAGAGCGCTCTGATCTTTATTCTGGGGAGAGCCGTCGCAGTAGCTTTGGCAGGCGTTAGGCCTCTGCTCCCACTTCTTTTTGTGCCACATTACAAGAACGGGATGAAACGCGAATGGAGCTGTTGTCTCTTCTGCGCTCAAACTTTTTTTTTTTCCGCAGTACAGTTTTAAACGTTGTTTCCTTTCAGTTGTTCTGACTCTCTGTCTCTTAACCTTACATCGTGAACTCTTCTTCCTTGTAACAGTGCACATCACACAGATGGGGGGAAGTGTTGCGTCAGGAGGGGGTTGTTTATTCCATACATTTTCACGTATGTTTCCTTGTATTTTGTTTTTCAAAGAACTATTTTCTAGATTATACTTTCTGTGACACGAACCCTCACTCCTAAAAAGTTGCTCAGAAAGGCGTAAACTTGCTGCTAAAACCTCTTATTCTATATTCTGCCTATCGTAATAACAATACATTCTGCTTATTCACCAGTCTCCCCACTTCTCTCTCCTGTTTCCAGTAAATACAAAAGGAAGAGCTGTACTCAGTATTGATGGACATCACAGATGAAAACAACGAAGAGAGGAGAACTAGCTTTAAGAAAATAACAAGAAGAAGACGAAGAGAAGGAGTCCCTCTACTGAGGCTGGTGAGGGAAGACGGGAGGCGTACAAAGTGGCGCCGCGGCAGCGGTGTCAAACCAGCCACAAACTTGACAGACGGAGTGAGCCAGTTTCCACCAGGGACCACCTTTTTGCCGGGTAGAAAAGACAGAGAGAGAATGAAAAGTGTCCCGTTATTATAAAACATTTTATTTTTCTATACTTTTGTGATTTACAATGGTAAAAAAAAAAGTGTGTATAAAGCAGTATATATGTACAAATCTGTTTTTATGTTTTTTGGTAAGGGAGATGAACAGTTGGCCCTTGATGCTGATTCTGTGGTATGCAGGAAGGAGGAGGGAGGACACCCCGTCCCCCTTCCCCGTCCCCGACCCCCCTCCTCTCTCTATGGCACACTGCTCTGTCGCCGAGGTCGTGTAAACATAAACAGAAAAGGTGGCAGGGAGAGCTCGGCATCCAAGCAGAAGCACTTTCTACGCTGTACTTCCTGGGGGTGGAGTCAAAGGTCGGCCTCCTGGTCTCACTGCTCCGCCTTCTTCCTTCCAACCTCCCCCTCCCTCGACCTCCTTCCCTCCCTCCTTCCTTCCTTCCTTGCTTCCTTCCTTTTTTTTGAGCTGGTGATGTCGCTCCTTCCTTCTTGTTGCGGTGTCACTGGCCCGCAGCGCCTACTGTTAACAGCGTCCCCCGTGGATACTGTCGTGATGTCACTTTCTCCTGGCAGCACCATTGGGCATCCCCGCCCTCCCCAATGGGAGGCGTCACTGGTTTACAACATTTGGGGAGCGGGGGGGGTGAGCCACGGCGGGACGGTGAGACGGTATAAAGCCGAGCCTCCCCGGTCTGCCCCTCTCCACGCCCCAGCAGAGGTCAATGACTGAGGACTAGTTAGAGAAAATGGCGCAGAAGTCGCCGACTTTACTCACCTGCCAGACTCCGAGCCCGAGCCTTTGTGTCACTCTGCAGAGACGGACAAACTATCAGACCAACGTGATGAAAAGGTGCGTAAATACCAAGGATGCACGTTTCCACCTGACGAGAATAACTCATCAACGTCCATGTAACAAATTGAATTATAACCGAATAATCCCATTGTACTACATCAGCAGGTGCATAACCAAAACACAAGCCTGAGGCATATAGACTATGTCGCTAGATAAAAACATTATAGAAATACAGTAGTGCCCATCCGACGGTAACAAGGAACGAGGGCTCAAATATGTCAATTTCTTTTGTCAATGTATTCTGAGAATATTGATTTGTGTGTTTAGTTTTGTTATTTGCAGCACTGAAAACGTTTAAAGGGGAAAAAAAGGTTTTAATTTTGGTGGAAGCGAAACCTTAATTCTTTATATCAGAAGAGTCACTGTAAACGTGTTTAAACGAGAATGTTGGTTCAGTTCTTTGAATGTACATTAATGTCTAGGGTGTCCGATACGTATGTATTCTTTTCCTGTATATAAATATATATACATATCTATTATATGGGCTGTGGTGATGTCAGGGAGTAGAGGGGGTGGGCAGGAAAAGCCCCTGGCCCCCGAACATAGATATCAGACCCCCTCCAACTAAATATGTCCCTGATATTTACTGTAACATGTGATCATGTGTTATATGATTGAAAGTGTGATGGTGATAGTGTGAACTGATCTCCCCTGAACCCCCCCTTTACACAAACACACACACACACACACACCTGTGCAGATACTCATACACTGACAACACAATACCACATTTCTTTCCCCATCAAATGCAAAACATCCCATCCTCCTTTAACCCGACAGACACTTCAGGAAAAAAGAACCACATCTGCAGTAATTTCAGCCTTCACTCCTTCATTGGAGCTGGGAAGACTCGCTAATTAGCGCAAGGTGTTGTGAGTGTCAGATAAAAAGTTTATGAATATTGATTTTTCTTTTCTTACTTGAACCAAAGTATGATTTGAACACACAGTCTCAGTGCTCTTTGATCAGGAGACAGCGAGACTCTGTGATGACAGCGGAGCCCGGATGTGTATTGACGTGACCCAGATTTCATTCGCTCGTCACTGCTGAGGAAGAGCTCGCTCTTCTGCTGATCTAAGGGGCCCCTGCTGATGAAGCACCGGCTCGCAGCTTCCTGAACTGCTGTTCTCGTGCTGACCCTGGTGGGCAGGCGCTTTTATTGCATACTGGAATGTAACCTGCTGGCCCTGAAAGAGAAACTTTTTGATCAGAGGCGAGCAGGTTTCGGGTGAAGCACAACTTTGTTTGAGAGTTCAGGGTACACTACTTCTGCAGTAGTGGTTTTGTGTGAATTGTTCCAAGAAGGTAACACTAGGTTAAGCTCCTGGCTTCCTGTACAAAACTACAGTGTGTACTGTTAATATCCTGTACAGTAAATCTCACCTCACACTTCTTGATTAACTTCATCTTATTTCAGGTTTAAAAAAAGGAAAAAAAACTTGTTCTGAATCAGGGCTCCTACCCACGCGACCTCTGTTCATCTGTAGACAGCTTCTCATATATTACAAAGAGTATCTATATCATGGCAACTAACTGTTGTGAAGTCTAATTGGGGTAAAGTCGGTCATTTGTTCTCCCATGCAGCGATCATATGCAGGCTTAGGCATTTTTATACCTGTAGGTTTGTCTCTGAGAGTCACATGATTCATCTGGCCTACTTACAGCGCCTCACACCCGCGGTGGGTCAGGAACGACTCGGGAGCAGGTTGGAGCTTTACTTTGATGGGAACTTCCTGGGAGGCGAAAAATCAGCTCAACGGCCGACAGAGATAAAGAACCACCGCTTTTGTTTTCTGGCTTATCATCGTTAGGTTTCGGTCCCGTGACCTGATTTTGTCCACTGAATGATCTATGCACTTTGCAACGAAAACAGAGATGATGTCACCGCTGTTATCTACGCAGTCTAGTTTGCTAGTAGTTTATAAAATCTTAGGGGTGTGGCCGGCGCTACTCTTAAACACCGAGACCATCTGTACTTTCTGACTTCCTGTCTCCAAGCCCATTGGTTCCAACTGAAGGTGTAAATATTTCTTAAATGGCTCACGAGACGCCAAAGCTCGGTCGAGACCCTTGTCGCTGCCAGAACGGAGGCCATCTTTGAAGGTGTGTTCACATCAAATGTAGAGCGAGCGTTTCGCAGTTATATGCAGAGTCAATGCAAAGATGTGAATCGACACCAATGCAGAACGAGGAACGTGAAAAAAGTCATTGCCGATGAAATGTTTCAACTCGAGCGAGACGCTGTGCCACGAGAGCCAACCAGCGTTGTGATTCCCCTGCATGGCGCCGCCCTGCTGGATCCAAACTCACTCATCATTCAGAAAACAAGCGTCTTAAAAGTTGTTTGCTTGTCGTCTCCTTGTCGCAGACTTGATGAAGCGTGAATTCAGAATTTTTAACAAATCTGCATAATGATGAAGCTATTCTGCGGTACTTTTGATCCGTTTATCGCAGTTAAAACTCAGCAAAATGTCGTGAAACCGGCGTTTCCGATGTTTCCGACGTATGTTTCGAATTCCACAACTGGTGCAGTTGATGTCAATGACAGAAAGAAACGTTGTTGGTGTCTGCAGCTTAACACACAAAGGATCCAAATATGATCTCACAACCATTTCAGATTATTTTGCAAAGTGCCGGGGAAAAAGGTAACATGTAGTTTTTTAAAAAATGTATAAATAGTAAAGTTGTCTAAATAGAATCTATATTCTATTCCCCCTATAGGCTCTGTTGGCTTTATTTGTATTTCCTTTTTACACCCTCTGTTATTATAATTATATCTCTAAAAAGGAAACAATAAGGATAAAGTTTGGAAAGAAACTTATTATCCGGGGTCGGGTCTCGGGGGCAGCAGCTCCAGCAGGGGACCCCAAACTTCCCTTTTCCGGGCCACATTAACCAGCTCTAACTGGGGGATCCTGAGGCGTTCCCAGGCCAGTGTGGAGATCTAATCTCTCCACCTGGTCCTGGGTCTTCCCCGAGGCCTCCTCCCAGCTGGACGTGCCTGGAACACCTCCCTAGGGAGGCGCCCAGGGTTCATCCTTACCAGATGATCCTGAACCACCTCAACTGGCTCCTTTCAACGCAAAGGAGCAGCGGCTCTACTCCGAGTTCCTCACGGATGCTGAACCTCTCCCCCTCTCTCTAAGGGAGACTCCAGCCCCCCTCCTGAGGAAACACATTTCTGCTGCTTGTACCCACGACCTGGTTCTTTGGGTCCTGACCCAGCTTTCATGACCACAGGTGAAGGTAGGAACCAAGACTGACCAATAGATCCAGAGCTTTGCCTTCCTCAGCTCTCTTTTCGTCACAACGGTGCGGTAGAGCGACTGCAGCACCACCCCCGCTGCTCCGGTTCTCCGGCCAAACTCACGCTCCATCGTCCCCTCACTCGTGAACGTGATCCCGAGGGACTTGAACTCCTTCACTTGGGGTCAGGACTCATTCCCTACCCGGAGTTTCAATCAAAAACTATCTCTATACCGTATCTCTATACAGAAAGACTGAGGTGTCTTCGTACACACTGGGCAGAAACCAATGAAACACCAATGTTTCGGGCACTTGGGGACAGACGAAGTCAGAAACTACAACAACGCATCTTGAACGCTCCACTACTCCAGCTCCCATGATGCTCGGACAGCTCTTCTCTGACCGAGCGTCATGGCGGCCGAGTAATCAGTGAAAAACACACCTGAGACTTTATTGCCTTAGTATGTTCTGTGACAGCCTGTTCCACGTCATATTTGATCTGTTGTCCATATAAAATATATTTATTGTTGGGATATTAATGTGAATCAAACTACTTAGTCTCGCTGGTCTTCCGTATTAGCAGCCGTACTTACATCAGTGGTCAGGTATGGATTTTTCATTGTGTTCGTCGTGCGCTCTCACTCAACGGTGGTTGTTTGTCTCTGCTGCGCCGCGGAGGAGTTCGGCCTTTTTTACAAAAATGTGAGTGTGTGTAAAGCTCCAGCCTGCACCTCAGCGGGGGCGGGGTGAAAGCGACCCTCCCTCCCCTCCTTCCCTCCCTCCTTCCTTCAG
The DNA here is from genome assembly GCF_963691815.1 of Echiichthys vipera. Classification (NCBI taxonomy): domain Eukaryota; kingdom Metazoa; phylum Chordata; class Actinopteri; order Perciformes; family Trachinidae; genus Echiichthys; species Echiichthys vipera. The sequence continues at coordinate 2,071,389 of NC_139842.1, read as the reverse complement.
ATGCCTTCAGTATACCTGGTCCTGATCTTCCTGAGCACAACTGTTTGAGCTGTGACACTAACAGGATGTCCCCCTCTGAGAGTCCCCCCGCCCTGACCCCGACAGACCCGCCCCATGCGACACCCCCCTCCCGCCATCCCTAGCCTTCTAGTATGTGAGTCGACTGGCCCCTTTTGTATTCCTGGTGTTCTGTACATAATGACCCTCACCCGTCCTTGCCCCTCACCTCCTCCCCCAGCCGTCCTTTCAGGGGGAAAAAGAAAATAGATTAAAAAAAAAAACGACGTCCTCTGACTTCCCCCAAATCTTGTATTTTGTTCTAATAATGACAAAATTTATTTATAAGGATTTTTTAAAATCTATCTCTTTCTCCTTTTTGTAAATGTTCCAGTTAAATAAAGTTTAAAAATGTTAAAAAATTAAATGGATATATTGAAAGGTTAAAAAAAAAAAAAGATGTCTCTAGAAGTCCCTGCCCCCCGTCCTCTGGCTCTGTACTCTGAACTTTGTGTTTTTGTTTTTTCTCTTTCTGTATGCTTCTCTTTCTGTGCTTCAGATGAAGAGTTCTATTTATTATGACATTAACGTTATTATAATTATGACTAATTATTAATATTATCATCATCCTCATCATCCTCATTATTATCATTAATAAACTTGTCTACTTCAGCTGCGGTGTGTCGGCGCTGTTTTGTGGTGAGTGATGAGTTTCTGCGTGCGTGGGGCGGATTGGGACTAAGACTACAAATCCCATGATGCACCACGGCTGCATGTGAGATGAGCCAGGTGGAACGGGGGCGTAGGTGACCCTCCCAGACCCATTTGTCTCCTGCCAAACTCCCCCCGGGGTTTAAAAGATGGAGCGCACCTGTCTGTCGCGGAGAGCGCCATTTACCCAACCGGAGCAAAGGCAAACTCAGACCGGAGCCTGCGAGGGGGGAGAACACAGACGCGCGCCTTCAGGGGGAAGGAGAAGACACGGAAACACACAAATGTAAATACTTCAAAAGATCAGCGCCTCTCCATCATTGTTGACTTTGTTTAATCCTTTGAGCCTCGGCAAACAACGGGAGATGGGATTCTTTTTGTCGCAGCCAAAAAACAAGATTGAAAGAAAAATTGAGAAAACACTGTTGTTTTTTTTGTGTCTCTGCCGTTCCACGTTGAAATGTGCACGATGTGAATGTGCTGTGCCCGAGGCCCCGTGTGAACCCTGTTTAAATCAGACGTTAAGGGCGCACTCACACTGTCCCTCCGCACCGTGCCCCGTGCTTTAGGGTCCTTGTCCCCCCCTCCAGGCCCGTTTGTACTCACACTACCTGGGCCTCGGAGAATGCTTCTTGCTGCCTATACGTCATCACGCCGTAACACGTCACACGCATTGATGACGTCATGGCGATGCGTGGCTTTGTTTCCAGATCTTTCCGTAGACCTCGGAGTTTTTGTGCGTCTTGTCGACTGTTTTTGAATCTTTTCATCGACCAAATCTGCAGTAAACACTCCACCTCTGCATCACACCAACGTGAACCTTTCGCCGCCATTGTTTGAAATGTCCGTGCATGGTCCCTCCTTCTTTTTTCTATGTCCCAACAGGCGCACAGGAAATGACCTCAGAACCGCCATAGGCCTCGTGCTCGTACACGTGCACACGCTCGTGCTCGTACACGTGCAAACGTGCTTTACAAAAGCCCACCTCTCCCAAACGGGCCGTGGACGGCAAGCGTGCCGCAGCTAGACGCAGTACGGTTGCACTGAACCAGACTTTAGCCATGAAACCTGTTTGGGCACGGTGCCGATGGACAGAGTGAGTGCGCCCTTAGTTCTTTCTTTCATCGTTTAGATTTGAACGATAAGAATCAGGGTTAAAAAGGAAAGGGTCTCATGGTCAGCCTATAAAAATGTGCACAAACAAACTCCTCACAAGGTATTTTACGTTTCTGCCATCTAAGAAGAAGAAGAACTGTTGTTTTTCACGTTACACACACACACACACACACACACACACACACACACACACACACACACACACACACACAGGCCCGTAATACACACACATGCACCAACAGGACCTAAATACATGCAATTAAGGAGAGATGTCAGAGCAGGAGGGCTGCCAGTGGATCAGCGCCCTGAGCAGTTGGGGGTTGGGTGCCTTGCTCAATAGCACCTCGGCAGTGCCCAGGAGATGCTCCATTCATGGTCCACACAGGGACTCGAAGACTGAGTCACCTATGGACTGAGCTACTGAGCTACTGCAGCCGAAAGGACGCAGAACATTTTCTCCCGGCCTACAAAGATCATGTGAGAGTCCATTTGTTATATCTACTGTATACCACGGATATAGGTACAGTATGGTCCAACACTTTTCTATTCCCTACTACATACTAATAGTAAATGGACTACTTGTATAGCACCTTTCTAGTCTTCTGACTACTCAAGGCGCTTTCACAGTGTTTGTCACATTCACACTGATGGCGGTGGACATCTACAGACCATCTAATCTGACCATTCACACCACATTCACACTCCCATGCGCAGCACGGGGAGCAATTCAGGGTTCAGTGTCTTCAGTGTCTTGCCCAAGAACACTTCCACACGTGGACCGGGGGAGGTGGGGATCGAACCGCGGATATCACAAATGGAGGACCCCTCGCCTGAGACCACTCTGCTATGGGAGACCAGGAGCACCAGGCTCCCGACCACTCTGCCATGGGAGACCAGGAGCACCAGGCTCCCGACCTCTCTGCCATTGGAGACCAGGAGCACCGGGCTCCAGACCTCTCTGCCATTGGAGACCAGGAGCACCAGGCTCCAGACCACTCTGCCATGGGAGACCAGGATCACCAGGCTCCAGACCACTCTGCCATGGGAGACCAGGAGTACCAGGCTCCAGACCACTCTGCCATGGGAGACCAGGAGCACCAGGCTCCAGACCACTCTGCCATTGGAGACCAGGAGCACCGGGCTCCAGACCACTCTGCCATGGGAGACCAGGAGCACCAGGCTCCAGACCACTCTGTCATGGGAAACCAATAGCACCCGGCTCCAGACCACTCTGCCATGGGAAACCAATAGCACCAGGCTCCAGACCACTCTGCCATGGGAAACCAGGAGCACCAGGCTCCAGACCACTCTGCCATGGGAAACCAGGAGCACCAGGCTCCAGACCACTCTGCCATGGGAAACCAGGAGCACCAGGCTCCAGACCACTCTGCCATGGGAAACCAGGAGCACCAGGCTCCAGACCACTCTGCCATGGGAAACCAGGAGCACCAGGCTCCAGACCACTCTGTCATGGGAGACCAGGAGCACCAGGCTCCAAGTGGTTCAGACTGCAGGGAGGACAGGTGTGGTGGGATTAGGGTCCAGTTTGGTCGAGTTCACTGGTTGATGACTTGCCAGTTTTCTCGTACAGGAAGGCCTGGGTGAAACAGGTGTAGGGACAAACTCTTCCGGCTTGAACCACAGGTTCCTCGTTGTTCCATAGAGTCTTTGGGAACCGTTCTTAGTCCGGCCCTTAGCCTGAGACCACTCTGTCATGGGAGACCAGGAGCACCAGGCTCCAGACCACTCTGCCATGGGAGACCAGGATCACCAGGCTCCAGACCACTCTGCCATGGGACACCAGGAGCACCAGGGTCCAGACCACTCTGCCATGGGAAACCAGGAGCACCAGGCTCCAGACCACTCTGCCATGGGAGACCAGGAGCACCAGGCTCCAGACAACACAGCCCTCACGTTCACAGGGACACACAAACCTCTCCACCATACACGAGGCACCGACGAATAACCAAAGTGTGTCTAACAAGAACAAATGATATACCTGACGCAGCAGGAGCTCAGAAGAAGTACAGACGGAAAAAACAACTGTGGACTAGAGTCGTGGCCTTTGAGGCACAAGTTTGCTGTTTGTTCTCTGTTCTGCTTTGTGTTGTTTTTATATTAATGTATACAGTTTTAAGTTAAGCATGAAAGATATTTATTTGATTCTGTTCATTTGTATAAAGAAATGCTGATGATTATTTATTATCTATGTGTTTATTTCACTCAAATATGCATTTAATTCAATTCAGGTTTGAGTCAAATAGTGAAAAAAATTGCTTCACATGTACAAAAACGGGCTAAAAAGATTAATTACGCCAGGAAAAAGTATAGTATGTGAAAAAAGTGAAAAATCAGAGGTTCACAAAGTCTTGATGACTCAGTCTCATGACACTGTTATGGCTCAGGACATTTGATGACACACTTTACTACGGTTTATATACGACATATTTAACTTTTGTCTTTTTTAATATGACTGTTTCTGACATACTATGGAAGGACGTTTTATGACTTTCTCACAGCGTCCTATACTACGACTGTTTTTCCAGGGCTAATTTTTGGACACTAAGACATTTCACGACTTTTTAAAACTAATTATGCCCTGACTGCTTTAAACAGGTCATCATTTGACTGATTCAAGCATTTTTGGGACATATTCTATTGTGACTTGTTTTTACTTTAACGACGTACTATGACTTCTTCTTTGGCTTGTTTTTTGGACACACTTTTCTCTGACATTACATTTTAACAAATTATGCCCTGACTGCTTTAAACAAAACAGTGAGAAAAATCATAGTATGTTTAAAAAAGTGAAAAAGATCCTATATATCTATATTTATCTATATAATTATACACAGACAAATGGTATTGGGATATGTGTAAAACAACCACTTGCTTTACCTGATTCCTTTCACACCTACGTTCCTGTACAGTAAGTGCAGTGTCTGCTCGTTCCCACTTGGTGGCACCATCTGTCTGTGTCTCACATTTCTACTGTCGGCCTCTGTCGACATGTCATTCATCCAACAGCAGCAGATCTCAGTGCTGACCGTCGTCCCTCACACACACGATCGATCATCTGTCGATCCACAAGAGGGAGACACACACCTAGAGATACACACACACACACACACACACACACACACACACACACACACACACACACACACACACACACACACACACACACACACACACACACACACACACACACACACACACACACACACACACACACACACACACACACACACACACACACACACACACACACACACACACACACCTCCTCTCTCACCTGATCCATCGCAGGAGTGAAATACCGTCTCCCCGTTGCATTCATACATGTGACGCTTGATTAAGGTCAAATGGGGGATCTAAAATATGATCAAAGCATCTGTTGGCGTCGGATAGAATCTGTCACCCCGACCGCGGCGATTGACCATAATCACACGATTATGAAGCGATGAGACACTTTGGCTTTATGGGGAGGGTGCTTTGCTAAAATGGCCGACGTAAAAACCCCATCTGTACAAATGGGCGTTGGATTTGAGCCAAAGCGGGGGCTAAAGGACCCGATATATCAAGTCACGGCACACCGGCGCGGCGGAGGGGAGCGGGGAACGGCTGGGAAAACGGTCATTTCTGTTGGTGTCAAAGACAAAAACACGGCTCACATTTACAGGTACAGCGTCCCCGCGTGTAATTTTGGAAGCGTCTACAATTAACAAAGATGATTCATGAGCCGAACGAACCCAAAGCAGCTGATAACATGGTTCTCTCCTAAGTTTATTCAAGTATTTATACGACAATGATTCATCTCAGCTGTCACACGGGGATGTTTAATCATTTTTTATGGAGTTTTGACTCAAACAGTCGCTCCTGCTGCTCCTGCAGCTCCTGCAGCTACGGCGGCTACGGCGGCTACGGCGGCGTCTCGTAATGGGCGAGTATTGATCTCAGCAAAAACTTGAACTTAAAGGGATAAATCCTTCTTAATCGGTTAATCACACGTATCCATTTAATGACTCTTACCCACACCCAGGACGTGTTAATTTAATGAATGACATCATCAAGAGTTATTATTATATACTGAAGAAATGTGACATGATGATAAATGATCCCAGGCCTTGTTGTCCTTGGTTCTCCGTCATTCCTTCATCCTGGGGCAGTTTGATCTTAGCAGGTATTAAATGTCGTATTGCTCATCAGGCTTTATCCCATTACACTCTAAGGGCGCACTCACACTGTCCTTCCGCACTGGGCCTAAACAGGTTTTGCGGGTAAAGCCTAGTGAGTTTGACCAGTGTGAGTGCAACTGCTCCGCGTCTAGCTGTGGCCAGTTGGCCGTCCACAGCTCGTTTGGGAGAGGTGGGCTTTTGTAAAGCGCGTTTGCACATGTTCGAGCACGAGCGTGCACACGTGTACGAGCACGAGGCCTACGGCGGTTCTGAGGTCATTTCCTGTGCGCCTGTTGGGACGTAGAAAAAAGAAGGAGGGACCATGCGCGGACATTTAAAACAATGGCGGTGAAAGGTTCACGTTGGTGTGATGCGGAGATGGAGTGTTTACTGCAGATTTGGTCGATGAAAAGATTCAAAAACAGTCGACAAGACGCACAAAAACTCCGAGGTCTACGGAAAGATCTGGAAACAAAGCCACGCATCGCCATGACGTCATCAATTCGTGTGACGTGTTACGGCGTGATGACGTATAGGCAGCAAGAAGCATTCTCCGAGGCCCAGGTAGTGTGAGTACAAACGGGCCTGGAGGGGGGGACAAGGACCCTAAAGCACGGGGCACGGGACGAACGCACAGTGGGAGGGCGCCCTAACACATATAAACTATAAAACTTCTCTTATACATCAGCTAACGTAGCATCTATCCGTTGTGAAATCAACATCATCTTTTTGGTGCTTCTGCGCGTGTGTCGTCTGGATGTTTGGGAGCTGCAGCAGCAGGTTTCTTGTCTGGAGCTTCAGACAGTGCATCCATCAGCTCGGCACTCTGCCATCTGCTGCTCACACCGCGGCGCTCGGCCCGGCTACAAGCCATCTGCAGCCCGCTCCGTTTCCACTGCTCTGAGAAGTTTTACTTTGGACTCACAACAAGTGCTGAGTGGCTTTTAGAGAGCAGAACGGCAGCTACTCCGTGAAAGTGCTGATCTTATTTGTGCAAAGAGGAATGTGCATTGCGCCCCCGCCCCCCCTCCCCCCTTCCTCTGCAGCATCAATCACCCGACACACTCGGGGTGAGCGTTAGATATTTCTCTCACAGGATGTTAAGGGCTCATTAATTATCCTGGCAGAATTCAGCTTGGATGTGCACAGTGTCCAACTGTTAGTGAGCCACGTTAACAAGCTGTAATCATCTGTCGATCCACAAGAGGGAGACACACACCTAGAGATCACACACACACACATACATACACACACACACACACACACACACACACACACACACACACACACACACACACACAGTGCACACATGATAATGAGCTCAATATCAAAATGAGACCACATCACTGAAACAAGCGCACAATCATTTTACTTGTGTATGCATTTTAAAGCCAAATCTCCTCTGCAGCAGGGGACCCCAAACTTCCCTTTCCCGGGCCACATTAACCAGCTCTAACTGGGGGATCCTGAGGCGTTCCCAGGCCAGTGTGGAGATCTAATCTCTCCACCTGGTCCTGGGTCTTCCCCGAGGCCTCCTCCCAGCTGGACGTGCCTGGAACACCTCCCTAGGGAGGCGCCCAGGGTTCATCCTTACCAGATGATCCTGAACCACCTCAACTGGCTCCTTTCAACGCAAAGGAGCAGCGGCTCTACTCCGAGTTCCTCACGGATGCTGAACTTCTCCCCCTCTCTCTAAGGGAGACTCCAGCCACCCTCCTGAGGAAACCAATTTCGGCCGCTTGTACCCTCGACCTGGTTCTTTGGGTCCTGACCCAGCTTTCATGACCACAGGTGAGGGTAGGAACCAGGACTAAGCGGTAGATCCAGAGCTTTGTCTTCCTCAGCTCTCTTTTCATCACAGCGGTGCGGTAGAGCGACTGCAGCCCCGCCCCCGCTGCTCCGATTCTCCGGCCAAACTCACGCTCCATCGTCCCCTCACTCGTGAACAAGATCCCGAGGTCCTTGAACTCCTTCACTTGAGGGGGCTGCACAGTAATAAGGTGATATTAAAGAAGCAGTGTAAAGAAAATGAATGTGTTGGCATGGAAATCAAGTGTTTTCTGACCAGATTTTCCTCCTTTAACATCTGTTTCAGTTAAACGATGTGATGTTATCAATGAACTTTACATACAGCATGTCAAATGATTGAAATCTTACATTTTAAGCCTTTTACCCCCTTTTGTTTTCCCTTAAGTGGCTGATTGGAGTCTTCAGTGTCAGCGACAGTTTCATGTGTATTCTGTATCGCTGTGTTCCACATCTTGATCATTTTCACTCTCAGTGAAATATTTAAACTCAGGACTTCTGGGGTAGCACCATACAGTGAAGCAGAACTTAGCGTGACACACGTTGGTGTCTTCGGCGGCTCTGGGATCTCACCAAGACTTTAAAGTAAAGTTCTGAGGGTTTGAATAAAGTTTGGCGGAACAGCGTGAGCTCGTATCCAAGCATCCATCAGCGGAGAGCAGCCTGTGATGAAGTTGGATCCTCTTTTAAAAAGTTCTCTTTCATGTTGTTTCAAGGTGGAAGATGTTGATCACTGGGAAGAAAATGAGCAAAAAGGCACACTAACAATACACTAGTATAACACTTATACTCATATAAAGTCGCCTTACATCTGACCTAGAGCGTGCACACAAATGACTAATGTCCTGTTTCTGCACAACCACCTTTAATGAAGTCGTTGAGCCTCGTCAGCAGTGCGGCGAGAAGAAATACTGGCCTGCATGACACTGCCTCCGCTCTGCACGCCTTCATATAATTGTTTAATACCCGTTACGACAGCCTGGAGGTGCTGTCGTTAGGAATTCGCCAGGGCTGAAGCTCACCTTCCCTCCATCAGGGTAAATAACGATGAGAATCCTGAAAAGGCGCAGCGCTATAAATGGAAACCAAAGTGCTGGGCTCGACAGAACAGGAGCTCCGGCCACAATTTGTGGAATTAGATGAGCATGCGGCCGACGACCCGCAGCCTTGTGGGTAAGGCAAGGTCAGACGGGGAATCGGGTGATCTGAGAGCCGGGCGCTGGAAACGTCTTGTTGGCACGAAACAGCGAATCGACAACGGCAGGGACACAAGACAGAGGAAGAGGAGATGGAGAGAAAGAGAAGAGAGGAGGGGAGGGAGTGGGTGGCGGATGAAGGTTTAGATGAGATTAGGTCTGCACAAATTATTCTTTTATTATCATTCATTCATCTTCAACCTCTTGTCCCTGTCGGGGTCGCGGGGGGGCTGAAGCCGATCCCAGCTGACATCGGGCGTGAGGCGGCGTCCACCCTGGACAGGACGCCAGTCTATCACAGGACACATAGAGACAAACAGAGACAGACAACCATTCACACCTACGGGTGATTTAGAGTCATCAATGAACCAAACACCTGAAAATATTCAAAAACAGTCGACAAGACGCACAAAAACTCTGAGGTCTACGGAAAGATTTGGAAACAAAGCCACGCATCGCCATGACGTCATCAATGCGTGTGACGTGTTACGGCGTGATGACGTATAGGCAGCAAGAAGCATTCTCCGAGGCCCAGGTAGTGTGAGTACAAACGGGCCTGGAGGGGGGGACAAGGACCCTAAAGCACAGGGCACGGGACGGAGGCACAGTGGGGGGGCGCCCTTAGAAGAATACTTTACCCATTTTAATACAGGTCTGTGTCACGTCAGTGTAGGCCAATTACACTGAACACAAAGACCACACTGCCATGATCCAGACCTGGATTAAAATGGGTAAAGTATTCCTCTAAGGGCGCACTCCCACTGTGAGTCCGTCTCGTGCCCCGTGCTTTAGGTTACTAAAGCCCCCCTTTAATCCTGGAGAAGTGGGTGTCGAGTTGATGTGTTCGGCAACAACAGGTGCCTTGGTGGTCGTTGGGGAGTCAGGTGAGAGAGAAGATCATGTGTCTTTGCAAAGGCTGGAAGTGTAAATAGATTCTGTATTGTCCTTTTGGAGAGGAATTATTCAAAGAATATACAACATTAGTCGGAATCCTAACACAATAATGGTGTTTTATATGGTTAAAATGGCAAATTCTGTGTCCATAATGTGGAAGGGAAGTCCCGGAAAAGACTTTTTAGCTTTTCAGGAAGACAGATTTTGAAAATGTCCCAATATAAATATATGAAGACGAGGAGACGAGGCGCAGGACGTTGTCTCTCTATAGCAGGGATGTGAGTCTCTCTGTCGAGGAGCTAAAGAGAGAAATGAGTTTCCTTCAATTTGCCTCCTGCTGTGATGACTTTTTTCTAGGTTTCCCAGAATGAACTCAATCGGTCACGGCCCAAGAGGGTTGGGAGCTCTGAGGACGACTGGAGCCGAGATAAAGAGAAGGACGTGTGGATTCAGCGAGTCGAAACAGAAGAGAAGAGCAGCAGAACGCAGGTAAATGTGGCCTGAAGAGACGTAGCTGAGGGCTGCATTTACGAATCTGACTAAGAGGAAAAGAAGAAAGGAATGAAGCTCTTATTCATCAATGTGGCTGACTCCTGTATCCTCTCTGGGCGCACTCACACTGTCCATCCGTACCGTGTCCAAACAGGTTTTACAGGGAAAGTCATTCGTTTGACCAGTGTGAGTGCAACCGTACCATGAACCAATCAATGGTGCGGAAGTGGAGGAAGCAACAAGACGACCTCCCCTGACTGTTTTGTTGACGTTCCCTTTAGCGCAGCTCCATCTAATGGATGCAGAACGTAACCCCAGCCTCCACTGTAGCGTCTGTTCTATGCGCCTTATAACGGGGTGCTCCTAATAGTGTGGAAAACACGGTAATCCTAAAAAGCCCATTTAATCAAACTGCATATTTTACAATCCAGACGCCTGAAGCTTCTGCTGGAGCACGTTATTTAAGTGCGACTTGGCGTTAAATTCCTATTTCTCATGGTGGGAGCTGCGATGACAGTGCAGGTAAAAGTGTTGCAAACAGCCGACACGTGGTTCGGAGCAGAATCACGATATCGACATGAAGATGTATCGGTATGGAGGCCCGCTCTCTCTCTCTCTCTCTGTCTCTCTCTCTCTCTCTCTCTCTCCTCTCTGCTGCCGCCCGGTGCCAAGGCGCTCAAGATTTAGAACAGCTACTGGTGTCCATCTGCACACCGGATTTAAAATGTGGCTTCGCTGTGACCCGTCTGTTGCCCGAGGCCTCTGGAGACAGAGGGAGCAGAGGACGGCGTGCCAGGAAACGCTCGCTCACTCTGACAGCCTCCGTCCTCCACAGACATGTGCACTCGTGCTGCTTCACTGGTGGAGCAAAAGTCGCATTTTCAGAGGTTTCTCTCTTTGCTGTCACACTGACCGACTCATGATTATTAATGACTATTAAATGCTTTATTCGCCACCTCTGCTCTTCAGAGGACCGGGAGGACAGTTGTCTTTTTAACGCTGAATCTGATTTCAGATGAAAGGTCCAGATATAAACACGAACGTGCTGACGGACCTGCAGGTCGGTAAATGACCTGAGACAAATGAGCGTGTATGTGAAAGAATCTGTGTTGTGAATGATCCTGCCTGTTGGTTTAAGGTGGCTTACTGGGCGTCTGTCCCAGCCAAATCCATTTTTATTCACCCTGTGGATTATAGAAGTGGTTGGCAAGGCTGCTCTCGTAGCACCGGAGCCAAAAATGCCCATGCAGGTGGATTTCCTGCATGAAGAGAGTGTGGAAAATTGTGGATACCTCACAAGTGCAAGTTTAATATTCCATATTTCCCCGTTTTAAGCCAAAAAGAGCAAAAGCTTTGGATGCAAAATCAATTCAGACAGTGGGAGTTGAGTGGTGTCAGGTTATCTCTCTGAGCGGCCTTTAGAGGGCGCTGACACACCGGTGATGACAGCAGCTGTCAGCGGCGGGGCTGAGGACACACTTCTCAGCCCCAGCATGTGTGTGAAGTCTCAGGGATGGTGCTAACAAGTGACGCTCGCCTGCAGAGAACGTCCTCAATCAGACCTCTGAGCCTGCCACTGCAGCACTCGGGAGGAAACCAAAGGACGGACCTGGACGCTGCTCAGTCTCAAATCTGATGGTCTCGGTTTCATCTTAACAGAAAAAAAAAGAATCACAACTTGATTTGATTAATTAACTATATGGATGCCAACATGGAGTACAGTAGTAGTAGTAAAAATAGATGCAAAACCACCACAAAAAGATGCAAAATGACTAAAAATAGATGCAAAACCACCACAAAAATATGCAAAATGACTAAAAATAGATGCAAAACCACCACAAAAAAATGCAAAATGTCTAAAAATAGATGCTAAACCACCACAAAAAGATGCAAAATGACTAAAAATAGATGCTAAACCACCACAAAAAGACGCAAAATGACTAAAAATAGATGCAAAACCACCACAAAAAGATGCAAAATGACTAAAAATAGATGCAAAACCACCACAAAAAGATGCAAGATGACTAAAAATAGATGCAAAACCAGCACAAAAAGATGCAAAATGACTAAAAATATGTGAATAGATGAATAGAATGACTGAAAGTATTGTAAATGTACTTTTCCCTAAGACGATTTCTGTGGATGTCTGTAGTTTTAAGTTGGTTTTTCTTGTACGTTTGGTTTAAATTAGTCATTCGATGCTATAAAATGGAGTGAAACGTCATGATTGACAGCTGTGGTCGTCTCAGGGTTGGTCGGGTGTCTACGGACGTCACTCTGATGACGTGACTCCACCACCTGATCACTACTGTGCAGTCTCTGGTTGCAAAGTTACAACATGGTGACATTTTGGCTTCACTTTAGAACAGTGGGGGGAAGTGATCCATCTTTATACACAGTTATCCTCAAAGCAATTTCAGTCAAAAGCAAATGTGGAGATCCAGGTATTTAACCTCTCTTTCCTCTCTTTCAAAAGAGGAAAGAGGAGGAATAGAAGAATCTATGCAAAACTTAACAGAGAAGGAGGTCTGAGACACCACTTATCTCCAGTTTACAATGCTGCCCTTTCATCCCTTCATTCAACAATCTAACCTCAAAGAACAACTGTTCACACATGGCCTCCTGTGACTCCAACGACTGTCGTTAAGACTCAATAGAGCACTAACGAAGTCCAGACCTACTTCCACCAACCACTGGATCAGGACCAGGACCAGGACCAGGCTAGGACTCGACCAGCACTAACGAAGTCCAAACCTACTTCCACCAACGACTGTCACTCTAACGACGATCGTTGGCACTTGGAGCACAAAGGGTTCCAGTGACATCATCGGCCTTGTGAGAGGTTAAATACCTGGATCTCCACACCAGTTAGTTGGTCCAGTCCCAGCCTGGTCCTGGTCCAGTCCCAGCCTGGTCCTGGTCCAGTCCCAGCCTGGTCAGATGCGTACATGAACTGATGAAGCCTCTTGGATGAGAGGTGAAACGTCTTCCTAGACAAATAACTAAGTCCAGTTGCTTTTGACTGAAATTGCTTTGAGGAGAACGACGACCTGGCTTTATACTCAGTGTTTTCTGTCGTATGATTGGCTCCTCTGATCAGCTTTTATAGAGACCCCCAATCAGATTATTTAGAACAAATATCGGCCGTTAAACATTGGTGGCCAATCACTCGGAGCCCCCTTACGAAATAGTCGTATCAAAAATAGCTGGGGGTTAAATGGGGTTCTATAAATAAAGGTGTGTTTAAGCCAGTTGTGATGTCTCGTTGGAGCACACAGTTAGCAGCAGGGCCTCTGCAGTACACTTGTGTTTCTCCCTCCATCTTTGACTTTTCTATCACATGCATCAGCTGCAGATACACAGAGGCTTCCTATCACTCTGTGACAGTTGAGCTAATGGCTCTGGATGGCAAACATCTCTCCCCTCTGGTGCGTGGAAGGATAACGCCGGCATGTGTCTGCAGTCAGGACGTGTGTTTGACAAAAGACCGAAGTTTATCAGCGGCAGATTGCAAGACGCCAATACGTCAGCTGTGCACACTCGTTTGTGACCGTAGAGCCACGCTAAGCTCAGCTGCAGGCGGTAGATAGTTTGTGAGGAAACAAACACGCTCTGTGAAAATGAAGCCTCATTGTATATTTGGATCATTTTTGTGTTCCTCTCTTTTGGCGACATGTGGCAGGAAACTGGATCAGAGACCGGAGCAGTGATGTCGCGTTGTTTACAGTGACTGCACCATCCATCAGGCAACAGGTCTCGGCTTGGCATGAGTTCCCAGAGTGCACAGATGCTTGATGGCATGACAGGTTGTGTCCGGGCTCTAAGGCCCCGACCGAAACGCCACTGGCTGCTGGATGGAGACGCTAGACAGCCTCAGGACACCCAGCGGACCTGCCAGCTGAGGCTGCAGCTTCAGGCGCTGAAGGCTGGTAAAAAAAGGTGTGAAGAGCTGAGCGACGCCACAGTGCACAGCCTAGAGAGGACTGCATGACCTGGAGACAGGAGCATTAACATCACGGATGAGGGGAATACAACAGTTGGCTGTGAAGGAAGCTTCATTTTAAACGGCATTTACATTTTCTCCGTTTTATGTGATAGCATCTGTCAAACGACTGATTGGGTTGGATGACGATGGCTGGATGTTCTCCAGGTTGTGTTGTTTTATGTGCGCTTGTGTGCGTCAACTCATTTCGTGTTGTGTTTTATGTTCATTGCATGTTTTCATTGGCTGTGAAACAAATCCGCCCGTGGGGATAATAAAGTTAAAGCTGAAGTCATTTGTCTTTACTTTCTGCCACATCGTTTCCGATCCAACACATGGGGAGGGGGTTGAGTAACATGTTTGAAGCATTGTTTTGTTGCTTTTCTTTTTTCAAAGGAAATAGTAAACTTTCATTTGAATACATTTACTGTGCAGATTCAGTTTGTAGGTGAAATGTAGACAAAACTCCCTCCTTTGGTTTCTCGTTAGCAAACGTCGGTACTTTATTTAGCACCACCTCGGTCGAGCCGATACTAAACACTACAGTTCACCAATTGGTCACGTAGTATTATCACATCCATTAATAACCAAGCTACTGTCAATAGGGACTGCAATATTTTCATTCACTCCATCTAGATTTAAAAAAATGCCCGACTACGCCACACAACTGACGAAGGGCGGACCGTACTGAGTTTGTAGCTGATATCAAATACACACACACATTTGTCTTGTTTGTATTTGTGTGGAATTTGTTTTTCTTGTTATTATTTGTGAGAAGTTTCTGTGAATGTAGGGATAATGTGTGATTGCTTGGTTGACTTTAATGCATTGTGCTGTTGATGATGGGTTAACGCGGCACAATCTTTTGGTTTATTGGAGGTTGAGGGATGGGTCCAAAATTCATTCAATCACAGCATCAAAATGGCGATGAGCTGAAAATGCTACAGGTACCGTATTCCCCGCACCACAAGTTGCACCTAAAAACCTTCAAATGTCTCAAAAGCCGACAGGGCGCCTTATAATCCGGTGCTCCTTATATATGGACCAATATTGAGCCACAACAGGTCTCGCAACTACGGTGAGCAGCCGCCGACTCTGTTTTCCCCCGTAGAAGAAGTAACGCGCGGTGCATGTTGAGATATACGACTGCGCGAAGCGTGCCGTTTCATTTCCATGTGTGTGTTTGTGTAAAGAGCCCAAAATGGCTCCTGTTAAGAGACACGCTTACGACGCAGAGTTTCAACTCAAGGCCATTAGTCACGCAGTAGAACACGGGAATAGAGCAGCAGCCAGAGAGTTGAACATGAACCAATCAATGGTGCCGAAGTGGAGGAAGCAACAAGACGACCTGCGCCAAGTAAAGAAGACTAAACAGAGTTTAGAGGGAACAGAGCGAGACGGCTGCAGCTGGAGGACAAACTCCAACAGTGGGTTGTTGAACACAGAGCAGCAAGAAGAAGAGTCCGTACGATCACTATTCGACTGAAGGCAACAGCGCTAGCACGCCAACTTAGCATCAATGAGTTTAGAGGCGGTCCTTAACGTAACCCCAGCCTAGACTGTAGCGTCTGTTCTATGCGCCTTATAATGTGGTGCACCATTTCTCTACTGACCACAGGAGTAACCATAGAATACGTTGTTTAAGTGTGACCAAAACTGTCGTGGGTCACTTTCTGTAAGCTGCAGGACCAAAACATCTGTTCAGTTTCAACAGCATTTCAGTGACTATATTTCAATGTGTAGGTTGGACTTACTTCACACTGAAATGCCATTAGAACCATGGTCATAAGTAACATAAACATTCATTTTTAAACTTGAACTCAAGCACAGTTTTATCGACTTCTTGTGCCCTGAAAAAAGCCAAATCTATACTTACTTAATAGCTGCTATTATTAAACATCTGCAACAGACTGTAGGCCAAGCACACGTTGTTCATTCTCAAAAAGAAAGACATTGGATTACAATTCCTCCACAAACATCATGTTTGCATATCGGCTGGGCTTTATACTGTGCTGTGAGAAGCAGCAGCGTTAGAGTAAAGGAGGCAGAGAGGACTGAGCGCAACACTGTGCGACAGAGAAACACAGGGTTCAGGGTGAAAGCCGAGATGCCACTGGTCAATACTTGGAGACGGCAGGGATAAATTCAGCCTCCCTTTGGGGGGTTTGGCCTTTTACCTCGCTGATTTACCCCGCCTCATTCACAAGAACACTTCTGAAAATAGCCCTGAGCTAACCCAGATAGAAAAGAAGAGTGTGTTTGGAAATGCCAGGAGTTTGAGCTGCAGCGACGGCCGGGATGACGCTTGTCTTGCCGTCTGCGAGGATATTATTTTGGGTCAGATGTGCTTCTCTGCCATATTGTCCGTTGAAGCGGGAAGGCCAGGCCACAAAGAGAGAGCATATGCCTGCCTTTCCCTCTGCCGCCACCCCTGACATGTGTTACTTCCTCCACGCTCAGCCCACCTGCTCGGCCAAGCCATAGAGTTTACTGTGAATGCCAACCCACGGCAACAGCATGACAATGTGTCAGTCCTAGCCTTATTCCCCCAGTGCAGGGCGGAGCACCGCCTATTATTCAGCTGAATGAACCACTCTTTGCAGGGCATTGCAGTGATGTTGGTGCAGGAGTAGAAATTCTTTATTTTGTTATTACTGTATTTCAGTATTTGAGGAGATAAGTAAAAGATGAAGCCGTCTCAGACTTTTCCTTTCTCAGTCAGGGTGGGGACAACACGGTTGTTGAAGCGGTCCATCCTCTCAACTGATGATCAATCGATAATAAGTGGGGCGTGGTTCCTTTCCTGCTTCCGCCATCATCTCCTTAGTCTTGCTGGCGTTCATATTCACAAGCTTAAATAAGAGTTAACAAGGTCTGAATCTACACTAGGGATGGGAATCGACAACTGGAGCCGGAGCCGGACCCGATGCCTCCAGGGTTAACGGTTGCTTTCATCCATGCCGGCATGTTTTCCTGATTTTGCAAAACAAAGACGTCGAACTTGCAACAAGAAGGAGTCATGGCAGAGACTAAGGAAATAGTCCGGCGTGTGGCGTTCTAACATTTGTGCCATCCAGGCAGGCTTAGCAGATTTTACCCTGATATTTTAAACCTGAGGGAAGCTGAACGGGTATTCTCTCACATAATAAAGCAGCCGTGTTGACGCTGAAAACTTTCTTTCACACAGAAAATTGAACAGGAAGCAAAACGGGTATCGATAAAGAATCGGTCCGCTCAGCAGAATTGATACTAGTGCTGGTATCAATACAATTTATTCCCATCCATTATCTACACAGACACATATTCTAAAGAATGAGTTATTCTTTAACTTGATTGACCATAGACTGTTGTCCACCATAGAGCCGGGTCTGTTCGCCGTCACTGCTGCAGAGGGGAAGGTTTTCGTCGCCACTGTTGCTGTTTGCTCATGGAGGAATTGTTGGGTTTCATCATAAATAAGTCATAGATTGTGGCCCAGACTGACTCTATTTGTAAAATGTGTTGAGATAACTTTTGTTACAATTGCTACAGATAAAACTGGATTGCGTTGCGGTATCGTGTGTTCGTCTACAAGAAGCACAAACCTGAAAAACTAGCCAACCCCAGCTTACACGTAATTATCTCTTGCTTTACAGTCCCATCTGTTTGCCTTATCGATCACCTATCGATCGAGGAAAGCCAACTGTATGAGCTGTTGATCACAAGCGGGGGATTGGTGGACATTTATTATGCTGCAGTGATCAATTGGGGTCACGCAGCCCAGCCTCCGCCGTCGGCCGTAGAGAAACAAATACCGCCTTGCCGGCACATCTCTCAGTGCAGCCGTGACAGCCTCATAAAATCCCTCTGATGTCCTCCTGCCTGGGAGAAAAGATGCCTTTTTCGAAGGATTCATCCACGGGGGGAAAAATTAAGATTAATGGCTTTCTACGCTCTGCCACAGTTTGCAATTGTCTCTGTGAGGGAGATCGTTTGCAGCTTGGCAGTGTCATATATGCAAATGTTACCTGGAAGTGCATAAACGGGTGCTCCTAAAATGACGTTGTGCTTATCAAAAGTCTCTGTTGAAGTGTTAAAGCAGAGCAAAGGCTGAAATCAAATGTTAAGGATTAAGGCAAAGTGCATTAGGAGGCGCTGATAAGGGTGTTTATGAACAATCATTCCTCGTGCAAATCAGCAAGTGCATCAAGTGCATTCCTCTCCTCTGAACTCCAGGTGGGGCTCATGCCCTAACCCCGACAGGAGCGTGGAACTCAAATAGCTCCTGGCAGGGTGTTTGTGGTGAGTTTGGGAGAAGAAGGGACAGACGTGAGTCACCTGCAGTCAAGTCCGTCTCACTGCTGTTTCATGTCCTGAGCAGCAGCAACAGCGGCAGCAGCAGCGGCAGCAGCAGCAGCGGCAGCAGCAGCGGCAGCAGCAGCGGCAGCAGCGTGGCCTTTCAGGGAATTTAAAGTGTACACATCCTGCAGAGTGAAGACGGCAACACTGAGGTTTATGTGCTGCGAGGAGAACAGGTAAAACCAGTGGTGAAGCGAACATCTGATGCATAATCACCAAGGTCAGCCAAGGTCGAAGCTGAGGTTGTGTGTTAGCACCACAGCAGGTGAGGAAGAACCTCTCCAGTGACCACAGCACCACTCTCTCTCTGCATGTCAGAGCTTTCTGGATTCATTCAGATTCTGTAAAACGATTCAACTAAAGTTAAAAGGATGCCGGACACACAGCAACTACTCGGTGCATTTACATGCAGTTTACAAACCTGCTTATAATCGGGTGAAGCCGGGTTAAATTCAGGTTACTGATGTGTATGGAAACACACTGACTGAAAGCTCCATGTCTCCTGGTTTCCTTTACCCACAATGCATTGACATGTGACCTCCCTGAAGGTCTTGTGTCACGATAGACGTCTAGTCGTAGCAATAGTTCACAGTGTGAATGTAAAGTGATGGTCCTAATTCAGTGCGGTCCTAATTCAGTGCGGTGCAGCAGCGCAGGAATCATAAAAAGACATTTATTGAAGCCATAAGCTTTTCTTATTCACTGAAGCTGCTCCGATTAAGTCACACGTGGGTTTTTCCGCGCACCCACAGAAAGACTTCTCGTTGACAGCATCGCCTCTTGTCTCGATCACTTTTCTCAAACGGAGAAATCTTCTAATTAACAACGAGCCGCAGCTGAAGACCCCGGTGTCAGGTATGTGGCTCAGGTCCAGCAGCGATGAAGCAAAGCAGCTTATTGACTCTGAGCAAAGCCAAATGAATCATCACGCTCCAGAAACAAGGAATCCGTTGTTTTCAGTGTTTTGCTAAAAGGCCCCGTTAAGTGTACAACAGGCTGTGATTACAAATGAAACGTCCCGACCACAGATCGTTAATAAAGATGGACGACGCCTCTACACTTCCCCCCACTGTAAAAAATGAGAAATATCACGGATACGAGCGCTGTTAGGTTGTAACTTTGCACCGTAGCGATCAGGCGGTATCAAAGGCCCAACGATCCAGTCAATCACGGTTGTCAATTGTGATGCTTCACTCGTTTTTATAGCATCAAATAACCGATTAAAACAAAACTCAATAAGACCGATCGACAGACTTTTGGAGGTCTAACATCCCCGTCCCACAGAGTTTCCCTCCATCCTTCGTTTTGTAATGACTTGTTTAGAGATCCAGTTTGTTCCGATCCAATCAGATACCTGGGCTGAGCGTATCGGCCGTTACCCGATCCTACTGTCGAATGAATGAAGCGTAAACCTGTCCGTGTGAGTGAAGGCATCAGTCTGGAGATAAACATTTAGCCTTGTTACAAATTAACACAGATATAAATGTACTTAATAGTGTTTATTAGCAAATAACAAAGTGTATATTAGCAGCAAACATCAATAACACTTCCATGTAAAGTGCACTGCAAACAGATCTCTCTAGCATCTCTTGTCCACATACTGTTGGTATATCTGTGGTAGACAGCAACACTGTTTTTGAACCACCTCACACATTTCTTATAGTATTTCTCTCCTGAAATGTATTCATATTGTCTGGCATGTACAGGGATACTGATACAGCTTTGAGAGGCTGCAATCAGCTCGTCCGACAGGCTCTAATGCATGCTTGTATATGTTAATACACACATACAGCAGAGTATATGCATACTGTATATGCATACACAGACACATCCATGTGTATTGTACGTGCACAGGCACAAAGAGCACAGAGATAGGCAGGGAAAGGTGAGCGCGGAGTCTGTTTGTCCCAGAGAACGTTTCAAGGACAAACCTGTTGATGTGAGCTGCGGCAAGACGGACAAGAGACGGAGCAGAACGGGAGACGGCAAAAAAAACAGAAAGAACAAGAACGAGTTGACAAATGAACAGGTCCCGGGGATGAGTGAGGAAAGATGATGCATTATACCGTGAGGGTTGGAAAAAAAAAAGAAGAGGCTGTAGTATGTGGAGAGTTGTAACGGCGGCCGCGCTCCGACAGCAGAGGGAGGGAAATAAACGGGAGGGGTGGAACGGAGGCAAACGGAGAGGAGGGAGGGAGAATGAGAGGATAAATCCTTACTACATAATGATTAGAGCTCACAAGCCCTTCCTGTGACACGGAGAGTGGGAGTCAGGATTACGGCCGGCCAGTGGAGCCAGAGTGACAGCTCTGCAGATGGAGGATGGGGGGGCACAGGTAGGGAGAGACGAACAAGTGCAGTTCACTGAAGACCCAACAAATAAGGTGTGTTTCAAGAAGGAGGCAGGGGGAGGATCTTAAACAGACATCTCAGAAGATATTCCCCAACTCCAGCAGCCGACTCGCATCTGTCCCCCTGCCCCCGGCCATCTGTCGCCGGCCGCCCCGACAGCCTCGTCCCGGGCAGCTGGATCATTTCTCCGAGTCTCTTATTTTTGATGGAGCGGACACGAGAGCGCCGCTCACACCAGAGGAGGGCGGAGAAGGGACCCTGGGAAATGAAGACACGGGTCACCCTGCACAGTCTGTGATAGATGGGACTCACGGTGCAGACGGGCGCCTCAGACGAAATATGGAGTACATCTGTGTGTGTGTGTGTGTGTGTGTGTGAAGTGGACAGTGGCAGACGAGGACAAGACTGAAGAGTGTTGAGGATTGGTTTTGCGCTGATTTATGACACGGTGGAAGTTTCTGGCAGCTTTTTCTGAAGTCTCAATCTCCAGCCGAGAGAGGAATTATCTTTTCTCCCCCCGGAGGTGAGCAGCTGCTAAGGACCTTTAAAAAAAGGAAACTGCTTTACACACAAAATGTGCACGCTGACAGGTTTCTCCCTCAAAGCATTCTGGGACATCTTACCTGAGCGACCTCTTCTGAGGCGGCTGTGTCAACTTTGATTCTGTCCTGGAACATTTCGCCGAGACCTCAAGAGCAACTGTGGACGGCCACGATCTGTTCACTTGTTCTCCTCTTCCTCCGCCTCCTCGGGCACCTGCCCACTTGGATCTCCCTCCATCACTCTGTCCACCCTTCTCCTCTTCCTCCTCCTCTTCTTCTTTCCTCCCACCTTTTTACCAGCGAGTGATAATGTGACCTTCTGCCAAAGTGCTGGAAACCATGCCACCGTCGCAGCGGGCTCCTCTGTTGCTGCCACTGAAATAGACTCAAACAAGTGCGGGGAGAGGAAGAGGAAGGGAGGAGGGAGAGGACGAAGGAGGGAGAGGAAGAGGGCCAAAGGGGAGAGAAAGGAGGAAGAGAAAGGAGGGAGGAAAAAAGAAAAACGGAAACAGGACAGCTGAAGCCGCAGACACGGGATGAGTAGTGACGAGCCAGGGCTGGATGTGGATTGCCAACACAGGTAACGGATCACCTTCATCAACCACTTAGTGCTGCACTCACACGTGTGTCATCTTCCATCCGTCTGCTCGCGGTTTAACATGCTCCAAATGTTCTTTTATCACTTTCAAAAGCTGAGTGTGGAGATGCTCTCTGCTTCTTTTGCTTGTGTTTGGAGGTGTGTTGTAGTTTGTTAAGTAAGTAGCATCCTTCCTCCTGCTCTTCCTCTTCCTCTCTTCTGAGTGTCAGTAGAGGAATTGTCAGAGCGCAGAGGATCAGATCAACAGCAGGACTCGTCAGGATGCTTGTTGGTGGGGGGGCAGGGGGGGGGGGGGCAGACGGCACGCTGCGTTTGTGCTTTTTGTAGGTGTGTGCGGTGACTGTAACTGTTCCTCAACTCAGCGAGCGAGCTGCTGGGGGGGGATTAAGCAGAGCAGATCGATGCGTCATTGTAAACAGTTAGAGCGGCTGAGAGGGGCTTTGATACCTGCCCGCCGGACCTGGAAGGCTGCTGTCGCCGCTGCTGCTGCTGCTGCTGGTGCATGGGAAATTGAACTGCCACTGGAGAGTGACTTTTCAGGATGGGAGAGGATGAGAGGTTCCTGTTGTGCTTATTGGAGGCTCAGTTCTGGCACTTTGGCTGCATGAATACAGAACAGGTTGTTTTTTTGATGAGACCTGAATTTGTAAACTGGCGGTTAAACAAAAGGGACGCTACAAGTGACTACATGAACGAGATCGTAGTCTCAACTGATGGCTTTTGTAAAGGAGCGAGACCTCTTAGATTAACCCAGAGGAACAATCAAGGCGAGGCGATAGATAAAAAGACAACAGAGCAGCACAAGGGAACAGCCATATTTCATTTCAACACTGCCACAAGATTTCAGCTAAATCATCAGAGTGTAATAACCTGTAGAAGCAGCTGCTTATCAGCAACGTGTGTCCTCATTACAGAGTGTCACGGTGCTGCCTGCAGCAGCTAAACACACAGGGACTCCATCCAGAACTGACTGAGGAGCTGCCCCGTTACATTGTTCTGTCACGGGCCGCACAAGCCCGCGAACTTAGAGACATGGGGGTGAAAATGAGAGGTCAGAGGAAGGGTTAGGTCTGTCTGAGGACGCGATTGGGTCAAAAATCAGAAGTGACAGTGATGCAGTGAGGTGACGAATCCACCTGGACGTCCCGCAGATCCTCTGTTTCATTTCGAGGGTCAGTTTACCGCCATTACAAAACAAACAGATCATTTCCTCACTTTTCCTCTGCAGGAAAATGTTCCTCTGTCTTTGAGCTTTACAGAGTACAACTGCGGGACAGACGTGACCCGACTGTGGCTCAGTGTGAGAGTGGGACGTCCTCCATTTGAGACATTGACGGTTCGATACCCACCTCCCCTGGTCCACATGTCGAAGTGTCCTTGGGGAAGACACTGAACCCTTGAATTGCTCCTCGTGCTGCGCATGGGAGTGTAAATGTGGTGTGCATGGTTAGATAAGATGGTTTGTAGATGTTCACTGCCATCAGTGTGACTGTGACAAACACTGTGAAAGTGCCTTGAGTAGCTATATAAGTACAAGTCCAGTCCATTTACATGAAGTGGTCAATGAGGTATATCTAAAGGTGTAATACGTAGAATCCTTATTAAAAGCTGTATTTTTTTTTAATGAACACGGCGTTTTGAGGGGAACAGAATGAAAGTATTGCTTTTCCATAAAAAACATTTATGTTTTTGAGGGGTTTGACAATGATATTGATCCATGGTAGCAGCCAATGGCGTTGGGCGTTGCTGGTTGCAGGGGGTTGTCTGTTGTTGGGTGCAGCTACTCTAAATGGAGTTTGCCAATCCTGCAGCTGCTTGGGAGCCTCAGTGAAGGGGGCGTTATTTGTCCCAGCAGCTGAGTGAGCGGAGACGGGCAACAACCAGAGTCACTATAGGCCGAGCATTCACTCCATGGACTGAGAGAAGGGAGAGGAACGCCATTCAAACGCACGCCCACATGGCTACGCTGCTCCTTGATGCTAACATCACTTTCATCTGCACTTAGCTGGAACGCTAACGCTAACGGCTAACGCTAACTGCCAGTCAAACTCCTCTAATCCTTGTTTTGATGCTGTGATTTTCTGGAGGGGACGGGTTCAAACAGGCTCAAACAGACTCCGGTCTCCTGGAGCTACTGGGCCGGGTCTGACCAACCTGGCAACCCGACCGCTGGACTTCTTTTTTGTTGTCGCGACTACTATCTTGAGACACTAGATGGAGCTGTTCTGCTCATTGCAGAACAATCATTGCAGAGGTTTAGATGGGAACTAACTTCACTAGCCTTGAATGAGTGGGTCTCAACCCAGGGGACCCACAAAGGGTCAAAGATAAATCCGAGATTATTGACAAGGCAGAAAAAAACAATACTCAGCATATTTCATGATTTCATCATTTTATTCTCGAGGTTAATCGATTGTTTTGTTTATAAAAAGTCAGAAAATAGTGAAAAATGTTCGTCCCAGTTTCCAAGGTGATGTCTTTAAATGTCTTGTTTCGTCCACAACCCAAAGATATTCACTTTAATATGATATAAAACAGAGAAAAGCAGGAAATAACTAATCAATTTGTCGACTAATCGATAATATGAGAGGTCACATGATGATTGACAAAACAGAAAGACAGAAAACAAAGCAAATATCAGCTGCATTTAGAGGGTTTATGCTTTTTTTTTCTGCCTCCGCCTCAGCACCATGAAGGTGGCAGTTAATATTTCTTTTTGCTTGTGATTTTGGATAAAGCGTAAAACAAAACGTGCTGTTCCTCCACCTGAGAATGGCTGTGTGTGTGTGTGTGAGTGTGTGTGTGTGTGTGTGTGTGTGTGTGTGTGTGTGTGAGTGTGAAATGAGACGGCGCGGCTCCAGGTAGGCAGGTGAAAAATGGCTCTTCATTATGTTATGCCAACCATATCCTAGTTTCAGTAATTGGATGTACTGGCATGTATATGACTGCTATAGTGACATGCGTGTGTGTGTGTGTGTGTGTGTGTGTGTGTGTGTGTGTGTGTGTGTGTGTGTGTGCATGCGTGTGACAAGGCAACATGCGACAGGAGCTACCGATGCGGGAGGAT
This sequence comes from Echiichthys vipera, assembly GCF_963691815.1. NCBI lineage: Eukaryota > Metazoa > Chordata > Actinopteri > Perciformes > Trachinidae > Echiichthys > Echiichthys vipera. Next base: position 2,046,120 of record NC_139842.1, on the reverse strand, counting down.
CACACAACACGATGCAGTCACACGCACACACACATACACACACACACACAACCACACACACACACACACACACACACACACACACACACAAACAACCACACATACACACACACACACACACACACAAACAACCACACAAACACACACACACACACACACACACACAGGCTCAGTGAAGAAGTGAGGACCGGACCAAATACGAGACTAATCATATCAGTGAGATGAGAGTCATTTGCGTGTACCCACGTTTTTAAACCAGGAGACAGAGTATAAGGGCGCCCTCCCACTGTGCCTCCGTCCTGTGCCCCGTGCTTTAGGGTCCTTGTCCCCCCCTCCAGGCCCGTTTGTACTCACACTACCTGGGCCTCGGAGAATGCTTCTTGCTGCCTATACGTCATCACGCCGTAACACGTCACACGCATTGATGACGTCATGGCGATGCGTGGCTTTGTTTCCAGATCTTTCCGTAGACCTCGGAGTTTTTGTGCGTCTTGTCGACTGTTTTTGAATCTTTTCATCGACCAAATCTGCAGTAAACACTCCACCTCCGCATCACACCAACGTGAACCTTTCGCCGCCATTATTTGAAATGTCCGCGCATGGTCCCTCCTTCTTTTTTCTACGTCCCAACAGGCGCACAGGAAATGACCTCAGAACCGCCGTAGGCCTCGCTATTATTGACGTTGGGTAGGTTTTTCCCAAAACAGCCGTCCACTGATCACGACTAATCCAATAAAACTGTTGAGCGTCAATTAAAGCAAACTGATTTAACACGTGTATCAGCTGCAGTCTGTCGTGTAGGATTAGACACTGATCAATCCATACAAACATCACTGAGCATCTGTTTTCAGTTGACGGTACATCCACAGGACTGCTGCGTTACTAATCTTCATTACATGTGGGAACTTTGCACACAGTTATGTTTCCATATCTCATCATAACATCACCGAGCTGTGCCTTTGGTTGTGTAGTTAAAAGTCTGTGTGTCGTACAAGACACTTAAGAACAAATCTGATCGTACGGCCGCTGTTTAACCTTTTAGACTAGTCAACTCGTCTAACTTGGCGACATGGTGGTGTGGTGGTTAGCGCTGTCGCCTCACAGCGAGAGGGTGGGGCCCTTCTGTGTGGAGTTTGCATGTTGTCCCCGTGTCTACGTTGGTTCTCTCCGGGTTCTCCGGTTTCCTCCCACAGTCCAAAGACGTGCAGGTGTTCGGTTCATTGATGACTCTAAATCACCCGTAGGTGTGAATGTATGTCTGTCTCTGTTCGTCTCTATGTGTCCTGTGATAGACTGGCGTCCTGTCCAGGGTGGACCCCGCCTTACGCCCGATGTCAGCTGGGATCGGCTCCAGCCCCCCGCGACCCCGACAGGGACAAGAGGTTGAAGATGAATGAATGAATGAACTCGTCTAACTTCCGTTTAAACAGAAGTTCAGAGAGGAGGTGAAACTTAAAGTCAATCGACAGAAAACAAATCGATGACAAATTATGTTTTGATGAATGTCATAATTCATAATTAATTAAATCACATCTGACTGAGATGTCTGTGATTCTGATACTTTATAATAACCAAAATTCACCCCCAAAAACTGAAATAATGAATGTAATCATGTTGTTTGCACGTGTCCGTCAACAATAAAACAACAGAATCCGACAGTGGAAAGACATCGTCAAAAATGGCCACACCCCCCCACCCGCTCACAGATTAACTTCCTGAAACAACGTCCGATACAACTGCTGTGCTGCTGTGCTGCATGTGAGTCTGCAGCATCTTTGCGTGTCTGCAGCCTGCACTCGAGACTGAAATGACCTCTAGGTTTGTGTCTCATGGTTGGCGGCTGCTCTGTCAGCTGTCCAGCTCCTCCACAAACACTTGGAGCCGATCTGCTTTATCAATTGTTAAAAACCAGACCTCGTGCCATCTTCGCTGATATGCGGACGGAGAGGAGATGGGGAGGCTGACGGGACACAGGAAAGACAAAAAGGAGGGAAACGAGGGGTTGGGGAGGGGGGAACTGGCCGAGTGGGCGGATGTTTCAAATGGATGTTGGACTGATTGACAGCCGGTCACCAGCATCCAGGCCAGTAAAACATTTACTGCAGGGGGGATGGACGGAGGATATCACAGCAATTTATCCAAGGTCATAAGAGAGGAGTAGTAAATTTCATCGGAATCAGGCAACACTGCATCCCCACGTGACTCCTCCCCGCGCCAATTTATAGACCTGACAGGCCACTTTTGCGCGTTCAAACCGCAGATTTGTGTGTTGAGATACTGCAGGTGCACAGGTCTTTGCGGGTGCTCTCGCACTACGCATCTGATGAGATCTCAAACTGGGAGCAGAAGAAGTCTGGCAGGCTGTGTTGCTCTCCCTCCCCAAGTTTATGGCTGCGCTCACGGGCACAACAGAGACTCCGCGCCCATTTATATTCATGGCGCAGTGCTGCTTGCACCTCACCTAACGTCCTGTCCCTGTTGAGAAGGAAATCTGACACGCCGTAGGCTGGGGGGGAGTGTGTGTGTGTGTGTGTGTGGGAGGGGGGTCCTCTCTCTTCTCTCTCCTTGTCATTCTTCTGCCTCTTGTGGATTCCCAGTGTTTGTGTATGTGTGTGACGCGGGTGGGTGCATATGATATTTGTAATACGGGAAATTGATTGGCCTAATTGCTTTCTTTCCAAAGCTGCATGTGTGCCGCTTCATTTTTCACAATTAGCCCTGAGCGGTGACACGGTGGGGAACTTCTCCACGAGGGGTGATGACAACGATAACCTTAGAAATAAAGCCAACGTGAAGTGGAGAGGTTGGCGGAGGGGGGGCGGGTGTTGGAACAGAAAGAGCGCTTCGACTTTGCGTGATGAATCTGAAGAAATTAGGCTGAACGCTCCGCGCGACAGTCTAACAAAATGTGACACGGAGCACCTGGCAGCTCGCTTGGCAGAGGAAGCTTGTGATTGTGACGTAGCTGAGGTTTATTCTGGCTTTCTCTGTCACATGCCTCCCCCTCTCCCTCCCTCCCCGTCCCTCTTGTCACTCTCCGTTGAAACCTAACAAATACAGCCAACGTTGCTCATCAGACCCAGAAAGCTGCTCTTAAAACAGCCACAACTTTTGGCACTTGACTGGCTCCAGTGAGTTGCGTAAACACCCTTCCCCAAAAGATGAAGAATAGTTTTCACTTTCCCAGAGACGCTTTATTGCAGCAAAAATCAATACATCATCTCCAGAGAAGACTATAAAAGCCAGAGTTGTTTATGACACTTTCTGATTGCTTTCCATGGAGCGGTTTTACATGTTTTAGCTGCCGTTAAAGGGATCCGTCTGTCACTGCCACGACCCTGAGTCAATCATCCAGACTGCAACGGCAACACAAAAGCATTCCTTTCACTTGTTTTTCCCCTGTTTTCTGATTCGCATCACTTTACATTTCCCTCGTGGTAAAGACTTCCTTTTTTTAGATTTAGTAGCTGATTTGTGGCGGTAAAATAATCAAATCCTCCCGTAATGTACGACAGGTTGCTTGTAGGAAAGTATTAGAAATAGCTGCAGCTTTAAGGAGCTTTGGAGCTTGTCTGGTTGATTGTTCACAGTTTGTTTTGTCTGTTTGTCTGCGGGATTTAGATGAAACTTGGGTAAAGGGTGTAACATGGTCCAAGGAGGATCTCATCATTATTAACTGACTTTGTGAGAAGGTGCATGCTTTGGAGGAGGTCTGTGCTGTCTGAGTGCTCCGCAACAGCTTAAAAAGACAGATACGTTTCACATCTCCAAGGAGAGAGATACGGGATAGCTGCACATCCTGTGTGGTGCTCTTCTGCCCGAGGGGGCCACAAATGGACTAATGCAGATTTAAAGAGTCGAGACACTTCACGCTCTGATACAGATCTACTTTACTCTGATATAAAGATCTACTTTACTCTGATAAAGATCTACTTTACTCTGATAAAGATCTACTTTACTCTGATAAAGATCTACTTTACTGTGATAAAGATCTACTTTACTGTGATAAAGATCTACTTTACTCTGATAAAGATCTACTTTACTCTGATAAAGATCTACTTTACTCTGATAAAGATCTACTTTACTCTGGTAAAGATCTACTTTACTCTGATAAAGATCTACTTTACTGTGATAAAGATCTACTTTACTCTGATAGAGATCTACTTTACTCTGTGGTAAAGATCTACTTTACTCTGATAAAGATCTACTTTACTCTGATAAAGATCTACTTTACTCTGATAAAGATCTACTTTACTCTGATAAAGATCTACTTTACTCTGATAAAGATCTACTTTACTGTGATAAAGATCTACTTTACTCTGATAAAGATCTACTTTACTGTGATAAAGATCTACTTTACTCTGATAAAGATCTACTTTACTCTGATAAAGATCTACTTTACTCTGATAAAGATCTACTTTACTCTGATAAAGATCTACTTTACTCTGATAAAGATCTACTTTACTGTGATAAAGATCTACTTTACTCTGATAAAGATCTACTTTACTCTGATAAAGATCTACTTTACTCTGGTAAAGATCTACTTTACTCTGATAAAGATCTACTTTACTCTGATAGAGATCTACTTTACTCTGGTAAAGATCTACTTCACTCTGTGATAAAGATCTACTTTACTCTGATAAAGATCTACTTTACTCTGATAAAGATCTACTTTACTCTGATAAAGATCTACTTTACTCTGATAAAGATCTACTTTACTCTGATAAAGATCTACTTTACTCTGATAAAGATCTACTTTACTGTGATAAAGATCTACTTTACTCTGATAAAGATCTACTTTACTCTGATAAAGATCTACTTTACTGTGATAAAGATCTACTTTACTCTGATAAAGATCTACTTTACTCTGATAAAGATCTACTTTACTCTGATAAAGATCTACTTTACTCTGATAAAGATCTACTTTACTGTGATAAAGATCTACTTTACTCTGATAAAGATCTACTTTACTCTGTGGTAAAGATCTACTTTACTCTGATAAAGATCTACTTTACTCTGATAAAGATCTACTTTACTCTGATAAAGATCTACTTTACTCTGATAAAGATCTACTTTACTCTGATAAAGATCTACTTTACTCTGATGGAGATCTACTTTACTCTGTGATAAAGATCTACTTTACTCTGATAAAGATCTACTTTACTCTGATACAGATCTACTTTACTCTGACAAAGATCTACTTTACTCTGATAAAGATCTACTTTACTCTGATAAAGATCTACTTTACTCTGATAAAGATCTACTTTACTGTGATAAAGATCTACTTTACTCTGTGATAAAGATCTACTTTACTCTGATAAAGATCTACTTTACTCTGTGGTAAAGGTTGACGTTACTCTGATTGTAGTGGGGTTTATTGTACACATGCCTGCTTTAAACACATAAGCAGGAGGGACAGAGGAGGAAAACATTGTTAGTGTACCACGCGCACACACACACAAACACAGGATAGATTAAAAACAAAGTGGTATGCTCATATGTGGATTAGAGCATGTGTATGTGTGCGCGTGTACATGCGTGTGTGTGTGTGTGTGTCTCAGAGATCAACTGTATGTGTGGGCAGCCGAGTCAACTGGAAGAGCAGGCTGATGACAGCTGGAGCGGTGGTATTGGTGGGGAGGGGGTCTGGTTCTGCACCGGCAGCCACGGTTCAGCTTATCCAGGGTCTTACACTGATCCCTGCTCCACATACGGACGCAGAGGATGCTGAGCGTAGGAGTTGCCAAAGACTGACAGACAACTCTTCCGCCGCCCTGCGGGTCACTGCCCTACAGGTTTTTACAGCCAGGTCAGCCAGCGGGGTCAAAGTAGGAATATTAATATCAGGGCGCCGCGTAGAGGCCCTTAAGCCTCAGGTAAACATCCACCAATGGCAAAATGGATTATATCTGCAACGCCATTGTAGTCTGCAGCCTCGCAAACATTGTTACCCTCCAAACACAAACATCTGCTCAATCTGTGACCACAGGAACGCGATGGAGTGATACACTAAATGCAGAAAATGTGATAAAAAAAAGAGAGGTACATATCAAACATCTGTCCAATCCTGTTTGGCATTTAGCCATAAATGAAGATCTTGTTTGAAGCGTGTCGATTCATTTACATCATCGTATTTTGATTGTTTTAATGTCAAAGCACACAACAGACAGTGTGACATGATCATGATTGTGCTACACATGCTGGCGAGGCGGCTTTGCTCCAGCGCTGGATGGGATTTCAAAGACACAACTGTAATAAAGCACAACGACGCGGCTTTCCATCTGCTGTGGCATTTAAAACCTGCTGATCACGGCCCCTCCGATACTTCACAGTCAGGAAATCCAACCGCTCAGTTCAGCTCCACTTCTCTCCTGAATATTTAAATCCTTTAATGCACACAGACACACCAGCCAAAGCCTGAATACCCTTCAATTGATTCCTGTGTGTGTGAAAACCTACGAGACGTTTGAGGACACCCCCCCCCCACCCCCCAACCCCCTTATTCAAAGAGCCGTAAAGATCGGAACAGATTTATGGGGATCTCATTCGGACAAGTTTTCATCCCGTGGCAGATCAATCACTTGTCGTGTATAGTTAATGTAGAGGCGTGCGTGTCTTATATATATATGTGCAGTGCCGTGGGCAGAAGAGGAGGCAGGGGGTCTGTGAAAGAAACCAATATCACTGAGTGAATATGTTTGATGTGCTCGTGTGTCAGGGGTCAGCAGAGACACGCGGTTTGGACTGGAAAGCCGCCACTGTGGTTTCACTTGAGGTGCACCTCAGCCGCCGCTGGACACTGACCTGTTTTACACTCTTTTATGACAGCGTGAGGCAGCTATTTATCAGATGGCCATGATACAGAAAACTATACCGTAAAGGAGTGGAGCAGTAAATCAACAGACAGGTTTAGAGATGGCCCGGAGGGGAACTCTCTCAAACTTACTGCAGACTGTTAGGAATCCTGAAAGCTGACCTTCAGACGATGGAGCAGCCGAAGGCGTTTTGTCCAAATGAGTCCAAAAAAACAGACGCAAGTGTCTGATATGAGTTACAGCAGGATTGTGCAGACAGACGGATTTTAAGTAGGGACTCTTCTCATGCTGCTGCAGAGGTTTGCTGTTATTTTCAGCAGTATTAGTAGTTAAAAAAGACCTTTGAATGCCTTCACTGTGCTGCCCCGAGCTAATCACTGTTAGCCACGTCTGGCTGTTAGCATCTCTCCTGGATTTCTCCGTTAATAGTTGTTACTGTCTCAATGGCTCATTTGATATAAGCCGAAAAAGACCCTGGAATGATTATGCATCAGAATTACACTTTAATGTCATTAGGATTCATCCTCTCGGGACCATGATGTCTGTACCAAATTTCAAAAGTATCTCACAACGCTTCTCTGGATATTGCATTCTGATATCTTAAGTGTTAAACTGAAAGAACAGACCTTGAACCAACTGAGCCAATGATACTGCCAACTCTATGATCACAAAGGTCAGACTCAAACATCCCAGACCAGTATCCAGCAAACTGCAGAAACGTTGGTGCTCTGTAGCATCTGCGTGAGATGCACCGGGCTTTCAACTAACTCCAGTATTAAAACCATCTGCGTCATTATCACACGCTCACAAAGAGTGCTCCTGATGTCAGGTGACATAGTATAAAGAACAACAAACGATTATTTTAACCCAAACCAGGATCTTTTCCTTAACCCTGCTGTTCTCCTAAGGGTCAATTCGACCCCATTTAATGTATAAAATCTCTAAATAACGACATCTTTTTGTGTTTTTTTGCTTTATATTTATGACTTTTCCTCATTTTATGGGGACAACTCATAAAAAACCTAAAATTATCATGATTATATATATTTTTTTATTGTTCTTATCGTACATGTACTTGTGGCATCGGTGTTCCTTTGGGTCAGTTTGATCATCTGGATGATTTAATCATTATTATTATCGTTTATTTTACAATTCAAATATTATATGAGGTCAAATTCATGCAGCTGTCGTTGATAACGGACGTTACTTTCATTCCAGATGTTACAAATAACACAAAATACCACTTAAAATAACAGACTTACTTTAACACACACACAGAAATCCCTCCATGCAGTTTAACATCAGTGATATTTTTCATTCTGTTAAATAAAAACATAAAGTACTCAACTTCACTTGAGTCACACATTGATTATGATCATTTTCCAGATGTTTAAAATGCTACAGTCAAATTGACCCCTAGAATAAATGGTGTTAGTAAAATTTGAGAGCAACAGGAGGGTTAAGTAGTTTTGTTATCTCAACCTAACCACTTACTTTAACCATGTGTTTGATACTGGCGCCTAGCAGTGAATCAAGACGTGCAACTTACTCCTGCAAGCATCAAAAAGTGACGCGCACGGGTCCTGGCAACGCGTCGGCATGTGATGAGTAGCGGTGGTTAAGACCCTTCGATATTCAACATTTCTGTGCTTCGCAAAAAAACATACAAAGCCAACACTTTATTCTTACAAGTGGATTGAAAATCGACAGTATTGTAATAGCTTTTGATGGTGTTAATGCTACTACTTGTTGTTGGAAATTAAACCCAACGTTGTTTTGGCCATTTTTCTCTGGGACTTGAACAGAACAGTCTAATATTTGTTATCTAAACTACTGAGATTGAGAAACTGGTCTAGCTCTCGCTCTGTTAATTAACTTCTATTACTCAGAGCCGGGACACGTGGAGCTGTGCCAGACTCACACTCATGAATATAAAGACCCGTCTTATTGTGTTTGAAGAGATATCCAACAACAGTTTGTTGTGTTTATGTGACTCTGTGATGGCCTTTAACTAATGTAGTCGAAATGTTCTGGAGAAAAAGCAAAGCGGAGCCAAACAATTCATGGAGAAATGATACACTGAGGACGAGATTTGGCATCGTTTCCATTCGTCTTGTGTCTTTTGCATTCTGAACAAAAGTCAAAAGATCAGATTTAGGGATAGCGGGGACAGCAGGAGATGTGGTGGCTTTATTTATTACGTAAGATCCGATTCAGCGCGATCTGTGCAGACCTGCAGCGGCGGGTGGGAGATAGACGCCGGGTCGCAGAGATACCAATGATTTTGGCTCTAGATATTGTTTTGTTTATCGAAGACTGGTCGCAGGGAGCTTAAGATGAATGACATTGAGACCAGCGGGGAGCGGCTTTAGAGGGAAACTGATAACACAAAACGCTTTTGATTTGACACGGACTCAAACCTGTGGACACACACCAACTATGTCAAACTGAGGATATTTTTGGACGCAGATTTTTTTCGCTCGTCACCTCTTTCCGCTCTCACTGTACTTATGATGCAGATGAGTCTACAGATTAGTTAAAGCGCTGTGGATTTAAGGAGATTAGCGGGGCTGTGTTTTTTTTCAAATCAGAGATAAGTTTAACACATTCATACAGGTGGAAGCAAAAAGAGACGTGAGCGTTATTATGTGGTGATAAATGAGTCCTCACTTTTCATAATAGTGGAGGACAAAGATCAATTGAGCTCAGGAAGCATTGATCTAAATCAGGGTAAATTTACTATAGGTTGCAAATGGGCACACTGATGTGAATTTAGAATAAATTATTAGTTGACCAACAGATTCCACATTTATGATGTAGATCATAGTCTCTTTCTATTCTCAATCTTGGTTCCTACCCTCACCTGTGGCAATGAAAGCTGGGTCATGTCCCAAAGAACCAGGTTGAGGGTACAAGTGTCTGAAATGTGTTTCCTCAGGAGGGGGGCTGGAGTCTCCCTTAGAGAGAGGGGGAGAAGTTCAGCATCCGTGAGGAACTCGGAGTAGAGCCGCTGCTCCTTTGCGTTGAAAGGAGCCAGTTGAGGTGGTTCAGGATCATCTGGTAAGGATGAACCCTGGGCGCCTCCCTAGGGAGGTGTTCCAGGCACGTCCAGCTGGGAGGAGGCCTCGGGGAAGACCCAGGACCAGGTGGAGAGATTAGATCTCCACACTGGCCTGGGAACGCCTCAGGATCCCCCAGTTAGAGCTGGTTAATGTGGCCCGGGAAAGGGAAGTTTGGGGTCCCCTGCTAAAGCTGCTGCCCCCGAGACCCGACCCCGGATAAGCGGATGAAGATGAGATGAGATCATATTCTCTATCTTTATTTCAGGCTGCTGATTCTGTTGAATTGTATCAAAAGATGTTAAATCTAATCAACTTTAAAGTCTGTGGAAAGAACTGAAATGAAAACAGATCATTCATTTACTCCTCTAAAGCATCCTCAAAGCAATTTCAGTCAAAAGCAACTGGACCTGGTTATTTGCCTAGGAAGACGTTTCACCTCTGATCCAAGAGGCTTCATCAGTTCATGTACGCATCTGACCAGGCTGGGACTGGACCAGGACCAGGACCAGGACCAGGCTGGGACTGCACCAGGACCAGGCTGGGACTGGACCAGGACCAGGCTGGGATTGGACCAGGACCCGGACCAGGCTGGGACTGGACCAGGACCAGGCTGGGATTGGACCAGGATCCGGACCAGGCTGGGACTGGACCAGGACCAGGACAAGGACCAGGCTGGGACTGGTCCAACTAACTTGTGTGGAGATCCAGGTATTTAACCTCTCACAAGGCCGATGATGTCACTGGAACCCTTTGTGCTCAAAGTGCCAACGGCCGTCGTTAGAGTGACAGTCGTTGGTGGGAAGTTGGTTTCGGCCGAAAGTTGAGTCCTAGCCTGGTCCTGGTCCTGGTCCAGTCCCAGCCTGGTCAGATGCGTACATGAACTGATGAAGCCTCTTGGATGAGAGGTGAATCGTCTTCCTATACAAATAACCAAGTCCAGTTGCTTTTGACTGAAATTGCTTTGGGGATAACGACGACCTGGACACATGAGAACATTCACAGGCTCCTCCAAAGCACGAAGTACCCACAACAAATCTACAAGGACTTGACAGAGACACATATCAATACTAATGACGAGACTTCATCACCTGATAAATCTTTTTTAATCAAGTCTACTCTAGATACACTCTTGGTAATGTATTCTGAAAACATATATTCTGCAAAATCCCAGTTTAAAGTCCTTTAAATGTTGTCTGATGGCACCTCTTGCAGCAGTGTGACATCATTACAAATCACCATTTCTATCTCGAGGACTGTGACTAGGATTCCTGGCTCTCAGGATCATTAGCTTCCCCAGGCGGACCTGAGTACTGACGGTAGGTGCAGCGTGAACGCTGATCCGTTTCCCCCAACGGATACTTTCAAGTCTTTTAACAGTCCTGACAGTCCTGACATGCCCGTATGTACATTTAAACAGTTTCCCTTTACGGAAACTTCGAAGAAAAACTACTACTACCTCTACTACTACTGCTGCTACTACTACTACTAATACTACTTCTAATACTGCATCTACTAGAACTACTACTACTACTACTACTGCTACTGCTACTACTAATACTGCATCTACTACTACTACTACTACTATTACTGCGTCTACTACTACTACTGCTACTACTACTACTACTGCGTCTACTACTACTACTGCTACTACTACTACTACTGCTACTACTACTACCGCTACTACTACTACTACTACTACCTCTGCATCTACTACTACTACTACTACTGCTACTACTGCGTCTACTACAACTACTGCTACTACTACTACTACTACTACTACTACGGCTGATGCTACTACTACTACTAGTAACTCTACTACTACTACTGCTACTTCTACTAGTGCCTCTACTACTACTACTACTACTACTACTACTACTACGGCTGCTCCTACTACTAATACTGCATCTACTACTACTACTAGTACTAGTGCCTCTACTACTACTACTGCTACTAATACGGTTGCTGCTAATACTACTACTTCAGCTGCTGCTACTACTACTTCTAATTCTGCATCTAGTACTACTACTACTACTACTACTACTACTGCGTCTAATACTACTACTGCTACTACTACTACTACGGCTGCTGCTACTACTAATACTAATACTGCATCTACTGCGACTGCTACTACTACTGCGTCTACTACTACTACCGTTGCTACTACTACTAATACTGCATCTACTACTACTACTACTAGTACTAGTGCCTCTACTACTACTACTGCATCTACTACTAGTACTAGTGCCTCTACTACTACTGCTGCTACTACTAATACTGCATCTACTACTACAAGTACTAGTGCCTCTACTACTACTACTACTGCTAATACTACTGCTACTACTGCATGGAAGTAAACAGCAGTCATCCATCCATCCACAGTGACGGCGTCCTTGTGAAGTTTAAGGGGCTATAACTAGACAAGAGTCATAATTCACGAGGCCTCTGGAGGTCTCTGTCGGTTTAACATAAACATGTTGTATTTAGGCATCGAAAACAAGAGACTGATGTCGTCTTTCTTAGGAAGACAGCCGTGAAGCAGAAGGACAGCGTTAAGACAGTCACAACACGTTTTAAATCTCAAGCCGAGCATCGACGTCAATATTGATAAAGCATTATTATAGAATCATTCTGTACGGTGATGCAGCACATCCTGACTGAAGGTCCCTGTTGGTTTTAATTAGCTACTCCACTCATTTATACAGTGGATATGAACTCACTCGTCTTGTGCCTTTGCTTTAGTCGATTACAGAGTACTGCAGCTTAAGTGGGTGGGTTATATGAGGTGAGGGGGTTGGCTGCTTTATGGTAAAAGTCATATCCGTTTTCCTATAGTTTACCAATAAAGGTCGATAAAGGTCACGGAGTCCTAAATGGCTCTTGCAGCCTGGTGTAATATCAGAAATTGTCCTAGAAGGAGATGCTGCGCCGTTCGGATGGTCAGCAGTTTTACTGACAATGACACAGACAAGGATGAGTTTATCAGCAGGTGAGCCGCAGGCGCAGCAGGCTGCAGATGCATGGCTGACTGTATTGATCATGTAGCAGAGGACAGGACAGGTGCACATTGTTAAACAGCTGCAGCAGAGGCGTCATGCCCAGAATATAAAAGCGGTCATTAAACACTGCGCCGATGAGACCTCACTTACCCGGCCAGATGTATTTACCGCCTCGGCCTCACGTTAACGAGCTGGATCCGGAATCAGGACTTGACAGCTCGGCAGCAACTCGTCAATCGATGGCAGTTTTAATCTGACTTTACATTGGTCAATACTAGAAAATGAAGAATGACGCAACCAGCTGCTACTGACACAGCAAAGAAATGGTATTGAAATAAAATCCTCAAAGCAATTTCAGTCAAAAGCAACTGGACTTGGTTGATCAGGCTACTGGCAAGTCAACCAGGCTGGGCAACTGACCAGGCTGGGACTAGTCCAACGGTTGGTCCAGTCCCAGCCTGGTCCTGGTCCTGGTCCAGTCCCAGCCTGGTCCTTGTCCTGGTCCTGGTCCTGGTCCAGTCCCTGCCTGGTCCTGGTCCAGTCCCAGCCTGGTCAGATGTGTACATGAACTGATGAAGCCTCTTGGATGAGAGGTGAAACGTCTTCCTAGACAAATAACCAAGTCCAGTTGCTTTTGACTGAAATTGCTTTGAGGAGAACGACGACCTGGACACATGAGAACATTCACAGGCTTATTGAAATAAAAATGTACAAAAATATAAAGGAACGACGAACAGTTCACAAAAACATTTTTTGGAAAGACATCTCATCTCATCTTCAGCCTCTTATCCGGGGTCGGGTCTCGGGGGCAGCAGCTTTAGCAGGGGACCCCAAATTTCCCTTTCCCGGGCCACATTAACCAGCTCTAACTGGAGGATCCTGAGGCGTTCCCAGGCCAGTGTGGAGATCTAATCTCTCCACCTGGTCCTGGGTCTTCCCCGAGGCCTCCTCCCAGCTGGACGTGCCTGGAACACCTCCCTAGGGAGGCGCCCAGGGTTCATCCTTACCAGATGATCCTGAACCACCTCAACTGGCTCCTTTCAACGCAAAGCGTATGGACTAAGAAAATAAAATAACCGGTAAATTACAGTGTGGAGAAAAAACAGTACGTGAGATTACAATATACATATAATCTACCTGTTGTGTATTAAAATAAATGGAGCTCATATTCTTATCACTGCTTCTGCCGAGGCCATACATATAGAGCAGGAAGTGTCAACGCCTGCAGAAAATTCTATTCTCCTTATCAACAACATCCAACATACCATGAACAGGCTGATGCAGGTGTGCTATTTGCATTCATACGTGCTCAGTTAACCAAAAAGGTCCAGGTGTCAGTCATGTGAAGGTACCACGGGATAAACCACGAGCAGAGAAAATGATGTGATGGTGCGATAAAGCCCCAGCAGTTATTCTCAATGCACTTATTGAATGGCAGCTAATTCTTTAAGGGAACTGCTTCCACCATCCGTCACCCACTAGAGGGGGATAAGCACATCTTAAATGTTTGTTAGTCAAACGGCCCTGAACACAGAGGACACAAAGACTGGAAGTGAGGGGCTGCTGCAGGGTTTCCTTTGAAATGTAGTCTCGCAGTAAGCCGTATTTTAGTGGTAGAGGTATTCTGGAGTCAGTCACATCACTTGGCTTGTACTAGTACCGAGTTTGGCGAGAGCCCAGCGTGAGGTTGTAAGAACAACCTCAGCCATTTAAACAATCTGTCACTGGGAGATAGGACTGGGCGGTGCTCGTGTGCACTGCACAGATTAACGGTCGCCAAGGCGTCAGCTACAGGGGATCTGGTTAATAAACTAAAGTAAATAATGCAAACTTGTATTAATCATGTTGCGGGGACACGTACTGTGTCTGTTCAGTCACATTACGAGGATTAACCTCCAAAACGGCGTAGACTGAGATTTCCACCCCTTCTTTCCTCGGGCCATGATCATAAATAATAATTTTACACACGTCGGTGAATGTTTTGTTATTCGATCTAAGAGACAAAAAGCTGCTCCCCACGAAACAATTAGAGCTTTAAAGTCCCTGAGGTGGAAGTTAGAGCGTCTGCTGCTTCTGTCCTGTGACATGTTTCCTGGTGAAATGGAATATTTCAGCGATGTTAAGTTACAAGAGGGATTTCAATCAAATCCTTTGCATCTGATTGGACTGCTAAACAGTGGGCGACAGAGTTTTATTAAATATAACTATATATAGATATTATAAACGACCATATATAAATATATATATATCCTTAGATCAGGAAAAGGACAAGGAGGAGAGGAAAAAATAACTTTACCTACTTTCAAGTGGCAGCGCAACTAGATGAATGGCGCCCGGCCTCCGAGTCCGAGTCCGCCCTGTCCAGTTCACCCTCCAGCCTGCAGCGAAAGAGTTGATGATGATGATGAGTTTTATTTATAAAGCACACAATAAAATAAAATACAAGGAAATCTGAATGTGCTTCACAGTAAAGTAGGACAATCATTAGTGCCACGCCCCTAATGAATAATTCGGGGCGTGGTCTCTTGAGTGACAGCTAGCTGCTGGCCTAGTTGAGAGAACGGACCACGACCGAGAGGCTACGTCCATTTTATAAAGTCTACATGCGTAGAACTTTATTTAAAGTATCACTTAAACAAAAGACAAAGAACCCTGGGTGCACTGTTACGTTAAGGAACTCTACCGCTTCATGAAATACACTTTTTTCTGTAGCAGATTATATTCATTCATTCATTCATCCTCAACCTCTTGTCCCTGTCGGGGTCGCGGGGGGCTGGAGCCGATCCTAGCTGACATCGGGCATGAGGCGGCGTGACATAGGACGCCAGTCTATCACAGGACACATAGAGACAAACAGAGACAGACAACCATTCACACCTACGGGTGATTTAAAGTCATCAATGAACCGAACACCTGCACGTCTTTGGACTGTGGGAGGAAACCGGAGAACCCGGAGAAAACCCACGCAGACACGGGGAGAACATGCAAACTCCACACAGAAGTGATTCGAACCAGGAACCCTTTTGTTGTGAGGCGACAGTGCTGACCACCACGCCACCGTGTCGCCAAGAATATTTAGTATAAGACTGAGCTGTAAAATAACTAATTAAATGAAATGAGACACTGCAACGGAAAGTCTGGTGTCTTGTAAACCCCTGAGGGTTGAGCACTTTGTGCGCGTGACTGGAAAATAAAGACAACAATCAATCATGTTGTGGTTATATTTCAGTTTGGTTACGCAGTGCTGCTGCAGGTGTAACTGTGTCATCTCGTGTGAAAACAGTGAGAAAAGGTGAGGTATATTTCACCCTTTACCTTGAGACATGGGGGTTGTGTTTTTTTGTTGTCTCACGGTTTTAAACCTGCACACAGGAGCTTCCCAGGACAAACACACTGACACTAACGCCGCACAGCCACGTCACGTGTGGCAATTCAGTCTCCAAAAAGCAGTAAAGTGCAAATGCTTGCAGAAAGGATTACAGATGGATTGTGATCCAATTTCTCATCACCTCAGCCCACTTCGTCTGCCTCGGTCTGATTACAGCATGTGATGGCTGGACTAGATCCAAACACTGAAATGATCTCAACAGAGAGATGAATTCATACAGACAGGGTGAGGTGCAGTTACCTGTGATCAGAACAACACCTGAACAGTCTTTATGATGCATTCTCATATTTCAATAGAACACAAAACATACGATACAACACACTGTGCAGACAACAGTGTGTTAGGAATCAATAACTCTGCATGTTGACTCGTATTGTTCAGAACCAGAGGGCGTTCGTGACATTTGGGCAAATTTACAGGAGAACCAAAACAAACACTGACCAAACTTTGTCCTGACTTTGTCCATTAAACCCAATATTTGATATAAAAACATCAGAAACATGTGGGTAACTAAATACTTACTATTGAGTGTGCTCAGCGTTGTTTCTTTTGGTTATTGATGAATAACTTTGGATTGGTTCAGAATTCATTTCTCCTCTTTTGGCAGAAGAAAGAGCTCATCAAGAGCTTTAATTTGATATTCATAACACTTTTATATCTCTCTATTTAAGTTCTGTTACAATATTAAATAGATTGCTGAGCGTACTACTTTAAAAAAAACAAAAAACATTCAACAGCGACCCAGGAAACACTCTATGCAACATAAAACATAAAATTAAAAAAAGATATCTTGAGGGGTCATCTCCACTGTGTTTGTGTGTACATGTGTGTGCATGTGTGTACATGTGTGTACATCAGCCGTGTGTACAAGTGCAAGTACAAGTTTTCCGTCTCGAGGTAAAGGGTGAAAATTTGTGTTCTGCTGTACTGATGTCAATGCGGAGTTTCTTGCACCATAGTGGAGCCAGGACAGCAAACACAGATTTTGTTGAGCGGTAGCTGAGCCTCCTTTGTAGTGAGGGAGTAGCAGAGCGCAGTGGTAGCACCTGGATCATAGGTAGTGTCGTGAAAAATGTGAGAGTCAGTTTGGGAGATCTGATGATCATTTAGGGGAATTAGATTAATTAATCAAAGAGGATAAGTCAACCACAGCATAGTGTCGTGTCGTGAAGTTGTTGCCGTGCATCTCTGTGTTTCTATTCCCCCCTCAACCGGTGAAGGCGGACGGACATACACCGTAGTGCCTGGTGTGTCCTGCGTTCCTGCAGCAGGAAGGTTTCCACGTGGCTGTTTCTGATGTTTCTGTCAGGATTTGCTTGATTGTTTGGTGTCTGTAAATCACAGAATGTGATATGGAAAGTGTCCTCAGATAACTTTTGTCATGAATTGACACTATAAATAAAGTTGATCTGGACGGGCTGGGGTGTATGTTTGTCCTAGATGCAGGATGGGCCTAAACCCTTCACAGCACGGTAGACAAGAACTAGCGACTTGATCAGATTCAACCTGCCAGAGTTCAGAAAGTGTTTTAATATTTGAGTGTTGTTATTACATAAACCAGGAGCAGGTTCGTAAGAAGCTTACATGAAATAGGTCATACCAGCATGTGTATATATAACATAAGGATGAGACTGTTGTGATAGTAACTGATATCACTCCCTGTCCCCAGGTGCATGACTCATGCTGAATCCGCTGTGGCCGTGTCATGACGCAAACAGCAACCAGTCTCTTATTCTGGGCTCAGCCTGCACTGTTACAACCAGGCTCCAGAGCCAAAGAGACTGATTCACGATGGATGTACCTGGTCATGCATCGTCCACAGTGACCTTTGATCCCCGAAGCCTTCAGCTGTTGTATACACAGGAATGCCTTTTGGAGGATTTAGTCCAGATGAAAAGCCTCTTTGTAGTTTACAGGTCCCGCTTTTTAGTTCCAGGGTTCAGGAGCCACCGAATCAGTGCCAACCTGCTCGAGTGCGTCACAGAGCTTGGCGGACGGCACTATTCACAAATACTGTATTAAATAAGATATATGGGAAGCTCCTGTTTGGTTGCCAGTGGGTCTCTGTTGTTATTTATCTGTCTTGGTATCAGGAGGCATGTTGACAGTACAAAGCCTTGTCACAGAGTTATTGATGACTCATTCCCTGTTTGCTTTAATTCCATATCCACCCCCTGGGTACTCGACCTCCGTATATCTGCCTCAGCTGTTTCCCTGCCTTGATTAAACACATAGGAGGTTGACGCATTTAAGCATTTTGACCACGTACATCGCTTCCCATCAAAGACATTAACCCTAAACTGTTCCACTGCTGTCGCAGCTGAAACGTGGCTGATGTCATTGAAAGGAATGTGGCAGATGCCCTCTCACGGTGGGGACTAATCAATTTGTAAAATGATTTATGAGCCTGCGCCTACCTGGAGAATCACATGTTGGACAGAGCATGTACAGCGTCCGATGCATGTGTGATGTCTTTGATGTGGATTTAAGTACGATTGGAAGAATTGTCCCATGATAACTATCCTAGAGACTTGCCGAGCAAGTGTCCCTGCTACTCTACAGCTCACCTGTACAGTGTTTTCTAAGGGGACCTCTCGGTACAGTCCCACACAGGAAGTAGAACATGGAGAGAGCTGCCCCACGCAGTTACACTGAGCCTCATGCAGTAGCCAAATCTCCTGATAAGTTTATACACTACAATCAGCCGTAGGCCATGACGCCTGGCAGGGATTACCAAGGGATTACAATATATTCACCCCACTGGGATTCCATCACATGGTGGATCAGATCTCTGTGACAGGGGACCAGTGTGCAGCACTCCCTCAGGGCCACAAACACTACTGCGACAGCGAATCTAAGTCTGTCTGACAGCTCAACACAAACCGTTGTCTGGCTACAATGTGAATATTAAAGGAACGCTACAGGATTTGACATCACGGAGCTCTGCCATGGCGTTTCTCCTCCGTTACCTTCCAGAGGGCAGGAAACACAGCAATTAGGGTTTTGGAAAGAAAATAAGACGTTTGGCCGACAGTTCCTGGTTGCAATCCAGTCCATTAGTGACGCAGCGTTAAACAAATAGCTTGGAATGGCTTAAAGGTCAACATGGGAATTCAAATTGTAAACATAGACTTTGTCGTTTTGGCTAGTTTTCCATCTCTAGTTTTGAAACTTACATTTTCATTATTCAAACAGCTTAAAAATCACAATAATGTCACTGTGGGCGTCCATTAATCAGCAGAGACAAACAGACCTTTGGCAGATTAAGTTTGAATGCTTTCGGCCGCTGAAAAAAATTAAGCAACAGCTTCAAAAGTGATGTCACGAGAGGAAAAATGATAAATCCTCTTGTTCTCCATTTGTTGCATTAAACACTGGACACCATCTGTTGGGTTGGACTGCAGAATTCAAACAGCAGCAGGGTGGCAGCTGCCTCCCTAAGACGCAACAGCCTGGCCACAGCCTCATGTCGCACGCCGGCACACTCTAAAAATACTATTCTGGGCTCGGTTAATGGGCTCTTACGCTGTCTTAGTTACGGCAGGCGGACCAGCACACTGAGCAAAGATGACGCTAAAAGGTCATTAATCAAAATAAGCCAACTCTAAACAAAAGGCAGTTTGGTTGCCCCGCCACCAGAGATTACCGAGTTTTATCACAACATTTCAGAAAAAGACGCCAACTGGTTTTGTGTATCTAACATGTCAATCCTTGTTCTGACCCCTCCCTCCACTCTGACCCCTCCTCCAGGCAGTAGGTGACTGAGATGGGCGTTCGTCTAGGCTGCTTGAGCGACTCCCCGTGGTGGCCGCCGCCGCTGCTGCTGCTGCTGGTCTGCATCCTCCCCTTCTGTTCAGGCCGGCCCTTCGGGGTTCCCACACCCTCTGTGAACGTGGCGGTGGTGTTCAGCGGTTCGGCCTACCAGAACGAGATTAAGGGGCGGTTAAGCCGGGAAAACTTCATGGACCTGCCTCTGGAGGTGAACCCCATCACTGTGCTGGTCAACAACACCAACCCACGGGCGCTGCTCACCCGCATCTGTGACACCCTGTCCACCAACCGCGTCCATGGAGTGGTGTTTGAGGACAATGTTGGCTCGGAGGCCGTGGCGCAGATCTTGGACTTTATTTCCACTCAGACAGCTGTGCCCATTGTGGGCATCAGTGGAGGCTCTGCCGTGGTCCTGCCATACAAGGTTAGTTGGGGGGCGGGGCAGGGAGAGGGCCAGTAAAGAGCTGGTTGGGACCACTACTTGTGGGACTCGAATAGTGCAACTATTTTTTAAGGGGGTAAAACTTGGATTAAAGGTTGTGTCTGGATGCTAACCTTTAATTTTCCGCTCTTTTAAAAATGCCTTACCTTAACCATCTAACTTTAACAATTCAAGGTCAATACCTTACCTCAACCATCTAACTTTAACCATTCAAGGTCAATACCTTACCTCAACCATCTAACTTTAACCCTTCAAGGTCATTACCTTACCTCAACCATCTATCTTTAACCATTCAAGGTCAATACCTTACCTCAACCCTCTTACTTTAACCATCCAAGGTCAAGACCTTACCTCAACCCTCTTACTTTAACCATTCAAGGTCAATACCTTACCGTACCCATCTTACTTTAACCATTCAAGGTCAATACCTTACCTCAACCCTCTTACTTTAACCATTCAATGTCAATACCTTACCGCAACCATCTAACTTTAACCCTTCAAGGTCAATACCTTACCTCAACCATCTAACTTTAACCCTTCAAGGTCATTACCTTACCTCAACTATCTAACTTTAACCATTCAAGGTCAATACCTAACCTCAACCATCTATCTTTAACCATTCAAGGTCAATACCTTACCTCAACCCTCTTACTTTAACCATCCAAGGTCAAGACCTTACCTCAACCCTCTTACTTTAACCATTCAAGGTCAATACCTTACCGTACCCATCTTACTTTAACCATTCAAGGCCAATACCTTACCTCAACCCTCTTACTTTAACCATTCAATGTCAATACCTTACCGCAACCATCTAACTTTAACCCTTCGAGGTCAATACCTTACCTCAACCATCTAACTTTAACCATTCAAGGTCAATACCTTACCTCAACCATCAAACTTTAACCATTCAAGGTCAGTACCTTACCTCAACCATCTAACTTTAACCATTCAAGGTTAATACCTAACCTCACCATCTAACTTACCTCAACCATCTAACTTTAACCATTCAAGGTCAATGCCTAACCTCAACCATCTAACTTTAACCCTTCAAGGTCAATACCTTACCTCAACCATCAAACTTTAACCATTCAAGGTCAATACCTTACCTCAACCATCTAACTTTAACCATTCAAGGTCAATACCTTACCTCAACCATTCAAGGTCAATACCTTACCTCAACCATCTAACCTTAAACATTTAGTTTAGCAAACTCGGTTGCATTCAATCTTCAGCTACTTTACTGATATCATTAACAGTCAGCCACTCACACAAGACACTGAGAGCTGTATAAAGTAATGAACACAAGAAATAACAGTATAAATATAGATTGTCAGCCGTTGAATAGCAGCGGTAGAGATGTCACCAGCCCCAGTCCATCTCTGGGATGTAAATCACATGTAATTTTCCTAATTTTATAGGCTAAATGAAAGACTATCAAATACATATGCTAATGGGGGCAAGCCAATGACTTTTAATCATTTCTTGCCATCACCCTGGTTTGTAACTACTATGAATTCTGAGCTTTAGGAGACACAGGCAGGTGTGGAGCGACAGATCTGCAGGCAGATCAATCTGAGTGTGTGAGAGTATCGGGATGAAGCAGGTCCAATAAAACCTGCTCATGTCACTATAACATTTAGATCTAGGCAGAGGACTCCGATACAGCTACGACGGTTCAGTTCTGCAGTGATGCAAGAAGTATACAGATACAACAGTATAGACTTCTCTGCAAGTAAAAAATACGACATTCAAAATGTTAAGTTATGTAAAATCTACTAGTATACTATCAAAAGTAAAGCACCGTATTTTCCGTACTATAAGTTTCACCTAAAAACCTTCACATGTCTCAAAAGCCGACAGTGTGCCTTATAATCCGGTGCTCCTTATTTATGGACCAATATTTAGCCACAACAGGTCTCCAACTACGGTGAGCAGCCGCCGACTCTATTTTCCCCCGTAGAAGAAGTAACGCGCGGTGCATGTTGAGATATACGACTGTGTGAAGCGTGCCGTTTCATTTCCATGTGTGTGTTTGTGTAAAGAGCCCAAAATGGCTCCTGTTAAGAGACACGCTTACGACGCAGAGTTTACACTCAAGGCCATTAGTCACGCAGGAGAACACGGGAACAGGGCAGCAGCCAGAGAGTTTAACATGAACCAATCAATGGTGCCGAAGTGGAGGAAGCAACAAGACGACCTCCCCTGACTGTTGTGTTGACGTTCCCTTTAGCGCAGCTCCATCTAATGGATGCAGAACGTAACCCCAGCCTCGACTGTAGCGTCTGTTCTATGCGCCTTATAATGCGGTCGACTTATATATGAAAAAAGTTTCACAATAAGACGTTCATTGAAGGTGCGCCTTATAATGTGGTGTGCCTTATAGTGCGGAAAATACAGTACTCATTTTGCAGAACTTGATATTATATTGTTATATATCATATTACCGGGTCGTTCTCACAGATTCATGCATATTAAAGCAGAATTCTGATCAAGGTGGAACTAATTTATCTACTTTATATACTAACGTTTTTAAACCACTTGATGTCAGGTGTCAAGAGCTCCTTACTTTCACCAAAGCTGGATGGTTTGGTTGTTATTTTAAATACCGAGCCTGCAGCAGAGTCTGGGGTAATTACAGCCCTCACAGCAAAAACGAAATAAGTTCAATTACAGTTTCACTCAAAAGGTACAGATTTATTTTCTCGAGAGCAGTCAAATAACCACACAGAAGCCCACACGTAGAGAAATTTGAGTGCTAATAACATCAGCTATAATGAGCAGTAGAAAGATGGACAGGGACAATCTGTCATCCTAAAATTACTTAATGATTTATACATCAAAAATGTGGGATTGCATTAGTGCTGCACTTGGTTCAAGAGGAAAGACATTAATCAGGAAACCGTGTCAAGGTTAAACATAAAACACAAATCCCTCAAATAACTGATGCAGTGAATTCAGGTCAACATATATAATTTATGTTCTCCAAAGACTGTTGGAGGAAGATGCTTGTGACACATATGAGCCATTTAACTGCTTTTAGGGTTGAAGCTGGAAAGTTTGGCAACAATGATCCATCTATAGGAGCATTATCAAAGACCACAAAAGACTCAGCCACAGAGACCAACTATAATCCTTTCAGATCGGCTTTTTCTGGGGACATTTTAGTGTCTTCCCATAAAACAACACTATACGGAGACAGTTCAAAGCCCTGCAACAAGATTCTGACAATTGATGAGCTTTAAAGATTTAGGGCAAAGTAAAGTTTGAACATTAATATTATAAACGTTACATAAAGGTAACTTGACTCCGCCAGATGGATTGATTCTCATTGGCTCTGCAGATCCATCTGGGAACTCTCGTTTGGAGATCTTTGGGCGAAAATACTGGTTTCTGATTGGATAAACCATCTGTCTATCACCAACATACCGGTCAAACCAACCAATCAGATCAACGAGGCGTATAAATTACTTACAGAGCATTACAGGCAAAGCTCAGAAAGTAAACAACAAGTATTTAAAGGACATTTTCCATTTGTCTAACGTACATTTACGGATAAAAGGCGACATTTAAGGTGCACGGTCCATATTCAACAGAAGGATCCAAGAGAAAAGAGTGTTAGCGAGCGGCTAACAGCATTAAGGCTACTGCTGTCTTTAGATGTGTCTAGATCAGGTTGGATCTGCATGTGTTGCGTCACTCAAACCGGCCTCAAAACCAACGCTGATTGGACGTCCGCTTGGAAAACGTCTCCAAATTTTTTCCGTCGCCTGTTACGAGACTGATCTACGAGTAAAATACAATGGAGCTTTTGAGATCAGGATGGTCTCCCGAGACTTACACAGAGGACCATCTGGAAATTATATCTCATTTAGAAATAGCAGGAGAAATAAGTGTGAAAGAAGTGTGCTTTGTCAGTGTAAAGCAGCAGAGACATGGATGAAGATGCAGCAGATTATGAGGAACAGAAGGGGTCCAAGAACAGATCTATGTGGGACACCAAAGAAAACTCACATCACATCTGTTGGCCCATTAGGGCGCACTCACACTGTCCTTCCGTACCGGGCCAAAACAGGATATACGGGTAAAGCCTAGTTCGTTTGACCAGTGTGAGTGCAACCGCTCTGCGCCTAGCTGCGGCCAGCTGGCCATCCACGGCCCGTTTGGGAGAGGTGGGCTTTTGTAAAGACTGTTTGCACATGTACGAGCACGAGCGTGCGCACGTGTACGAGCACAAGGCCCACAGCGGCTCTGACGTCATTTTATGTGCGCCTGTTGGGACGTAGAAAGAAGAAGGAGGGACCATGCGCGGACATTTAAAACAATGGCGGTGAAAGGTTCACGTTGGTGTGATGCGGAGGTGGAGTGTTTACTGCAGATTTGGTCGATGAAAAGATTCAAAAACAATCGACAAGACGCACAAAAACTCAGAGGTCTACGGAAAGATTTGGAAACAAAGCCACACATCGCCATGACGTCATCAATGCGTGTGACGTGTTACGGCGTGATGACGTATAGGCAGCAAGAAGCATTCTCCGAGGCCCAGGTAGTGTGAGTACAAACGGGCCTGGAGGGGGGGACAAGGACCCTAAAGCACAGGGCACGGGACGGAGGCACAGTGGGAATGCGCCCTTAGAGAGCCGTTTTACATCAGTCTATTGGGGCCATAATTAAATAAATTGATAAGCAAGACCCCTGAAGATGAAAAACATTAACTCAGCGAAATCAAGAATTTTTTCGAAAAACATGGATGGACAGAGAACGGCCGATAAACATTATTTGGTCTTCAGATTTAAAGGCTGTGGTTGTGGCTTATGGGAACAATTGAAGTTAGAGATAATTTGGCAAATAAATGAGTAAGTCATTTAAGTATTATTGTGCTGACTAACTAATTGTATTAACATAAGAATAATCCCTTTAATCTAAAGTATCGTAGAGTTTAGTATGAACTTTCTGAGAAGGATCAAAGAATAAACCGTTTTCAAATAAAGGGGAATTATTAAAGAACGTATGTTCACTTAAAGCTATACATATTGAATTAGAATATATCTAAGAGACAATAATGAGACTTCAGTAATTTCCTTAATTTATAAGGGTAGAGGACAGCTCCCTCGTCAGCAGCATCCATTTCAGAAAACAGGGGTGATCTTGCCATCAGCATGGCTTCTCTGGGGTAATAAAAGAGATGTCATTCAGCCGTTAATGCCTCCTGCTGCTCGTTTTCTCTCTAACTATTCTGACTTGAGGACAGTTATAGCAACTCAATCATAATAAATTACAAAATAAACACATGTAATAGGAAATTAGCGACACAAAGGCTGGCAGCTGCTGAAATGATTGACTGCTTTTCATCAGTAATTAGCCAGTAATGACAGTTGAGAGCATCAATATAGGCTGTGCATTGAATGCATTAAAAGCGCCTTGTAAAACAGTGAGCGCATGCATTATTAATACAGAAGGTCCCAGTTGGAGCAAAATGTAATCTTCGGCTACCCACTGAGGCACCAGGCCTCTGATTGACATGTACATCTCCCTGCCTCACCTGATAATTTGATGCTTCTCAAGCAAATAACAAATTCCTATGGTCTATGGCCCCCATGCAGTCGATGCTCCAGGAGTGATTTTGCATATTTTTTCCCTTTGCTCTACAAGATTTTTATATTTGTTTGCTATTTTCCCATCTTTCAGGACTACCACTGCCACTTTCAGCTCAAAAGCTCGAAACATGCTTTAGAGAGGTGTTTTATGGTTGATGAAAGTTGTTGCTGTTGCATAGCAATACGGCAGATCTGTTTTTAAAGCTCACTCAAGCGGCGGTAAAGTATCACATTGGGAAATCAAAGCCAGACAAACACCGATAAAGTGGAAAAGGAAAATTTGAATTTGGCAGAGTTTCTCTAAGGGTGCACTCCCACTGTTCCTCCGTCCCGTGCCCCGGGCTTAAGGGTACTTGTCCCCCCCTCACTCTCCCCCCGCTGGCCAACCCGTTTGTACTCACACTACCTGGGCCTCGGAGAATGCTTCTTGCTGCCTATACGTCATCACGCCGTAACACGTCACACGCATTGATGACGTCAACGCGATGCGTGGCTTTGTTTCCAGATCTTTCCGTAGACCTCGGAGTTTTTGTGCGTCTTGTCGACTGTTTTTGAATCTTTTCATCGACCAAATCTGCAGTAAACACTCCACCTCCGCATCACACCAACGTGAACCTTTCGCCGCCATTGTTTTAAATGTCTGTTTTGGCCCGGTGCGGAAGGACAGTTTGAGTGCACCCTAAGTGCTTGGACACCCGTACATGGAAGGTTTTTACCTTTTAACAAGGCCTTACCATGTTACTTCAAGGTCTCTTTAAAGAATAAAAGTACATACAGTCTGGGGAGGCTTTAGCTGGTTGGTTGGTTGATTGAATCAATCAATCAGTTGCTCAACTTACCAAGCTTCCTGCCTGTCATCCTCCGCTTTGTCTCACTCAAACTGCGTTCAAGTGCCATGGGAAGTCCAAAGTTTCGGACCTCCATCTAGGCAAAGTGCACTGGAATGCCTGTCAAAGTGGAACCTCCTGCTAGCGAATTTGGGGTAGGTCGATCACCCCCGAATTCGATCCCATTGCAATCGAACGCAGCATTTCTCTCAGCGCACGTGTCGGGGGACCGTCAAACGTTAGGCAGGGGGAAGAGGGTGGTACTTTGGAGGGAATCGCTGTGAGACATGCAAAAACGGTAAGAACTGCTTTAAATGGAAAAAGAATACATTGTTTGATTAATACTGAATATAGATAAATATCCTATATAGTATTTTTAAGGGTTACCTCACTTTACAAGCCATCAGTGACGTGTCGCGTCAGTTCAAAGTCTGCCATAAAAACAGTTTGGAAGTAGAAAGAGTGGTCTGTCAGCACATCTGCTCAACATCCAAGGGACCACTTTAAATTACATCACGCCAAAGGAGCTGGGAAGAGTCTATCTAGAGTAATTATAGTGACGCATATCATAGAATCCAGATGGCGAAGGTCCAGTTTTTTAAAAGTGTAAAACAATGGACTACCAGGTACTGATTCAATGAATAATTAAAGTCACTGTTCTATTCTATCGGTCATTCTATTATTAAATAATCTACGGTAAATGCCATGTAAGCCATATCTTGAATGCTTTAATTGTGCTGTAAATGTAACAATGCGTGCATGACAGTTATGCAGCAGGTACACAGAGAAGAGTTTATTCCAACCCTGGTTGAGTCTTCTTTGAAACAATCAGTGACGCCGCCCTGTTGACTGATTTATGGGACTCTGTCAAAGGTAGTCAAGAAGGCAATGCAGCTCATTCATTTTTCATACACATTGCTGATAGGAGAGGGTTTGAGCTCTCTGATAGTGAAGGAATAAAATGAGGTGAAAATCTGATCCCTATCTTCGGGACATTTTAGTTTGTTGATCAGCAGCCTCAGAGCACACGAAACATCAATCCTCTTTATTTCCTATCCCATTGAGACCAAGAAAGGAAAAATAATGCCGGACACAAGTTCAGAAGAAACTAATGATCATGTCTCATCTCATCTTCATCCGCTTATCCGGGGTCGGGTCGCGGGGGCAGCAGCTTTAGCAGGGGACCCCAAACTTCCCTTTCCCGGGCCACATTAACCAGCTCTAACTGGGGGATCCTGAGGCGTTCCCAGGCCAGTGTGGAGATCTAATCTCTCCACCTGGTCCTGGGTCTTCCCCGAGGCCTCCTCCCAGCTGGACGTGCCTGGAACACCTCCCTAGGGAGGCGCCCAGGGTTCATCCTTACCAGATGATCCTGAACCACCTCAACTGGCTCCTTTCAACGCAAAGGAGCAGCGGCTCTACTCCGAGTTCCTCACGGATGCTGAACTTCTCCCCCTCTCTCTAAGGGAGACTCCAGACCCCCTCCTGAGAAAACTCATTTCGGCCGCTTGTACCCGCGATCTCGTTCTTTCGGTCATGAACTAATGATTATATGAAGACTGGAAATATTAAGCAAAGTTCACTCCAGTCGGAAATGTCCGATTTATGCATCTGTAGCGTTAGAGCCCTGGCAGCCATATGTCAATTTCAGATGGAACGAAAATCAAAGCAAGATACTTCACAATTAACAGCAGATCAATCTGCTCCCTCGGGCCTGCTCAGTATGCAAACAGTGGATTCAATCAATAGCAGTAATGTTGGCTGACAAAAGTTACTGAAATGCCGGACCTGCTCCTGGTTTAAAAGTGAATATCTTGCTGCTTCTTTGCCACAACCCAACAGTGGAGCGCTCCAATAAGTTCTCCAACCAAAACGACAAAATAGGTAGTTTGTCATTAATCTCCTATGGTGCTAATGCTATTTACATTTACGTTGGCTCTGGGCTTTAAAATGAAAGCAATATTGGTCTTAAATGACAGCTGTGCTCCGCTGTGCGCTGCTTTGCACCGGGTGTAAGATACATGTTACTTGATAATTGCTAAAAAAAAACATAGAATCATCTTTTTTCTCTCATTATCCATTATTTCAATATCCTGACCTAAAATTCAAATCATCCTTTGAAGCGTTCATTGTGCCGTCTGACAGATTTCATTCCCTAAACCACAGTGTGTAAGTGGACAAAATGTAAGTCAGACAAGAGCAAAACCCTGATTGTCTTTGCAGAAAAAGGAGCCTTAGGCTTTTCTAAAACTAGAGCAGTTCATTTTTTCTTTGTGTGCCTTTGCATGTCGTACTCTCGTACCTCCCGCTGCAGTTAAAACCACTGACACAGTTCCAGTGTAACCTGTCTAGACTGAGGGAGAGCATGTGCAGAGCTGCAATACAAAGCAGCCAGAGGCAAGTCAGTACATATGTATAGGCAGTGTAACCTAAACTTTACACCACTCAGATGTCATGTGGGGTAATGTTGTGACACAGATATTGTGACAAGATAAAATATACATCAACAAGTACAGCTTTTAAGGGAAGCCACTTCCACAACCAGGTTAGATGGTTAAGGTTGAGGGTAGGCAATGATCTCAATTGGTTAAGGTAAGATATTGACCTCTATTGGTCGAGGTTAAATAGTTGGTTAGATGGTTGAGGTTCGATATCGACCCTGATTGGTTGAGGTTAAATAGTTGAGGTTAGATGGTTGAGGTTAGATGGTTAAGGTTAGATATCGACCTTGATTGGTTGAGGTTAAATAGTTGAGGTTAGATGGTTGAGGTTAGATATCGACCTTGATTGGTTGAGGTTAAATAGTTGAGGTTAGATGGTTGAGGTTAGATATCGACCTTGATTGGTTGAGGTTAAATAGTTGAGGTTAGATGGTTGAGGTTAGATGGTTGAGGTTAGATATCGACCTTGATTGGTTGAGGTAAGATATTGACCTTGATTGGTTGAGGTTAGATATCAACCTTGATTGGTTGAGGTTAGATATCGACCTGGATTGGTTGAGGTTAGATATTGACCTTGAATGGTTAAGGTTAGATATCGACCTTGATTGGTTGAGGTTAGATATCAACCTTGATTGGTTGAGGTTAGATATCAACCTTGATTGGTTGAGGTTAGATATCGACCTGGATGGTTGAGGTTAGATATTGACCTTGATTGGTTGAGGTTAGATGGTTGAGGTTAGATATCAACCTTGATTGGTTAAGGTTAGTTATTGACCTTGATTGGTTGAGGTTAGATGGTTGAGGTAAGATATTGACCTTGATTGGTTGAGGTTAGATATCGACCTTGATTGGTTGAGGTTAGATATCAACCTTGATTGGTTGAGGTTAGATATCAACCTTGATTGGTTGAGGTTAGATATCGACCTGGATTGGTTAAGGTTAGATATTGACCTTGATTGGTTGAGGTTCGATGGTTAAGGTTAGATATCAACCTTGAATAGTTAAGGTTTGATGGTTGAGGTTAGACATTGATCTTGAATGGTTTTGGTTAAATAGTTGTGGTCAGATATTGAACTCGATTGGTTGAGGTTAAATGGTTAAGGTTAGATATCGACCTTGATTGGTTGAGGTTAGATGGTTGAGGTAAGATATCGACCTTGATTGGTTGAGGTTAGATATCGACCTTGATTGGTTGAGGTTCGATGGTTGAGGGTTAGATATTGACCTTGATTGGTTTAGTCCCATCAGGAAGCGAGTGTCGTGAGAGTGTCGTGAGAGTTTTCGTGATATCTAGGGTTATAATCTAGACCCAACCCCGTTGTCAGGGTTGGGTTTGATGAATAATCATCAGTAATGATATAATCACTAATACAAACACTGGAACACCTGGAACAATCTGGTGAGAGGAAAAGAAGAACATTAAATCACTTTACTGTAATGCAGGATTTAAAACCAGGAAACGTCAAATAATAGGAAACATATAAAGTGAGAAATGTGATTGTGTGTGCTACTTTAATTAGTTGGGTTTTTTAATGATTACCTCAGAGAACTAAGAATGACTCAAGACTCAGTGGCTCGGTGAAATTGTTTTTCTTAATTTTCTTTTGCAAATGCAGACAGAGCTTCAATGCTCATTTGCATATTATTTCAGTCTCGCTCCACACCATCTATACTGTATCATAATGTTTGTTTTGAAGTGGGAAAATGGCCAGGGAGTTGTGTGTCTGCCGTGCGGGATCTACGTGACGTCAGCAGCACAAGAAGAACCATGCCGGGGCATTTCCTGCTGCGTGGCGGAGGCAGACATATGTTGCAGCAAAGCGCCGTGGCCAGAAGTCAGTCTTTATAGGATGATAGGGAGAGAAAGGGCTGCAGTTGGGACGTGTGACCGGGGGAACCTTACAGCACTTCCAGCACTACAATAATTTAATTTTGGCTTCAGCCCCTTTGAGTCAAGCGACTTCCATTTCTTGTTTCCTTTAGATGGGAGGTATCCTTGTATCCTTTTGGATGCACTCCAGGTCTATCAATAGGCCTTCCTCACCTGAGTCATTCAAATAACCTTCAGCTATCCAGTGAGTCATAAGAAGTATTGGTTTCAGTAAACAGCTGTGGGTTAGAGATAATCACTGCTGCACAATCTCATCCGTCTCCAGTTTAAAAGCATCTAATCTTCTGGCTGCAAAGCATTCATGCAACTGGACGTCGCGAGACTTGAGCACAACCCTGCTTGACAAAACGCCAAAGGGTTAAAGTTAAGTTGAGCGTATACACTGATGGAGTTTCTGCATCTGTGTTGGTGAAGACAGATGAGTTCTTGTCTAATTTTACCTTGGTGGATGTGATGGCAGCCTTGCGATGCTAAGCTCTCCACTCAATGGCTGTAATCTTCTTTGGCACTGTGGAAGTACAGCTTACTGACCGAACAGACACACGGTTCATACCCATTTACATGCACCCAGGTCATAATCTAACATACATTAATCACAGTATTGGGCAATATGATCTTGAATACAGTACTGAGAGATCTGTCAACCAGAGGACATTTCACTTGACTGCATTATTAGTATGTGGTTGTATTAGATTCATGGCAATTTGGGAGTATTTCAGCATTATTGTGGAGTTTTCAGTATCTGTCGTGCTATAAAATTAGATACCTTAATAGAAAATGTAATCTTTTTCCCCCACCTGTAGACATACAAATCAATTTCCAGGGTTCCCCGCAGCGGTTGGAAGTGGAGGCGCCCTGCCAAGTCTTTAATAAGGAGCCCTTTACCTTACGTCTGAATGAAATATTGTATTTATATAAATATAATAGGCTTATTAAGCTTCAGGGTCAACAATGATTGGTGCTATATTTTAGACGCGCCTGATATCAGACAGGATTGTCAACTTTACACTAGGTTTCTATCTTCAGTGTGCGTTTTTCTGCACTCATGGGGGATATTTTCTGTCTATTTCTATTTAAGATAGTGCCACTTGTTGCTGCTCATGGAGGAATTGTTGGGTCTCTGTAAGTCTACACAGAGTGTGGTCTAGACCTACTCTATATGTAAAGTGTCTTGATATGTTGATATGTCTTGTTATAATTTGGCACTGTAAATACATTTGAATTGAGAGGATTTCAATTTTCCCTAACCAGTCACAGGAGACTTCCGGCCTGAGCTGCCGAACTTCCGGTTTAGCACTACGCTAATAATCTGTGTGGCTCTTCTGAACTGCCAATCATTTTCTTGATTAAGCATTTGGTCTATAACATATCAGAAAATGGGGACAAATGGCCATCCCAGGGACAAGTGATGTCTGTATATGTCCAAAACCCAATATAAACTCAATATCAAACAGAGAAAGACAGGAAACATCCACTTTTGAGAGGCGACTTTTGCATGATTTATCGAATGTTCGCACCTGAACAGAAAATAACACACAATCTTAAAGATTGTCTTTCCCTTTTTGGTTGAAAGTTAAGTTTTATGCACCTTTAAATAAACCTAACAGTGATCTGATAGTGTACATAGACCACTGGAGGTTTCAGCTTCAAGGATTTATTTAAGTGCATAGAGATTGGTGACTTCAACATTTGACAACAGTTTGACGGAGGCGAGGCAATGAGGAAGGCTGGCTCCATCCTGGGGGTCACACTGGACTCTTTGGGGGCGTTGTCTGAGAGGAGGATGCCGTCTAAACTGCACAGCATCCTGGACAATAACTCTCACCCTCTCCACCAGCTGCTGACCTCCAGCAGAAGCCCCTTCAGCCACAGACTCATTCTCCCCCGGTGTAATACTGAACGCCGGAGGAAGTCTTTTCTTCCGGTGGCCATCAAACTCTATAATTCATCTCCCCCCGGTCAGGTGAGGAACAGTGGAGACACTGTGTCCTGAGAGAACGTCACTTTGTCACTTTATATCACTTTATATCATCACTGCATCACTTTACATCATCACTGCCTCACTTCATATCATCACTGCATCACTGTATTTAGTTGTACTGTAACTTAGTTCAGTCAGAAACGCTGCTACACTCTAACACTGTTATAACTTATCGCTCCTTATCACTTATTTAGTTTGTACTTTTATTAAATCTGCTGCTAAACTGCACGCTGCGTATTGTTGTATATTGTATAAACCTACGTTTAACCACAATGACACATGACAATGTCACATTTTCCCATCTTTGTCTTGAAACTGTTGCACAATCATTTCCCTCTGGATAAACAAACAAAGCTTCTTGAAGCTTGAACCTTGACAGTCCGAAAACAGAAGACACAGAATCCTTGGAGAGAGATCAGGGCTAAAGTGAGCTGCAGCCAGGAGAACGCCAAGATTTGTGGCCGTTTTGGAACCGGTATCAACATTTTAGCCTTTAGATGTTGTCCGATAACACATTGTTCGCTCCGGGCTTACAGGACCCTTTAGTCTGCGTTTGGCTCCTGGAAAGGTACTGCTTAGAGACTTCAAATTACATTTAGTCTGTCTAACCAACTGAGACTGTTTCGTTTCATCCCCTACAGCCATATACCTCGGACAGTACTGTGCATGCTCTTCACACTGACAGGACGGTCGTGACTTTACGCTTTGAGCTGCAGCTGAGCCTGTGGTAATGCCCCAGGCTCATTTGGACTGCTCTATCGCTCGGCTCACTGCTAATTGAGCTGTTGAGATTGTAGTTTGCAGGAGGCTTTACTCTGACAGACCCTTGGGCTTGAAAGCATCTACAAGGCATACAGAAATAAGCAAAGTACACACTCTGACACCTTAGCACCTTAGTGTCAGGACACAAACTCATTGTGACCCGGTGCAGATGCAGAACAGGAACAGCAGCGTGTATACGAATGAAGCAATTTGCCGGATTTGCAGACAGATTTGCCGTGAGACGGCGTGGAAAAGGAGAAAATGAGTAGATTTATGCGATCTTCTCAAGCTGCTCCGTGACTAACCTGCAGAGATCCCTGCGCCCAGTGTGCATGT
This sequence comes from Echiichthys vipera, assembly GCF_963691815.1. Taxonomy (NCBI): domain Eukaryota; kingdom Metazoa; phylum Chordata; class Actinopteri; order Perciformes; family Trachinidae; genus Echiichthys; species Echiichthys vipera. Next base: position 2,011,814 of record NC_139842.1, on the reverse strand, counting down.
ATGCAACCAGCCGACCTCCACTGCAGTCTAATCCATCTTAGTCCATAGTAGGTCCCTTATGTTGAGCTAAAACCAATTCCAAGTGAAGACGCTGATAACAGAATTTCATTTACTTGAATATTACAGTAATTAGTAACATGCGAGAGCAGAGGGCGTTTCAAAGAAAAGATATGAGCTGTGTGTTTTAAATGAAAGGATTCAAAATAAGAAGGAATAGATGCTATAATATTACTACAGTGGGAAAGTCTTCTGCACAGTGAATGCCTATTCAGGAACGCACTCTTTGTCGTCACAACCTCAGAGTGGAGAGAGCGGAGGCCGTTCGTTTGAGTTCAGTGGAGTGCGACAAAAAATAAGTCCAGCAGTGGGGTTGCCAGGTTGGTCAGACCCGGCCCAGTAGCTCCAGGAGACCGGAGTCTGTTTGAGCCTGTTTGAACCCGTCCCCTCCAGAAAAAGTTATTTTCCAGATCCCAAATCACTGTCATATATACATACACTACATCGACCCACCCTTAAAGGCAGTCATTAGCACATTACAAAAGGCCTCAATCCAGAGACGCCTGTACAAACCAATTTCTACCCCACAGTTGGTTTGGTTCAGGCACTTTTAAAGCCAGCCTGACACAAGGCTCGGGTCCTTTGTAGTGTAGGTTTGGTTCAGGCACTATCAAAGCCAGCCTGACACAAGGCTCGGGTCCTTTGTAGTGTAGGTTTGGTTCAGGCACTATCAAAGCCAGCCTGACACAAGGCTCGGGTCCTTTGTAGTGTAGGTTTGGTTCAGGCACTATCAAAGCCAGCCTGACACAAGGCTCGGGTCCTTTGTAGTGTAGGTTTGGTTCTGGCACTATCAAAGCCAGCCTGATACAAGGCTCGGGTCCTTTGTAGTGTAGGTTTGGTTCGGGCACTATGAAAGCCCGCCTGACACAAGGCTCGGGTCCTTTGTTCCTGCCCACACCAGGAAAAGAACAATTAGTTAAACTCAGGATAACTTATTTTCAAATAATAATAAAAATTAAAAAAATACCCAAAACAATACATGTGTTTGTGTGTGTGAGTCTATGGAAAACTATGAAAATGAACAGCACAGGAAACTTACTGGGGTGTAAGGGCGCACTCACACTGTCCTTCCGTACCGGGCCAAAACAGGTTTTTTGGGTAAAGCCTAGTGCGTTTGACCAGTGTGAGTGCAACCGCTCCGCGCATAACTGCGGCCAGTGTTTGAGAGAGGTGGGCTTTTGTAGAGCGCGTTTGCACATGTACGAGCACGAGCACGAGGCCTACGGCGGTTCTGACGTCATTTATGTGCGCCTGTTCGAAGATAGAACAACAACAATGGCGGTGAAAGGTTCACGTTGGTGTGATGCGGAGGTGGAGTGTTTACTGCAGATTTGGTCGATGAAAAGATTCAAAAACAGTCGACAAGACGCACAAAAACTCAGAGGTCTACGGAAAGATTTGGAAACAAAGCCACGCATTGCGATGACGTCATCAATGCGTGTGACGTGTTACGGCGTGATGACGTATAGGCAGCAAGAAGCATTCACCGAGGCCCAGGTAGTGTGAGTGCAAACGGGCCTGGAGGGGGGGACAAGGACCCTAAAGCACGGGGCACGGTGCGGAAGGACAGTGTGAGTGCGCCCTTAAATGCAGTTCAGTGTGTGCACCCACCAAACTAACGATAGTATGCCACCTGGCTAACGTGGTATGTGAACTGAAGGATGGTGTGGTGTTTAACCAGTGGCAGGGGAAACTGCCACAAAGATAAATGATCATATTGAATAATTATATTATTCCTTCTGTATTCATAATGGTTGTTGGGTTAGGCACAGCTCACATATTCAGGGCAATGTATGAATCAGTGAATGGTAAATCCAAATCCCTCTGTTGTATGAAGCTACCTCACTGTTTGGGGATGTGAGAAGAGAAGTGTGAGAACACCAGGGCAGTGACAAGTGAAACGAGGCAACAGGAAAAGAAAACACATTCGGGGGCGTGAACGCGGCTCAGTCAGAGGCACAAAGTCAGTGGATTTAGCTGTTACGTCTGAAAAGGTAAGATGCTCATACATCACGGGAGCGCTGAACTTATTTCAAGGACAGCGAGGAGACGGGCTGAATAAGATCACAGGACAGTTGGCAGTCTCAGGATACCTGACCTCCGCCGTCCTCGGCTCTGAGGGCGCCGTGCTCAGGGTGGAGTGGTTTCCCCCCAGAGTGGGAGAGGGTCAGGAGGGGGCAACCTACCCATCAGCCTGACGGAGGAAGAGAAAGAGCTCTTACCACACCACAGTCCTGACGCACGGCCAACGGTAACCATGGTAACCTGACACCATTCTACAGCCAGCTTGATTGCTGTGTTGCGTCAGTAAACATTCATTAATTCATTCATTCATCTTCAGCCTCTTGTCACTGTCGGGGTCGCGGGGGGGCTGGAGCCGATCCCAGCTGACATGGGGAGTGAGGCGGGGTCCACCCTGGACAGGACGCCAGTCTATCACAGGACACATAGAGACGAACAGAGACGGACAACCATTCACACCTACGGGTGATTTAGAGTCATCAATGAACCCAACACCTGCACGTCTTTGGACTGTGGGAGGAAACCGGAGAACCCGGAGAAAACCCCCGCAGACACGGGGACAACATGCAAACTCCACACAGAAGGGCCCCAGCCGGGATTCAAACCAGGAACCGTCTCGCTGTGAGGCGACAGTGCTAACCACTACACTTACGACTTATGCAGACCTGGAAATGACTCAAATTAAATTACATACTTTTCAATACTGCGTAGGAAGCCCTGAGAAGTGTTTTTAAAAAGTAATCTAAAAGAAAAATAAACCCCGTTAACACAGCATGAGCTATTCTCACGCACACTAGTGTCGCGCTTCTACAAATGATGCACCGTTTAATGATGTTTGCTTTGCGGAGCATTGTGGGACGGTGAAGATGAGGCCCAGTAATTGGAATCTGCTGAAGAATCAATAAACTCTGTATGTAGACGCGCATCAATCCGTCGCCTTTACGTTAATTATGATAACTTGGTTTATTTACTGTGAAGAGAAGAACCCGCGGATGAGATAAGTGTCCCGGTTTGATGAGTTGACTTTCTTTAAATCTACATATACTGATGGGTTTCTCCTGTCTAATAAACAGTGAGATACCTGCAATCATAAGTTTCAATAAGTCATTACTTGTGTTTTCTTGATTTTACATCAAGTCTGCAGTTGATTCATTGATAAACACGTTGTTAATAAGTCATTAATAAACTTATTTCAGTGCGAATGTTCTGCAGTTTGTTTCCAGAGACGTTTTGCATCAGCCAAAGGGATTTACAATGATAATAACTGATACTAGGCCTCGGGGAAGACCCAGGACCAGGTGGAGACTTTATGGGCGCACTCACACTGTCCTTCCGCACCGTGCCCCGGGCTTTAGGGTACTTGTCCCCCCTCCCTCTCCCCCCGCGCCCCAGGCTTGTTTGTACTCACACTACCTGGGCCTCGCGCAAATGCTTCTTGCTGCCTATACGTCATCACGCCATTGTTGTTGTTGTTAAACGTCCGCGCATGGTCCGTCCTTCTATTTTCTATGTCCGAACAGGCGCACATAAATTACGTCAGAACCGCCGTAGGCCTCGTGCTCGTACACGTGTGCACGCTCGTGCTCGTACACGTGCAAACGTGCTCTACAAAAGCCCACCTCTCTCAGACGGGCCGTGGACGGCCAGTTGGCCGCAGTTATGCGCGGAGCGGGTGCACTCACACTGGTCAAACGCACAAGGCTTTAGCTGAAAAACCTGTTTTGGCCCGGTGCGGAAGGACAGTGTGAGTGCGCCCTATATCTCCACACTGGCCTGGGAACACCTCGGGATCCCCCAGTTAGAGCTGGTTAATGTGGCCTGGGAAAGGGAAGTTTGGGGTCCCCTGCTGGAGCTGCTGCGCCCACGACCGGACCCCGGATAAGAGGCTGAAGATGAGATGAGATGACTGATCTAAATAAATGCTGTATTGTTCATTAGTTACAATGTATAAACCCTTTATCCTTGAACCTTTATCCAAATTTTGTAACTAATGGCTTTATTACGTTTTATAATAATATGCTTTGGGTTGCCATGTTCTTTAAAACCCCTTTGGTGTTATCCTCCTCCTCATCTAACAACTTATCAACATCCTCAACTGAGCAATAATTCAATAAGCAACAGACTTTTGTAGATGAAAGCAACTTTATTCTTGAGCTGTAAAGATTAATAGATTAGTTGAGTCATTTTTTAAAGAAAACAAAGTCTAAAATGTCTGATTGATGCTTCTTAAATGTGAATATTTCCTCCTCTATGACAGTCAACTCATTATCTCTGAGTTGTGGACAAAACAAGACATCTTTCAGACACTTTATAGATTAATTATTGTTCGTTGCAGCCGTGAAATATAACTAATATCCAGCGTTCTGTCGCCTCTCAGGGCTCTAACTTGGCGCTGGAAGAACAACTATTACTTCATATTTGTACTGGAAGAAAGAAAGTATTTGTGCGGGAAGGAATCCGTCATGTTTGCCACTAAAATGACAGAGTAATACAAAAGACACAGTACAGAGCAAAGTTTTCTTTTTCCTTTTGGTTTCGGTGGTGATTTATTGATCTGTTGTCACAGACAGCACCTTTAAAGGGTAACGCGATACTAAATCACAGGCCGAAGATGTTGCTGCGCTGTCTCTTCTCTCAGGCGCCTTTAGCCACACCCCTATCAGTGATGTCACGGCAGGTGTTTTGCCTTTAATTGGTAAAAAACTCTAAGATTGATTTCCTAATTTTGGTCGACCCCCTGAAGCATCACCCCACCCAAAAGACTGGAGAACGCTGCTTTAATGAAAACCCCCAGGGGAGAAGTATCACACACCACAAGATGCTATAAAGTGTTTCCATTCCTCTTTTCACTTCTTTTAATAATAAAAGCAGAAAAAAAAATCCTGGTTTCTCTCTCGAGGTCATTGTATTTGCAGGAAAAGACAGATGAAACACAGAGCCTGCGCTGGCCGCAGTGATAGTGCCATCCCTCTGAATTTGCAAGTATGGATGACGGCCAGTGTTTGCGCGGCGAAAGTAAGACATGTGAGTTTAAGTGATGAATGAGTCTGAAGCTCCTGGAAGAGCAAAATAAAGCACAACCACTTAACTCCTGTCGAGGCTCAACTACAGACACTACTGGTCGGGCAACTCACATCTGAGTGTGTGATCTGAGTGTGTACCCTCATAGGTATGAAGAGGGTCCTCCAGAGAGTGTGCTGCACGTTACACAAATTGAATTAAGACATGTTCATTTTGCTAGTTAGTCCGCAGCAAATTGCGTGCAGTTGGTTAACGAACCATTAAGGTCTTGATAAATTTCCCGTCTCCTAATGTTGATGTCTTTCTCTTCCTCCAGGGTGAGGGCTCCAACTTCCTCCAGCTGGGCTCCTCCATCGAGCAGCAGATCAACGGCATGTTCAAGGTGATGGAGGAGTACAACTGGGACAGCTTCGTGGTCATAACCAGTCTCTACCCGGGCTATGAAACCTACGTGGATTACGTTAAGTCCTTCACCGACACCAGCTACTTCATATGGGAGCTGCAGGACGTGCTGACCTTCGACATGTCCGCCGACGGCATGAACGACATCCGGGCGCGAAGGCTGCTGCAGCAGATCGACGCCCAGGTGCTGCTGGTCTACTGCTCCCACGAAGAGGCGCAGTACCTGTTCAGCATGGCGGCCGAGTCTGGACTGGTGGGGCCGGGCTACATCTGGATTCTCCCTAGCCTGGCAGTGGGGAACCCGGACATGCCCCCGCCTGACAGCTTCCCCGTGGGGCTCATCAGCATCATCACAGACCGGTGGAGGATGAGCCTGAGGAAGAGGGTGCGGGACGGCGTGGCCATTGTGGTGAAAGGCGTGCAGAGCTTTCGGAAACAAAGAGGCTTCGTTCCCGAGGGCCACAGTGACTGTCACAACCCCGTCAAGCCTCCTGTTAGTAACGACACTCTGTTCAGGTGAGCTAACGTGTTTGGACCGAGGGAACCAGAACCAGGTCTTTTTTGTAGCAGTCTCAAAATGCTTAATTTCTTATATCCACAGTTTTAGAAGTATAGTCTCTTTCTCAGCCCACGTCAAACGAAATGTGCGTGTGCAACAGAAGTGGCGTCCTACTGAATTGTGACAGTATCACGATTGTTTCAGAGCAACCAGTGCTTCGGTTGAACCTGTCACCATGTCAACCGGTGACTTTCAGCTGAACGCGTCCGTGGCTGCTCGCAGTAACTTATGTCCACTGTTGGCGTAGATAAAAACCACATAACGAGTACGTATTTTTATACTTTTACAAGGACATCTACATGTTGGCATTTCTCAGCCTTACGTCTCAGCGCTACCGTCTCAGCGCTACGTCTCAGCGCTACGTCTCAGCGCTACGTCTCAGCACTCCGTCTCAGCGCTACTGTCTCAGCGCTACTGTCTCAGTGCGTCAAGTCCCAGCGCGCTGGGAGACTTGATCCACGCTCTCTCTGTAAGCACACAGCCACAACGCTACGCACGCTCCCGCTATGCAAGCTCCCGCTACGCAAGCTCCCGCTACGCTCTTCTTCGTCAGTCTTTGCATGATTGCATGATATGTCCTTAAGAATATCTGATTAAGTTTTCGTTTTAATTATTAGGCTACAAATCTGATACATGGTGTTTTTAGAAGCTAAAAGAAATAGAAAAAACAACAAACCAAAAAAAACGTGACCCCAAAACCGTGATATGAACCGAACAGTGGATTTTGTGAACCGTTCCACCCCTAGTGAGTATGACTTAAAGCTCTTATTACAGCAGATGTAATTCCACTCTCCTCGTTTTTAGCAACTGGACTTAACGTGCATTGCTTGTCAGATTCTTGGTATTTGAGACTTGTCCATTATTTGATTACTGTGTTTATTCAGTGATTCACAGAACACTGGTTCTGCAGTATTTCCATTTTGTAAAGGCTTGAATTCCCATGTTTCCTCCCCTCTATCTATTCATGTGTTGGCACACACAAGAGCACAAAGCAGCATGATGAATTCAAGCATGCTAACAGAAGAAAAGAAGAGCTCGTGGCCAGTGATTGAAGAAGAAGACTGCACTCTGCACACGATGAGAAAAATGGCCACTTGGGCCACTTGAAGACGGCGCTCATAAACGACGAGTGATTTACAGAGGGGAGGCTCAACTTTAGAGAGGCCTGCCGCTAATGGTGAACATGAGATATGAACCCCTGAAGCTTTAGACCGTCTCATGTGTTCTTCATGGTGTTTGTTGTGTTTAAACATAAATTAGACGTTAAGGATAATGCTGGCATTTCTAATTGAACCCCTGAGTACAATGAAAACGCACTTAACGTCAGCAACTGTTAATGTGCAAGATGTCAAGCCAGACAAAAAGCCAATCTGGACTATCCATCCATCCATCCATTCATCTTCAACCGCTTGTCCCTGTCGGGGTCGCGGAGGGGGGGTTGGAGCCGATCCCACCTGACATCGGGTGTGAGGCGGGGTCCACCCTGGACAGGACGCCAGTCTATCACAGGACACATAGAGACGAACAGAGACAGACAACCATTCACACCTACGGGTGATTTAGAGTCATCAATGAACCGAACACCTGCACGTCTTTGGACTGTGGGAGGAAACCGGAGAACCCGGAGAAAACCCACGCAGACACGGGGACAACATGCAAACTCCACACAGAAGGGCCCCAGCCGGGATGCAAACCTGTTACCCTCTTGCTGTGAGGCGACAGTGCCAACCAATCTGGACTAACACTTGTTTAGTTATTTTTTTTCCTTAGACATAAACAAGAAAATAGGTCACCTCCTCCAGAAACAATGACTATGTTTACATACACACTAATATTCCACTAATATTTCCAATATGATACGGGCCATTGAAACAGCATATTCTTTGGAATATTTGGATATTCTTTATTAGACCGTATTCCCAATGTAGCTCCAGTTAAAGTGAAACTCCGGTGTAAAATCACCCCAGGCTCTTTTTAGGCAAATACACTCATCAAATAAGCCATCACGACCATTTTTTTATGTAGGAACTACTGACGGAGAAATCCGGGACAGACGCTAACAGTCGCTAACAGCCAAATGCGGCTAACTAGGATTAGCTCGGGGCTGCAAGTTGAATGCATTAAAACGTCTTTTTTAACCACTGCTCAAAATAACACCGAACCTCCGCAGCAGCATGAGAAGAGTCCTTACACATTAACCGAAGCCCCAAAAACATAGTTTGTGAACCCAGAGTTTATTAGAAGAGTGTTTAAAAGATATGACCGGCCCCGGTTCCAGCTCCTTTGGTAGGAAAGTCCATTCAAGTCAATAACCAGAGTCAATCCAAAGGGAAGGAGCCCATTGAAGATTTATTCCGGTAAAACACGTAAACGTTGTAGTTACATCTGAATGAAATAACCACACAGTATAGCTTGATTTTGTGTCGAGATGTACCTATACCATTTTTTCCCTCCCCATACTGATTCCAATACTCCGAGTACAGGGAAATAGATTCCTATTTCGAATAAATTATGTGGTATCGGATCGGTGCCTGGGCTTCAGTACCGATACCGATGCCAGCATTTTCGGTGTATCAAGCGCATTTCTGATACTGGATACGGAACAACTCTAAGAACATGGTTGAGGTGAAGGAAAGTTTGTGATCTGGAATTAAAGAAATCTGTGCTGATGATTGAAGGCAAACTGCGGTATCTCGTGTCAAAATCAAAGACTTTGTAAGCCCAACTATGTTCCCCGGCATCCCTCCGAAGAGCACTTCTGTCTTTGCTTCTTAAGGCGCACTCACACTCTCCGCCCGTCCCGTGCCTCGGGCTTTAGGGTCCTTGTCCCCCCCTCCAGGCCCGTTTGTACTCACACTACCTGGGCCTCGGCGAATGCTTCTTGCTGCCTATACGTCATCACGCCGTAACACGTCACACGCATTGATGACGTCATGGCGATGCGTGGCTTTGTTTCCAAATCTTTCCATAGACCTCAGAGTTTTTGTGCGTCTTGTCGACTGTTTTTGACTCTTTTCATCGACCAAATCTGCAATAAACACTCCACCTCCGCATCACACCAACGTGAACCTTTCACCGCCATTGTTTTAAATGTCCGCGCATGGTCCCTCCTTCTTTTTTCTATGTCCCAACAGGCGCACAGGAAATGACCTCAGAACCGCCGTAGGCCTCGTGCTCGTACACGTGCAAACACGCTTTACAAAAGCCCATCTCTCTCAAACGGGCAGTGGCCATCAATCTGGCCGCAGCTAGGCGCGGAGCGGTTGCACTCACACTGGTCAAATGAACTAGGCTTTACCCGTAAAACCTGTTTGGTTACGGTACGGATGGACAGTGTGAGTGCGCCCTTAGAGAGGACAGACATCAGTTGCACCGTCAGGGCTCACATTGGAAAAATTACTATTCTCTTACGTTCCTGATCTATTGTAAAGTCACAACAGTAATGATTCAGACCTACTTCTGTGGGACTGGGCGAAAAAGAGGTCAAAGTTGATCATTTATTCATAACTTCCCATCTGCGAGGTGTTGCGAAACATTTTAAAGCAACTGTCAGTGCTGTGTCCTCTGCCCCGCTCTCATCTATCACCTCCTCAGCCCTGAGCTCTATCTTATATCTCTTGGACATTGCGAGGTAATTTGGTGTTTGGTGACGATGGATAGGGTATGTAATGTGGCTTCTCCTCATTTAAACCATGCCCTAAAGAGCAATCTGATGCCATCTGTGCTACAGAACAATCCTATTACGTTAGAAAAATGCTTTTATCAGCAAAAGAGAAGAGCCAGGGAAAAAAGAAACCTGCTCCAGCATCAGCTTTGGCCCAAATAAACCAAGGTCATTCAGGGAGATCTGTGCTGTGAGTAAATGTGTGCCGTTGTGCCGATGTTCACCGAGGGGCTGCTAACGGGACACGAGCATCAACAGACGCTAATGTCGCATTGTGAAACGTCTCTCTGATGTCAGAAGTCATTTTTCTTTAGGAGTCTTCAGAGCTGCAGGGGAGACGACTTTTCCTTTTGTCAGCCCGAACCGTGCATAAAAAAAGTGCAAATGGTGAACATTATCTCCGGCTTTGATACTGTTCATCCATCTCCTTTTAGACTTTCCAAACCCAGCAGGCACGATTTGAGCAGCGGCGGCGGCGGCTGTAGTCGGTAACGGGAAGGTCGACGAGACAGAAGAAAGCACTTTCCATTAACTTTATAGTCATCATCTTCTCTTTCCAGCAAGATCAAACATTAACATCCCCCGCGGTTCTCAGATTTGTCCTCACTTGATTGGAGAGGGTTTTTTTCTCAAACGAGCTCTTGATAATGAGTCCGCTCACCTGTTAATGGGATTATCGCAGATTACCAGATTAAATAGGCTTTTCACACGGACGGATCTGAGGGCTGTTCTCCTCCCAGCGGGCTTTCATCACCTCTGCTGGAGTGGCGGCTGAGGTGAGAGAGCGGCACAGCAGGTCTAATATAACAGGATGTGAGTGATGACACAAGGGAATCAAAGGACACGGAGGTTTTTTCTGCACAGAGCTGAAGCCGTCAGGACGCCGCGCGTCTCTCTTGCTCCGATGCAGCTGTTTTTTCTGCTCAATGACGAAGCATTTGTGACACTATCATCACTTCGAAATGGTTTCAGGATCCTAAGAGAAACGTACGTTATTCCCAAAACTGAATCATTAAAACAGTACAATATAAGAGCTGATCGTCGTTATCAAATGCAACTTTTCGGGGGTCAAATTCAAGCACTTTAAGTTCAATTTTCAAGCGTTTCCAACACTTTACAGTAACAGTTTTTCATTAAAATCACGTTAAAAGGGGACGATATTATGCTAAAAACAACTAAAATTGTTGCGTAACACCAGAAGGATAAGAAATTCAACAATAAGTCTATTCTATAGCTATTTGTTGTGAGAGAAATGTGGAAACAATTTCAAGCATTTTCAAGCACTTTACCCAAAATTTAAGCACTTTTCAAACCTTGAAAACACAACATTAAAATTAATTTTCAAGGATTTCAAGCACCCATTCGAACCCTGCAGATGATATTTGCCTGATCGGTAAATAAGATGACATTCATCGACTGCAGTCACCAATGTTATTCTGCTGTGTTGCATCAATTTGTTTGCTAGGATAGGGAATGAAGGCATGAATGACTTTAAAACAGCCTAAGTTTGGATATATCTCATCTCATCTTCAGCCTCTTATCCTTTACTGACATGTTTATTTTCTAAGCTTTGCCTCCACGCTGTTAGCACGGAGTCATACGTCTACGATCTGATTGGTTGATTTGGCCCGTATGTTGGTGATAGACAGATGCTTTATCCAATCAGCAACCAGTATTTTCACCCCTTCCCAAAAGATCTCTAAACGAGAGTTCCCAGATGGATCTGCTGAGACAATGAGAATCAACCCATCTGGTGGAGCGAGGTTACCTTTGTGTAATGTCTATACTGTTAATGTTCTAACTAAGTGTGGCGTGAATGACATTAGCGTCATATGGGCGGGCTGATAACCTGTGTGGGCGACTTGTCCACACAGAGAAAGGATCAGGGTTAGGGTTAGGGGGGTTAGGGTAAGGGTTAGGGTTAGGGTTAATGAAGAAGGGTTAGGGTTACGGGTAGGGTTAATGAAGAAGGGTTAGGTTTAGGGTTAGTAAAGAAGGGTTAGGGTTACGGTTAGGGTTAATGAAGAAGGGTTAGGGTTACGGGTAGGGTTAATGAAGAAGGGTTAGGTTTAGGGTTAGTAAAGAAGGGTTAGGGTTACGGGTAGGGTTAATGAAGAAGGGTTAGGGTTAGGGTTAATAAAGTAGGGTTAGGGTTAGGGTTAATAAAGGGGGTTATTAAAGAACCGGGCCAATAAGCAGAATCAATACCGGCATTGATATCAATAAATAAATCGTATCCTATCCATAAGCTTAACCACAGAAGGGCTGATACTGAAACTAAGTCACTGATCATCTCTCTCTCTTTGCTTCTCTGCAGGCACATGTTGAACGTAACCTGGGAACACAACGACTTCTCCTTCAACAGCAACGGTTACCTGGTCAACCCTGCCATGATCATCATCACTCTGGACAGGGAGAGACAGTGGGACAAGGTGAGCTTTACACTAGTTACTGTGCACACCATATGTATGTCTGAATGCCATGGTCTTCTCTGGGTTTTCAGAGGGCTTAGGCACAAATCATACGCATATTGGTGATGCAATTATTATCGTAAAGCTTTGTGGTTGCGAGGAAAGACCCCCTCAACTAAAGCAGAACTAGGAAGAGCAGCTCACTGAATGATAACAGCTGGTCCACCGCTGAGTTGTGCTGGCTGAAGTGATCTGGAGCTTACAGCAAGTAAGACACGGTAACGTGGAGCGGGTGTGGCTCGGAGATGTAGCATTTATTTACTGCCAAACTGCAAAACACTGCACTGCTGCTTTCTCAGGGGTAGCATTATGCCCCAAACCCCAAAGCAGTGGTAAAGTGGGGCTGGCATCGCGGTCCGCTGCGACGGGCAGCCAAAATAAAAAGTTGGGGATCGTTTGACTTAAGGCGACAAAGTGTGGTCAGATAATACCCACAGTCAAGCTGTAACAGAGTCCTGTGACCCGGTGACGTGTTTACAAAGAATTAATTCCTTTAGACACAACCACACACACACACACACACACACACACACACACACACACACACACACACACACACACACACACACACACACACACACACACACACACACGCAGAAAAATGTGATTATTCCGCCCAGTGGCAACTCGCTGCTGCTTGATGTGTATTCGATGTTACTGTTCAAGTGAAATTACGGCGTAAAATCATCCCATGGTCTCTTTTCGACACTTGCACACATCAAATAAGCCATCAAGACAATTCTTTGGTGTATGAACTATTAACGGAGAAATCCTGGAGGGTCACTAACAGCCGGACGTGGCTAGCACTGATTAGCTCGGGGACTTAGGACGTATTAGCGACTCCCCCGTATTTCTCCGTTAATAGTTGTTACACAAACAAACTGTCTTGATTGCTTATTTGATGTGTGCAAATGTTGGAAAAGACCATGGGATTATTTACGCCGAAATGAGACTTTAACTTCATACGCTGGTCTCAACGGGGATGCAATGAACTCTCCGCCCTGGCGTTATCAAAGCTGCGGACGTGGACTGCAGCCTCTCATTGAACTAACGCTCACACACTCAGGCGGCGCCTTAGCCGTTTAATGGCAGGGAAAACCCAGAGTGCACATGTAACTCGTAGCATGTGCAAACAAAAGAGCCGTTCTGCAGTCCCACTGTGTCTTTCGCTGACGTCGTTCTGTGCACGCTAAAGGCAGAGTGATTTCATACATCGCTGGTCTCTTTGTAAAGACCAGTCAGAGCTCCACTGATGCCAATGAGCTACTTAATGAAGGATCGTTTCCTTATCGCACGCACACCTCTGTCACTTCACTCCCACCCTCCATCTCTTTCAGAAAGATATTAAAAGAAAGCCCACGCACACATTTATCTGCTAACTCTGCTGCAGCGTGCCACCTCGCTGACTCGTTTGGAGATTGAAACGTTAATTTAACCACGGGGGGCAGATGTGACGTGGACCCCGGAGACTGGAGGGAGTTCACGTCCTCCGCCGGTTGAATAAAAGGTGTTTAGTTAAAACATCACGCTCAGAGTAAACAGCCGCTGGTGTTTCAAAGCTAATTATGTGAAATTTATGTTTTCGGCTGCTACTCCAGATTAACCTCCAATATGTTATCAAGGCTCTGAGTTAAAGGGGAACCGTGGTCATGGAAGCAGACAGACGCCATTGTGTGTATGAACTAATCCAGCAGCTGGTGCAAAGATATAGATACAGTACTTAATGAACCTCTGTGGATCATATGTCTTACGTATGTATTTAGTCAATACTACTAAATACCACTGACTTTGTGACTGTTCAACACTTAAAGATATATTTTGGAATCGAAACAAATGGAAAATTTGAATTTTTAAAGGTATAAAATTTAAACCAGGGTTTCTGAAAGGGTCCTAAAAGTATTTAAAGTTGATAAATCAATTAGGCATCAATTGAGGTCCTAGAAAAGTATTGAAATGTCTTAAGCTCCAGTTTGTGAGGTATTAAATTTTGTAGCTTCCGGTAGAGTCGCTAACAGTTGGACGTGGCTAACACTGATTAGCTCGGGGCAGTACGGTGAAGGCATTCAAAGGTCTTTTTTAACCACTAATGCTGCTGAAAATAACAGCAAACCTCTGCAGCAGCATGAGAAGAGTCCCTACACACAAAACAAAGCACCAACAACGTCATTAGTGAAGCCAGAGTTTATTAAAAGGGTGTTTTAAAGACTTACCTACTGGCCCCTGTACCAGCTCCTCTCATAGTAAAGTCCCTTCTTGACTGTCAATCCAAAAGGCAACACACGCCCCCTACCCCTCACGTGACATTACAGGGAAACCAAACGCTTACAAACCACAAAATTGACATGTTTTGCTGGAATAAAGCACCAATGGGCTCCTTCCTTTGGGATTGACTTTGGTAATCCACTTGAATGGACTTTACTATGAGAGGAGCTGGTACAGGGGCCAGTAGGTAAGTCTTTAAAACACTCTTTAATACACTCTGGGTTCACTACGTTGGGCCACGTCCGGCTGTTAGCGACTGTCCCGGATTTGCTAATGAGGATACGCCACTGATGCAACAAGTTAGAACTTTAAATGGCAATGAGGTTTTAAAATGTCTGGAAAGGCTTTTAAAAAAGGTCTCAAGTTAGATTTGAAATGTGAAACAGGACAGAGGAGATTGTGATGTGATCTATTATGTGATTTCCTTTGGAGTATTAAGAATGATCCGTGACAGCCGCCATCGTAGAACGAACTGAACACTTGTAGTTTACATCAAACAGCCAGCAAGAGTGGATACGTGCGTTTCCTGTTCACACATCATGGCGCTCTGCCTTTCAGCGATACAACATTCACTCCTCTCAGTAACCCAGCTGTCATTCCCCAAACTGCTGTTTCAACAAAGCCGCTCATCTGCTGTTGTTTTTGGCTGACTTTGCTCAATCACAGCTAACGTTTGCTCTCTGCCCCGCAATCATTCAGGAGCTGGATTTACTCACCTGCTCACTCAAATACTGTCCACTGTCCGGGGGTGGATTGAGACAAGCGGCTTAAAACATCCGTTAATACCATAATGTTCCTTTACTTTACTGAGAGGCAAGATGTCGAGCTGTTAAATCCACTGCTGCAAAGTGCTCATGGGAACGCCGGTTTAAATCAGGAGCTATTGTCTGGACCTGCAGATGCAAGCAAGTCATCAAAAAGAGTCTTTACTGACATTATTATACATTTGTTATTATCATATAGTATCATAAAGCAGCAAACCCCTTATTTTAAAAAGCTAAAACTGTGGCAAAAGCTGTTTCTAATGATTTTAGCTCTGTGTTTCAAATTTGAAGTTTAGGGATAATTAAGGGGCGCTGTTGGACTCTAAGGGCGCCCTCCCACTGCGCGTCCGTCCCGTGCCCCGTGCTTTAGGGTCCTTGTCCCCCCCTCCAGGCCCGTTTGTACTCACACTACCTGGGCCTCGGAGAATGCTTCTTGCTGCCTATACGTCATCACGCCGTAACACGTCACACGCATTGATGACGTCATGGCGATGCGTGGCTTTGTTTCCAGATCTTTCCGTAGACCTCTGAGTTTTTGTGCGTCTTGTCGACTGTTTTTGAATCTTTTCATCGACCAAATCTGCAGTAAACACTCCACCTCCGCATCACACCAACGTGAACCTTTCGCCGCCATTGTTTGAAATGTCCGCGCATGGTCCCTCCTTCTTTTTTCTACGTCCCAACAGGCGCACAGGAAATGACCTCAGAACCGCCGTAGGCCTCGTGCTCGTACACGTGCGCACGCTCGTGCTCATACATGTGCAAACGTGCTTTACAAAAGCCCACCTCTCTCAAACAGGCTGCGGACGGCCAGCTGGCCGCAGTTATGCGCGGAGCGGTTGCACTCACACTGGTCAAACGAACTAGACTTTACCCATAAAACCTGTTTTGGCACGGTACTGAAGGACAGTGTGAGTGCGCATTCTATGCTGTGTCTCTCTCCCGGTCCACCAGTCTTCTTCATTTCTTATATTTATTCTGTACTGCACTTGCGGGTGATGCAGTGCAGACAAACAGCAGCAGTTGCACAGCATCAACGATGGAGACGCACCGGCTGCAGCGTGCAGGTGAACATCCTGATGCGAGCAGCCGTGTCTTAGAGCCCCTGGTTCTGCTGTTGGACGTACATGTTGAAGCCCATTGTTCTCCTCTGCAACACTCCCAGTGGATTAGGGAGGGTTGTTTTTTAACAATATTAATTTCCTCCTCCTCTGTGTTATCACATACAGAGAGGATGGCTCTGGTGTAACTAGTGATAGACCAATTAATCAGTCGTCCAATTAATGTCATGTTGAGATTAACAGGCGGCCTTGACTGTGTGGTTGCTGGGGAACAAACGCTCCCACTTGTGCCATTCGCCAATCTACGGGCAAACGTCAGCATCGCGGTATCGATCCTTTAACCAGCTAAAGTCGCTTGCGCTCCAAAATTCCTCTATAGGAGTTTTTGTTGCTGCCAGGTCCATGTGTTACTGTATACACATGCTATATAAAAGATGACACCATCAAGGACTGTTGTATCTTGAATTGAAACGTCGGCTACTTCTGATTTCATTATTTTTCAAAGGAAAAAAACGTCTTATTGATAGACTCATTCATTCATTCATCTTCAGCCTCTTGTCCCTGTCGGGGTCGTTGGGGGGCTGGAGCCGATCCCAGCTGACATCGGGCGTGAGGCGGGGTACACCCTGGAGAAGACGGCAGTCTATCACAGGACACATAGAGACGAACAGAGACAGACAACCATTCACATCTACGGGTGATTTAGAGTCATCAATGAACCGAACACCTGCACGTCTTTGGACTGTGGGAGGAAACTGGAGAACCCGGAGAAAACCCACGCAGACACGGGGAGAACATGCAAACTCCACACAGAAGGGCCCCAGCTGGGATTCGAACCTGTAACGCTCTTGCTGTGAGGCGACAGTGCTAACCACCACTGACTCGCGTGCATAAATTTGCTATTTTAAAAATAGATGAACATGTAAGCGTAAGGTTTTGGTCAAACATGACAGAGAGTCTGAACTCGAACCCTGAATTAAAGTTCAATGTGTCCTCTCGTTCACCTCCCTGACTCCAGCACTCATTTCCACCATGCGGATATTTCACATAAACCTTTTTTTAGGGGGAGAAATACGGATTTTTCTCACTCCTTCAGCGCACATTCGATTGTGCTAATTTCAGAAATACTTCATGTGGGGCGATACATTTTCTTTGCTTCACTTTGAGCTGCCTCCGGCGACTTTTCTCCGAGAGCTGAAAATCAATTCCATCTCATGATTGCCTTCTTGCCAGCCTTCTTATGGTACATGTTTGCAGGGCAGCCTCTCTTTGACTTCACCTGTGTGTAACCATCTCAGCCTGACACTGTACACACCGATACCTCGCATTACGCTCCTCACCCTTTGTCTTTCTTGAACTTAAACCACTCCGGTGCTCTTATCTAAAGCAGCTGCTGTACTTTGGTGCTTCCTGAGAGTCCTTATTCAGCTGGTTCTCCGATTTCCTCTCAGATCTGAAAGCTGAGGTAACTTGGGGAAATGGAGGGAAACGGTGACAAAAGAGAGTAAAGAGGAAGAGTGAGAGGAGGTCTGGAAGTGTTCCCGTCCTCGCTGTAATCTGGCAGGGTGACATACGGGATTGAAAAGCTGCCGTTTTCTGGCTCTAACCCTGAAATTAGTTTTTAAAAATTGATTTTTTCGGGTGATATGTAACTATGGTACTTGAATGACAGTATTTAATTTCCCAAACATATAGTTTGAAAGTAGGGTGAGAAGTTCAGCATCCGTGAGGAACTCGGAGTAGAGCCGCTGCTCCTTTGTATTGAAAGGAGCCAGTTGAGGTGGTTCAGGATCATCTGGTAAGGATGAACCCTGGGCGCCTCCCTAGGGAGGTGTTCCAGGCACGTCCAGCTGGGAGGAGGCCTCGGGGAAGACCCAGGACCAGGTGGAGAGATTAGATCTCCACACTGGCCTGGGAACGCCTCAGGATCCCCCAGTTAGAGCTGGTTAATGTGGCCCGGGAAAGGGAAGTTTGAGGATCCCCTGCTAAAGCTGCTGCCCCCGCGACCCGACCCCGGATAAGCGGCTGAAGATGAGATAAGATGATAGTTTGAAAGCTCTACCATAGCGTTTTCCTCTCCCTGTAATGACGTCACTGTTTAACTTAAGCGTATAGATCTTCACAGTCGGCCACAGGGACATGACGTCTTTCACCATCTTCTCCCTGAACTTTAAATCGTGACCGACTTGACTGTAGGCGTGTGAGTGAAGCTGTAGATAAACAGCGGGACTGATCAATATGACTTTGCAGGAGAGAGGAATAACTGAGGAGTCCAGAGAGGATTGGGATATTTGCACACACACACAGACACACACGCGCACACAAACACACACTTTTTTCATTTCATCGTGACAAGCTGTACTGACCGCTGTGATCAGACAGGATTGTCCTCCTTCCTGCACAAACAGCAGAGATTATGGGGGAGGAAAAACATTTTGTCCACAATGACACTCTTTTTTAGCCCTCTAGGAAGTTAGTGACATTTACAGCAGCACAGTCGAGTGAAATGAAGCTGTTTAAATAGGCAACCACCTCGCTATCTAAACTGTTCTCACGTGAAGCTTCCTCAAACACAGCAGCTCGGTCAGTGGCCCGCAGCGTCAAGCACCCTTTAGCATCTGTACAAGACACACTTGTAATCATCCCGGTGTGTGATCCACTCACTTTTTACTGTAGAAATTATGTCCGGAGCAAAGAAAGCAAAGAAGGAAATCAGGCGACGTAGTATAAAGGTCTACTTACACCACTCGTACCATGCCCAAACACGATTCACGGCTCAAGTCTAGTTTGTTTGACCAGTGTGAGTGCAACTGTTCCGTGCTTAAGCGTGGCACACTTCCTGTCTCCGGCTGCGGCCCGGTTGAGGGAGGTGGGCTTTGCTAAAGCACGACTGCACATGCACGAGCAGGAGCATTGACAGCGGTCCTGATGTCTATTTATGTGCGTCTGTTCCCCGCAACGGACATTTAAGAAGACGCTGATGCAGAGGTGGAGTGTTTACTGCAGATTTGGTCAGATGAAAATATTTAAAAACAGTCGACAAAACTAAATCCCCGAGTGGTGATGACGTCTGTAAGCAAGAAGCAAACAAGCCGAGGCCCGGATCATTTCCTTATGATGATCAATGAGAGTAATGAGTGCAAGCGGGCCTGGGCCGGGAGGGAAGAGGGAGGGGGGACAATCACGCTAAAGCACGGCACCGATCATCTGGGCCAAGGGGGAGGGTGCCCTAAAAGCGCGAAAATGCGTAGAGACAAGGGTCGGGGTCGTGGACGGGTCCCAAAACACAGGACCTGTGTCCGTGTCCCGGAAGAAGTCGGACAAACCACAACCTTTTTTCTGACCTTAACCGCAGTCTACTACTGTTCATCGTTTCTCCGTGTTAAATAGATCATATTTCCTATTTTTATATATTGTATTCTATTGTTGAGAATACGTTGAGTATAAAAAGGAGGTCTATGTGAGTGGATGAGTCAAACAAACACAGGACTTTCACCCAGGAGATAGCTGTTCTTGTCCTTTGTAAAACCAAAACACAACCTTGCTACGTACGTAACCTACATAAGTTGCATTCGTAAGGTACTTAACTAACGTCCCATTATGTTAGTTACGTACAATATTGTTTTTTTTAAACCCAAACTATGATCTTTTCCAAAGCTAACAAAGCAATTAGCTGTTGACTACCTAACCCTACACTGCAGGTTGAAAAGTGACACCAGAGCGGTACCCAGAGCGTGAACAATGTGACGCCAAGGGGCCCTGATTCCAAGTGCAATCGATCTACGGAAAAAATATGATAAAAGGAAGGAAAGTGCTCTTCACTTCTCATCTCTAATTTCTCCCCTGTAACTGTGACACACCCGTTCCCACATGGGAAACTCTGCAGATTAACTGTCAAGACTATGGGATATATTATGGGAGTGACTGAGCTGATACAGGGTTATTGATTTATGGAAAAGATGTGTATACTATACGGATGATATTTGAACAGATGTATTGTATCCTCACTAACAGGAGAGAAGCATAAATAAGCCTTAGCTGGAGACATAAGAGCAGTTTTGTATTCAGTACAGTCGTCTGACCTTCGTGGGTTCAGGTTTGGCCTGAATTATAAATGAGCGGACAAATAAAACAAGTATGTTCGGTACTTTTGGAGCTCATTCCATTGTTTTGGTTTTTCTTGGTTCCAATTAAGAGACGTCTTAAAGCTTTGCCTTTACAGTTTGGTCACAGTTTGTTTTGCCCAATGCACAAAGTCAGATCCATAAATAAATGTTTTCCCTATTTGATGATGAAGACCTTTACTCTGACCTGAACCCTGTCCAACACCCTTTGGGATGAACTAAAACACAGACTGCGAGCCAGGAAATATCGCCACAACATCAGTGTTGGACCTCACTAAGGGCGCACTCACACTGTCCATCCGGTAAAGTCTATTTCGTTTGACCAGTGTGAGTGCAACCGTCCACGGGCCGTTTGAGAGAGGTGGGCTTTTGTAAAGCGTGTTTGCACATGTACGAGTGCGAGGCCTACGGCGGTTCTGAGGTCATTTCCTGTGCGCCTGTTGGGACATAGAAAAAAGAAGGAGGGACCATGCGCGGACATTTCAAACAATGGCGGCGAAAGGTTCACGCTGGTGTGATGCGGAGGTGGAGTGTTTACTGCAGATTTGGTCGATGAAAAGATTCAAAAACAGTCGACAAGACGCACAAAAACTCCGAGGTCTACGGAAAGATCTGGAAACAAAGCCACGCATCGCCATGACGTCATCAATGCGTGTGACTTGTTACGACGTGATGACGTATAGGCAGCAAGAAGCATTCTCCGAGGCCCAGGTAGTGTGAGTACAAACGGGCCTGGAGGGGGGGACAAGGACCCTAAAGCACGGGGCACGGGGCACGGGACGGAGGCACAGTGTAAATGCGCCCTGATGCTCTCTTGGCTGAATGGGAGCAGATCCCTGTAGCCAAAATCTTGTGGAAAGCCTTTCCAGAAGAGTGGAGGGAGTTATAGACATGAATATTTTATTCTGAATAATTAATGATAATATAATTTCAGCCTTTACTTGTTACAGGGTCTGGCCTTTGCAACAGATGTGATAAAACGTTTTAAATAAAGTGCAGTAAAGTGACACTGAGACATCAGAAGTGTGAAGGGGTTTGTTGATAAATCACTTCATCCTGTGGAACATGGAAACATGATAGTAATTAAAAAATGACTGTAGCTGCTTCTCATTACTGTGTCTGGTGAATGATTACAAATGTAAAAAATCTGTAATTCATTTTCTGAATTATGGCGGGCAAAGCGGCATAATTACCCCAGCTGATTCAGCATAAAGTTAACAATCAGTGTGTGATGAGTTGGTGTTTTGGCTAATTGGGGTCCAATTGGTCCTCCGCGGCCTTCATCCCTTTATTCCCCAGTTTTATCCAAACAGTGAGTCAGAGAGGCAAATTTGGTCCCAAACAGGTCACGGCTTCTTCAAATAAATGTTTAATTTCAAGTCTTGATTACGTGTTCAGCTTGCTCGAATGCTCATTTCCCCACAACATCCAATTAAAATTAGCTAACTGGTAATGGAGCAGAGGGTGGAATTGCTTTCATTGCATTACAGTAGATGTGTAATTGCACTCTCTACATCCCCAGTGACCCAAAAATCAATTTCCTCTAAACTGTCTCCAAACTAAAAACCCTCCTCGGTGCGCCGGGTCCAGACGCACAAATCACAAGGACGTGCGATAACAACGTATACAGTTAGAGAATTGGGGAACAACTGTATTAAG
This sequence comes from Echiichthys vipera, assembly GCF_963691815.1. Taxonomy (NCBI): domain Eukaryota; kingdom Metazoa; phylum Chordata; class Actinopteri; order Perciformes; family Trachinidae; genus Echiichthys; species Echiichthys vipera. Next base: position 1,989,748 of record NC_139842.1, on the reverse strand, counting down.
ATATGAGGTTGAGATAGAAAGTGTTGTGCAGCTGCGTCCTCACTGGTTTCATCTGAGATATATGAGAGGCGGTAAGGTACGCATCTGGGGGGTTTTCTCTGATTCATCCCTAATGTCTCGACTCTTTCAGGTGGGGACCTTTGAGATGGGGATCCTGCAAATGAGATACCCCGTGTGGCCGCGGTACGGGTCCTACCTGGAGCCGGTGTCAGATTACAGGCATCTGACGGTGGCCACGCTGGAGGAGAGGCCCTTTGTCATCGTGGAGGCAGTGGACCCTGTGACTGGCACGTGCGTCAGCAACACGGTACCCTGCCGACGACAGTCCAACAAGACGGAGGCGTAAGTGATGTCGCCATTTAAACAACACTGAACATCCCCATTTCAACATAACAGCCAAGAAGAGCTCAGAGGGCCGGTTGTCCCGAACGTAGGACAATGTTGACACATTAGTATTTTGACACATTGAAAAAACAGCTGTAGCCTCGTTACTTTACTTATTTTCTGAGATACTTGTTACAAATACCAGGGTCCTGATTCAAAACTAAGGTTAATGGGCTTATTTTATATGAGAAAATTGTTACAGAGCACACAAATGATCCTTGGCCGAGAACAGACACTTTTGGTGAGTTACCAATACCTACTGCAATAACAGTAATTAGCTTGATAACTTCTCCTTTCGCTTGCTAAACTGAGAAGCTGCCACCTGAGTATTTTTCTAAACTGCAAATAACAAGAGCCAGAAAAGAAGGTGGATTTAATTAAACATCTGTTATCATCAGGTCAAAGATAGATGAATGGTCTCTTTTGTCCCTGAAAGTGAAAGCAACTCCAGGAATTTTAGCAGCCTAGAAGGAGATTTCGATTAAAAACCAAACTCTACGCTTGATTGGAAAAATGCTAATTCTACATAACCAGAAGTCTTTAAATACACCAGATATGTAGAACTGTCCTCCATTAACTAAAGTCTTACATCTGTAAAACTGTAGCATGGAAACCAGACGAATCTGCCAAAGTCATGTTTCATTGTTCCGACAAATATGTCCGGCCACTCTCCCATTATAAGGACCGATCACAACTGTTCTTCTCATGTGGGGCAGGTCTAATATATGACTCAACATCCTGTTACTGTATTGACTATTTCTTACATAAAATGTTTTAAGAAGCGCATTTTTGTGTCCTGTTTAGCTGTTATTTGAGAAATTTTGTGACCTGGCTGCCATTGTTTTCCACCGATTCATGGCTCTGATTGGTTCTAGCTCTATCCAATTGACTCCAGAACACAAACAGTATAAAAAAAAAATGTAGCATCTTGACGTCTCTCGAGGTCCGTTCTCTCAACTTGATCCAATTGTCCTCGCCTATGGCAAATGGCATCTTGTCAGACTTTGACTCTGCCTCATTTCCTCTTACCAAAAAAAGGCATGTATGTGATGTTGGGGGGAGGGAGATACGTCCATATGGCTGACGTATACCTCCGAGGAGAAGTGAGGGCCAGCGGATAGCCCCTTCAGTGTTGTCATGGAGATAAGACCTAAACACACAGACTAGAATGTTCTTTTGTCCTTAAACAGGTTTAATGATGCTGTGTAAACGGCCTGTTTAACATGGGGGTCAATGAGAAACTGCTCTGTTATTAAACCTGCCCCTAGTGGACACTCAGAGAACTGCAGTTTTTGGCACTTCCTGATTGGATCAACCGGGGAGTCGCTGTGGTGGAGGCTTGGTCCTGAAGAATTTTGGTCTGCACCATCAATAATGTGCCTTGGAAATCCAAAACGAAGTGAGAGGTTCTCAGATTTGTATGCATTAGTCTGGTGATGCCAGGCTAGTAAAACTGAGATTTTCCACAAATAATTATGCAAACGACCACTTAAAATCTAGTGGTGAGCAGAGATGGGCTCATACATATCTTATAAATAAGCAATTTAGCATTTAGGGGATATAGTGTATGTATGACGAATCACCTAGAATATTTTCGTTTTGATGTCATGTAGCATAAAGACATTTTGTGATTCTGTCTGCATTAGTATTATCAAATCATTTGCTGTTAGCAAACCCTCTTAAGTCAAAGAAACCCTCTCATGCATACCCTCTTTATATCACTGTACAGTCCCAAGTGCACTCTCACATGTTAACATGCCTATCTTAATTGATTTTGTATCTAACTTGAGAGCGCCATTAGGTACGAGATTAAGAGGCTCTTCCCCTGCCATTAGCCCAGGAATGACTTCTTATCACTCAATAAGGTGAGATGCTCATTAGGCTGCTTGGCCAGAGTATAATATCCCAGGGATCACCCTGTGACCCAATCAGGGAAAATATATGTGCTGCATGGTGGGGTATCAATTAGATGGGTCGATTAGGCCATGTCATCAATCCTGAACACCAAAAGACTGATATCGGTGTTCATTAGAGGAGGAGAGAAGCACTGGCCATTATCCATTACTGACAATAGCGTTAACGAGATGAGGGGAACGCAAGATGAGGATCACGTCCCTTCAGTGTTATGGGGGACAGAAGTGCTTTATCGCTCATGCTGACCAAATCACGGTGCCGGTAAAAGGTGCGATCCCTGTGACGGACAACGGCACCTTTTAATGGAGCTGCAAAAAAAAAAAAAAAGAAAAAGCCCAGCAAGGCAGAAGCAGATAGTCAATAAGAAGTTCAATGAGGCAATCTGCACTTTGGTCAGCTGCAGGAGAAACCCTGAGCGCTGTAATGAAGGGTGAAGATGCTTCTCCACACTTCCAACAGTCAGGAGATGGAGCTTAGATCATCTTTGGATTGTTTTTATAATTAGTTGATGATTTATTTAGTCTGTAAATGACAGAAAATACTGGGAATGCTCATCACAATCTCACAGACCCCAAAATGACCTCTTTAATTTGTCTGTGGTGTCACCCGACACCCAAAAATCTGCATTTTGCACTTATATAAAAGAGAAGAAAGCAAAGTTGGAACCAGCTCATTTTCAAAACTAGAGTTTGTCTGAAGCTGTATTTTCTTTTAAGCCAGGTAGGAAATTAATCTAAGAGTTGTAACAATGTGATAAAATGTTGACCCATTCAAAAATGTCTGCTAAATCTTTGTCCGTCCTCCACAGAGCTGGGTCTGTTTGACGTTCCTGCCTGGTTAAAGGGAAGGTTTTCGTTGCTACTGTGTGCAAAAGATTGCTGGATAAATACTGAATATAATAAGTACAATGATTATTTTATAATTATTAGTGTCTTGAGATGCTTTTGTTATGATTTGACACTAAGTAAAATAGAACTGAATTGAATTTCTCATCTCTTCTTCATCCGCTTATCCGGGGTCGGGTCGCGGGGGCAGCAGCTCCAGCAGGGGACCCCAAACTTCCCTTTCCTGGGCCACATTAACCAGCTCTAACTGGGGGATCCTGAGGCGTTCCCAGGCTAGTGTAGAGATATAATCTCTCCACCTGGTCCCGGGTCTTCCCCGAGGCCTCCTCCCAGCTGGACGTGCCTGGAACACCTCCCTAGGGAGGCGCCCAGGGTTCATCCTTACTAGATGATCCTGAACCACCTCAACTGGCTCCTTTTAACGCAAAGGAGCAACGGCTCTACTCCGAGTTCCTCACGGATGCTGAACTTCTCCCCCTCTCTCTAAGGGAGACTCCAGACCCCCTCCTGAGTAAACCCATTTCGGCCGCTTGTACCCGCGACCTCGTTCTTTCGGTCATGACCCGATGAATTGAATTTAAATTAGATAATTAAAGAATTAACATAAAATGGTAATTTTACAGTTTATTAGAAATGTTTCCAAATGGCATCAAACATATCTTTGGTATTTCTATGATATGAGTGCAGCCAGCCACGTTAGTAGTCAGCCTCTGTGCTGAGAATTGTGTTCCCCAATTCTCGCTGCAGGGTCACCTTTCTTTATCCAACTCTTCTCCGCGCCATAAAGTTCTCCCACAGACCTCAACATGCCTGCATCTTAGACCCACATCACTGCTTTCTAAATGGGGAGTCACTGGTAATGCATGTTCTCCCTTTCAATCAGTCAACCGACTTCAATCCCATACGTTCAACCAGCCCAGCAGACCATCTGTGCAGTTCCCTCATTCGTCCTCAGAGAGGCCTGACAAACAGCCAACAGTGCGCGGCTCAGACTCGGCTGCCCAAAGCACTTAACACCAGCTCTTCCCTTGGAGTCGTGGTTGTTCTCCGGCGGGATCAGAAAACTCTCTCTTCCTCACTGCTTTTGTACTGCAGACAGACACTTCTTCTCCCTCAGAGCACAGTGGCAGAGATTAATTCAGAGGTAATGCCCTGGTGAAGAGTGGTATTGACCCGGGGAGATAATGTCATCATACATTAACTGCGTTCAATGGGGAGCTAGATCATAAGTTGATTTAATTAAAGCGATGACTGAGTGTAGCAATAGATGAGCTCCCCAGAGCCCCAGAGCAACACCACTCATGTTCACCAGTCCACTGGTTAGTCACACTTTGGACATAAAAGTTACTTGTTACTGTAAGTATGGCTGTTCCCAAACCTCTTAGCTGGCTACTTCATCATGAATTGATTACCCAACAGGCCGACCAGGCACAGGGGTCTGGGCCCAAGGGGTCTGGGGAGCCTTGATCAGAGAGTTTGTTTGAAGGCTGCGAGAAAGATTCCTCATTGCAAAGCGAAAGCCCCAAAGGTCCCCTTCATTTGAATAGTTCTTAAAGGCCTAAGGAGGTAAAACATCACAAGAAAGAAGAAGCTAATCTAACGAGCGTGTGACTAGAGGGTAGAGGGTAGAGAGCAGGGTTGGGCCATCGTCCATCGGCCCAACATCAAGATTTAGAAGTGTGTGTTGCGGGTTAGAGAGTCATTACATCTTGGGGTGTCTTGGTGAACAGGTGGTGTATCATCTTCACTGTTGAATGCACTTATTGTGCGTCGCTAGACATGAATGTACATGTAAAAGAAAAAAGGGATAGACATATGTGATATAATCATTGCAGAGCCCACAATTCAACTTCAGTTTGAGAAATAGGGGGGTAGCCCAAGTTTCAAGTCTCTAAACCAACCCTAACCCCTAACCCCTAACCCTAATCCTAACCCTAAACCCTAACCCTAACACAACCTTAACCCCTTAACCCTAACCCCTAATCCCAAACCTTAACCCTAATCTCAAACCTTAACCCTGTTTTAAATCGGCCATAACTTTTGATAGGAACGTCGTAGAGACTCCATCTTGGTACCAATGGAAAGCGCGTGGCCATAAATAGGGGGTAGGCGAAGTCTCAACAAATAGGCACAAAAAATAGGCACAAAATTGTTTAAGATCAAAGGGTTCCCGTTCTCTCCTCTCATTTCCTGTCCACTGGCGAATGAAATTAGAAATGCCACAAAAAAACCTACTTTTAGAAGGAAGAGTAACAACACAGAGACTAAACATCCTGCAGACTTGTGCTGTACTTTACGAACTTTTGAAGGTCAATGAAGTCGTACTTTTTTTCAACATAATTTAGTGTAAAATAAGAATAAACTAACTATTTAAAAATCCGGTTCAGCAGATATATTGTTATTTTCTTCTAATTATCTAGCGGCCCCTAACGTTACTGTTGTGATGCCTTCTGGCCCCGTTATTTAAATTTGGCAAAGCTGCATCATCACAGCTGGGGGAGTGAGACTTTGCAGCCTCTAACTTGATAAAAGTGAATATTTTTTACATGAAACTTCCCCTAGTGCAGCTTTACACCTTGAGATGTGAATATTTCATCTTCTTCTGCCTTTCACCGTCCATAAAACAGCTTCCAGACATTACTCGAGGACCACGTATCCTATCACACATAAACAACACTCCACAAAGATCCATTTTAATGCAACTGGCAGCCAACTTAAAGCCCAGCCTTGAACCCTGACAGCTGGTAAGATGGGGGATGTTGGGACCGCTGTGTTTACGTGCAGTCTGCTGTGGCAGCCTTGTTTCCCTCTAAAGTGTTCATTTGTTTTGGTTTGTTGTGGCTCGACTCTGCCTGCTCGCCGCCTCGCCTGTTCGTCTCATTGCCTCCCGGCCCTGATGTGTGGGTGCAGAGTCCATTAGACTGAAGGTGTGGGGGAGGTTAGGGGTGACGTGTCATTAGTGCTCTCTGCATTGCGCCTATGGCTCACTAGTTTGCTGCCGCATCACCTCACACTGCCCACCTTATGCGCTATAGAGGTGTGTCTGTTTTGGTTTCTCTGAAAGCAAATCAAGGTTTAATGGTCGACCACAACCTCTTTGTGGATAAATAAAAACAGAGAAAATGGATCGTCAGGTTTGTCTCGAATCGTCCTGCCGAGCTGAAGGAAAGACAGAAAACACTTTGAGAGTTATAGAAAAACATTCCCCACACACAGTAGTGCCTTCATTTATGGAAGGCTGAGTCCCTCCACGTAATGGGCTCTTCGAGGTGCAGTGGCCTGTACAAGTGTTTACAACGAATGATTGATTTTGCTACGAACGCAGATTACTCTCATGTTTGTGAATCGCTAATTGCTCGTTAAGCAGAAACATGTGGACAAAACCTGCCACCAGTGCAGATTAATTTATTTGTATCGTGTCATACAACGAACACAGAACAAAGCACCACAGCTTTCATGTACTTCCATGTACAAGAAAGTGGGTTAAACAGAAAACCTTGAGGGTACCTGACAGGTCTGTGCATTTTGGCTGCTACTGATCTGTCACCGAGCTGAGCAGAGACATACCCCGAGACATCTGTCTGCTGTCTCAAATGTAAGAAAGTCCCCCTCTCAGGTGGTTAGTTCAGTGGTTCTTGCAGGGAAATACTAACTAAGTACTATAGTTCGAAGTAACCAATTGTTTATTTGAAGATGTAACTAAATAACAGATTACTTGAATTGCAAAACGTACACGTTACATTACTCTATACAACAAAAAGTGACCTAAGAAGCCGCCATTTGGGAGCTGATTGGATAAGGGCAGGTACTTTCAAAACATACCTGACGGTGAATGGATGAACCAAATATCAAACTCTCCATCGAGAAAAGCCTTCAGTGTCGTTCTCTTCTCTCAATGAAGATGCTTTTGTAGATTCTAAGCTAACCTCTTTAGGAGCCATTGTTGTTCTGAGCAAGCGATCGCCTCTCGTAGCTCGGCGGACATAGAACGGCGATTGCCGGGAAGACTTTTAACGCATTACTTGGAACCTGACAAGATGGATTTTCAGCTGACTGAATGCAATTCTCATGTGATCGTGTGATGGGCAAGGTAATATAATTCTTAGATCAGTGCAGACATTCTTTCAACAAATCTTTGCAAGTATAAACCCGGTAGTGACAGAAGAAGAAGTTATCTTAAAAGATAAGAAATGTTATGTAGAGGCATTAATCATCAACGTGACAGAAGAATGAGGAGCATCAGCAACATTTGGGCTTCACACCGCTCAGCCTTGCAAAAGGCCTTGTTGATCATTTATCAGAACTGACGGTGCCACGGTAGGATGCAGCTGGTGAAGTGTACGAACGCAGAATACTCTGACCTCGCAACTGAAGCAGGACCAAACGCCTGGAGAACGAGGGTGTTCCCAGTGGATATCGGCTGCTGGGGTTCTGTGGCCGTGTCAACCAGCAGGCTGCGGAAAGAGATGCAAGTCCAAGGACAGGCCCTCCGACAGGCCATCAAGACGCCGACAGAGGCAGCCGAGCGAAGCAGCCACTGGCTCTGGCTGAAAAGAAAGGATAAGAGGTGTCGGCGAGATGACCATCAGACAGCAGGAGGAGTAAAGCAGGGAGGGGATGCACCTGGTGTCACCATTGAGGCTTCGGGATTTGTCGTGGTCCAACACCAAGGGAGAGGGCTGCCCACCGCAATGACGCATTTACCCCACTACCACCCTTCAAAGACGACTGACAATAACAATACCGGATTATAAAACTAAGTCCAATGAGCTCAAATGTTAGGAATCAAAGTCTGTTATTTTGCCCATTAATGAAACTTCACACCTCACACCTTAACGCTAAATAATAATAATAATAAATAATACAATTAGGTCACAAAAAATAAATACAAAATAAACATATGGACAGAAGTAAGAACAACTACACTACTAGTAACTAGTGAAAGTCAATGAATGCTTCTGTTGACTATGATATATGGAAAAAAACATGCAAACATGACGTCAGGTTCTAGGAAAATTAAAGTCTATTACTTAAAGTATTAGTCTATAAATAGTGAGGAAAATAAATACAACTTTGGCTCTAAATTCGAGTACAGTACAGGATGTTTTACAAGGCACTCGACTGTGTCCTCTGCCCTCTTCCTGACTCACATCACTGCGTCATCCCGTTAGTGTGAAACTGAAGGACATTTCCAACCCCACATTCCTGCTAATCCCGCTGATAAGTAAGGGGAATTGATTTCAACCCTTATGTCAGCCTCTTTTACTTGGTATGCTGAGCCTGAAACTGTCCGTTTAGCTTCTGCTGCATGCTCTGTCTGAGGATGAGCGCGGTATGTAAGCAGGCACGCCATGTCTTTTTTGTGTTGTTGTCAGGGTCACTCAGGCAGCTTGGCATGTGGTAGGTATTACACAGGCGAATGTCCTCATTAAAAGGGTCTAGCATACTTTAGTCCACGCCGCATCCAAGTCTGGGTCAAACTGAGTCTGCAAGAGTGAGTAACGTGCAGCACTTTAACAGCAGAACAGCCAGAACAGATTTGCAACAGTAGATAAACGACAATAAAAGATGAGTGCTGAGTAAAGTGGCAGCCTGACAGCCTCTGCACTGTGTTTTAGAAGCTGTGCTACTAGTTTGGATTTGAAGATGTGGTGGACGGCTGAATGGCACAGTACAAGAAGAGGCTGCTGTCATTAGAGCAGTTACAATTCAATTCATTCATTCATTCATTCATTCATCTTCAACCGCTTATCCCGGGGTCGGGGTCGCGGGAAGGCTGGAGCCGATCCCAGCTGACATCGGGCGTGAGGTGGGGAACACCCTGGACAGGACGCCAGTATATCACAGGACACATAGAGACGAACAGAGACAGACAACCATTCACACCTACGGGTGATTTAGAGTCATCAATGAACCGAACACCTGCACGTCTTTGGACTGTGGGAGGAAACCGGGGTGCCAATTCAGTTTTATTTATAGTGCCAAATCATAACAAAAGTTATCTCAGGACACTTTACAGAGTAGGTAAAGACCACACTCTATGACTTATTTATGATTTACACAGACCCAACAATTCCCCCGTAGAGTACGGTGGCGTTGAAAACCTTCACTATAACAGACAGGAACGACAGCCAGACCCAGCTCTGTGGAGGACGCACATCTGTCTGCACCGGAGAGAGGAAGAGAAGGAGAGAGAGAGAGAGAAAAGACGGACAGATGGACAGAGACAGACAAAGACAGACACACTTCCATTAACTATAATAATATCTGTAGTAATCAGCATCCGTGAGGAACTCAGAGTAGAGCCGCTGCTCCTTTGCGTTGAAAGGAGCCAGTTGAGGTGGTTCAGGATCATCTGGTAAGGATGAACCCTGGGCGCCTCCCTAGGGAGGTGTTCCAGGCACGTCCAGCTGGGAGGAGGCCTCGGGGAAGACCCAGGACCAGGTGGAGAGATTAGATCTCCACACTGGCCTGGGAACGCCTCGGGATCCCCCAGTTAGAGCTGGTTAATGTGGCCCGGGAAAGGGAAGTTTGGGGTCCCTGCTAAAGCTGCTGCCCCTGAGACCCGACCCCGGATAAGAGGCTGAAGATGAGATGAGTAATGTGAATATGACTTGTATGTTATGGCAGTTAATCCAGCAGAACAGTAGAAACAAGCACATCTAAGGTGATAGAATATGAAATTATAATAATTATGCCAAACTTACATTGGGATTAGCATTAAACTCTATTTGATTATAATGCTTTGTAAAAACTTCAGCATGTACTCATTTGGAAACAGCCTCCCAGACGCAGAATAGTGGGTTTGTTTTATTTCAATGAAAACATGAAGATGCAAAAAACTATTATTTTTAATGTTTATCCAAACAAAAAGTGCTGCTCATTTTATAACCAGACAAGAGTGTCTCTTTGTGGCAACTGGGCACGTGAATTACCAAACAAATCAAGATTTAAACCTTGTTTACACAAAACAAGGTCCTCTGAATTAAAATGAAAAATGCAAATGAGCTGCTCAGTGAAACCAAGAACAACAACAAATAAAGCACATGTGACCAACATGATCCTGTACGAGGGAACACCAAGGCAGGGTGAAAAGATCGCTGTAAGGAGAATGAGACTTGCAGGGCGCTGCCAAAGACACCCAGAACTGTCAGTCAGCAAGCTGGTGCTGTGGGAACCGACACGCGGGCGCCGGTCAAGAGGACGTCCCACACTAACACACGTGGACGTACTCAAGAGGGATGCAAGAGCCCAGAGCACCAGCGAACTGGAGAGATGTACGGAGAACCGGGACGACTGGAGACAACGACGGACGGCTCGTCTGAGGACGACCTAGAGAGAACTACACTACATGTTTCCACTGTTTCACAGTGACATGCTGAAGTTGTAACATTTGCAACTGGTGGTTAAGTTGTCGTTTTCCAATCCAAACAATCCAGCAATGAGTTTCACTGCTGTCTGCCATTGTGTGTTTGTGATAAATTTATGTTAGACTTGTTTTGGTCCGCCCAGCTGTCCGTCCATCTGCTGGGGCCGTGACATAATGCGCAAGCCTGTGGAGTAGCTCCCACTGTCCCTCCTGCACACCCCTCCAAATGTCCTGACGTCAGAGCCGGTTCTCTCCTCACCTTCATTTTGCATCTTTTTGTGATGGTTTTGCATCTATTTTTAGTCATTTTGCATCTTTTTGTGATGGTTTTGCATCTTTTTTTAGTCATTTTGCATCTTTTTGTGGTGGTTTTGCATCTATTTTTAGTCATTTTGCATCTTTTTGTGGTGGTTTTGCATCTATTTTAGTCATTTTGCATCTTTTTGTGATGGTTTTGCATCTGTTTTTAGCCATTTTGCATCTTTTTGTGGTGGTTTTGCATCTATTTTTAGTCATTTTGCATCTATTTTTAGTCATTTTGCATCTTTTTGTGCTGGTTTTGCATCTATTTTGAGTCATTTTGCATCTTTTTGTGCTGGTTTTGCATCTATTTTTAGTCATTTTGCATCTTTTTGTGCTGGTTTTACATCTATTTTGAGTCATTTTGCATCTTTTTGTGCTGGTTTTGCATCTATTTTGAGTTTCACGTTTATATGGAAATCAGTCTCAATGACGAACTGTGCTGTTGCCAATAGGTAGTTGTAGTGTATTAGTATTGTTTTTGTATAGATCAGGGGTCTGCGACCCACGGCTCTTGGGCCTCATGCGGCTCTTCAGCCCCTTTTCAGTGGCTCCCTGTAGCTTTGCCAAAAATCAGATAAACAATGTGTAAATAACGTGGGTTTTTTGCACAGTGGACGAGGGAACACATTATATCTAAAAAAATATTAGGTGAAACTAAAATATGCGTCACATCCTTGGTCTACGGCCCAGCGCCTTTCCCTGCAGGTGGCTAATCTGGAGTTGGTGACCCGCACTACTGGTGGATAAATCCCCCCCTGGGGCGGCAGGAGCTCAGTCCATAGGTGACTTGGGTGGGAACTGTAGGGTCGCTGGTTCAAGTCCCTGTGTGGACCATGTATGGAGTGTGGACTGGTGGCTGGAGAGGTGCCAGTTCATCTCCTGGGCAGTGCCGAGGTGCTGTTGAGCAAAGCACCGAAACCCCAACTGCTCGGGGCGCTGGTCACTGGCAGCCCCCTCGCTCTGACATCTCTCCTTAATTGCATGTATAGGTCCAGTCTGTGCATGTGTGTATTTCGGGCCTGTGTGTGTGTGTGTGTGTGTGTGTGTGTGTGTGTGTGTGTGTGTGTGTGTAACATGATTAATAATAAGAGTGAAAAAATTCTATTTCCCCGTTGCGGGATAAATAAAGTAATTCTTCTTCTTCTTCTTCAATGAATTAGCGAAGGAAAAGTGTTTCATATTAACATTTGACATATTAATTTGCTTTCACGTGATGTACGCTTGATATATGGTGAGAAATTAGCGAACAACCACAATTTCAGGACAGGTAACAAAGCCAGGTAACAGTAACTTTATATAAACCTTTATAAGCTGTGACATCAAATCTGTTTTGCGGCTCCAGACGAAGTTTATCTGGTGGAAGAGGCAAAATGGCTCTTTTGATAGTAAAGGTTGCAAACCCCTGGTATAGGCCAAAACAAAGGGTATGTATCAGCACTAAACATTAAACCTTAAACCATATAAAGTGATTGTTGTGGAAATAGATTCTTCAATAAAGAAACAAACAGGATCAGCTTTTTCTCCGTGGTTTATTTTGCCAAAGTATTTTCCTCTGCAGACAAAAATACGTTCATCCCTACGTCCTCACAAGTTAGAGTCAAGTAGAAAATGACGACGTGTCAAATCTCGCACAGTCTTTAAGGGAGAGGGACAGGACGCGAATAGCCTTGGTTGGGTGACGTCTTTAGACCAAACAAAAACTGCCTTAGACATTACCATGCTGAACACTCTGAGCCTCTCTCATCACAAGGTCCCTAACACAGGGTCCACATGCACAAATATGCCGATATACCATCATGAGGCAGTTATTTGCATTATCCATTAAGAAGGTGAGACAAAGGAGACACTGAACTGTGTCTGACCTGACAAAACTATTATTATATCCAAAATTCCCACAACAGTGGTTTAGATGATCTGGATGAACTGTTGGTTAACTGTAAATATCAGATTAGTTAGTACAATGTTATCATAACCAATAAAACATGAGTTAACATGAATACAGAACATAATAATGGCTAAAAACTAAGCTGCTACTGTTATTACTGTACATTAATTTGCAGTGCCTCTTGTTTTTCTATATGAATTAACAGAAGATGCATGTTTTGTAAAATAGTTGTATCCAACCTAAAGTGCATTGGACTGTTAAAGGTTATAATTTCTCTGTTCTGCAGGTTTGAACCCTACATATGTGAATACTGCTCAATAATTCACATTACGCTGCTTTATCTATTTCAGATATGAGCCTTTATTATAACTCGTATTTCCATATAATCTGAATCATTTGTTGAACATAATAATTGGTGATTTCCCTTCAACTGATAATGTATAATGAGAGTTTAATGGCGTCATTTATAACAATGAGAACTGAGCAGTGGAGATCAGCTGAAATCTATAATGTAAAGAAACCCGTTCTCACACAGATGGAGCAGGAGAGACGCTGACCTCCACATGAAACCTTGAAGAATAACGTTGCTTCTGTCTTTCTCTCTTTGCCTTTTAGTATCGTGGGTCACACTGAGCCGTACACTAAACTGTGCTGTAAAGGATTCTGCATCGACATCCTGAAGAAGTTGTCCCGCAACATTAAGTTCTCCTACGACCTCTACCTGGTCACCAACGGCAAGCACGGCAAGCTGGTGCGAGGCATTTGGAACGGGATGATCGGAGAGGTAAGACGCACCAGCAGCTAGTTTTTACATGACCGCAGTCCCGCTTCTCCCAAGATGCAAAGCGATCATCTACAAAGAAAACTAATCTAGCACTAATCAGTGTTAACCATGTGTGTATGTGTGTGTGTGTGTGTGTGTGTGTGTGTGTGTGTGTGTGTGTGTGTGTGTGTGTGTGTGTGTGTGTGTGTGTGTGTGTGTGTGTGTGTGTGTGTGTGTGTGTTAGCATGTTAGCATCTCTCTAGGATTTCTCTGTTGATAGTTGGTCAACGGAAAAAAACTTTCTCGATGGCTAATTGGATGTATATGAACGCCGGACTTCCACTTTAAGTTATCATTGTAAAACCCATTGTGGGTTTAAACCTAAAAACAATCATGAAAGTAAAAGATGTGTCCTTTTCTTTGATTATGAGTAAAATATCGTGTGTGCCAATGATAGATAACGGTGAAATCAGAGCAAAAGACTCCGATAAGAGACCTTTTTTTGCTCAGGTTAAACGGGAAAAGCAATTTGAAGTCAAGATTAATGAGTACATGTACAGGCACCAAGGTCACTGTAGTGGGTGAGGGAGGGACCGTTGTACAGAGAGGAGGAGTAGGTGTCCTTGTGAATAATCTCCACAGCCAGACTCCTCTGGCCAGCCCTCGTCCTGAGGAGTTGGACGATGCAACATTAGTTGGCCTTTTTTTCCTTTGTTTTGAAAAAACAGGAAGGCTACTGTGCTCAATGAGGCATTGACTTCCATAGGAGAGCTAATGGCTTGCGTGAGGCGGAGTGTCTGGACTGTAAATCTACAGGCTCTCCATCAGTGTGATAAACAGTGTTGTGCTGTTATGTTGTGTGGTGTGGTGTGGTGGGATGTGGCAGAAATGGCTGGAAAAGCAGTCGCAGGGTTGTTTGAACTGTAAAGAGGGGTTCAAACCATAGACTGTATAAAAATAATGGGCGTAGCCACCGTGATGTCAACCTCAAGTTTAGTATTTTGACCGTTTTGCAATCAGAGGTGACTGGAAGTGACCATATTTCAAGAAGAGGGTGGAGCTGAGGAGAAGTGCTAAGCCAGTGTTGTGTTAATGGCGCTGCGCTAACCGCTTAAGAGGGAGACTTTGCCAATTTACACGCATCAAGCAAGAGACTTTTGCCTGCGAGCGAGCAGGAAGTTCTGGATGCCAGTTGAAAATCTGCAAAGTTTAAAGTTTAAAATCATCCCATAATCCATCGAGACAGTTTTTTCCTTGTATGAACCGGGAGTCTCGAACAGCCGGACGTGGCTAACAGTGATTAGCTCGGGGCAGCACGGTGAAGGCATTCAAAGGTCTTTTTTAACCACTAATGCTGCTGAAAATAACAGCAAACCTCTGCAGCAGCATGAGAAGAGTCCCTACACACAAAACAAAGCATCATCAGCGTAGTTAGTGAAGCCAGAGTTTATTAAAGAGTGTTCTAAAGACTTACCTACTGGCCCCTGTACCAGCTCCTCTCATAGTAAAGTCCATTACAGTGGATTACCAAAGTCAAACCAAAGGAAGGAGCCCATTGGTGCTTTGTTGTGTGTGTAGGGACTCTTCTCATGCTGCTGCAGAGGTTTGCTGTTATTTTCAGCAGCATTAGTGGTTAAAAAAGACCTTTGAATGCCTTCACCGTACTGCCCCGAGCTAATACGTGTTAGCCACGTCCAGCTGTTGGCGACTCTACCAGATTTTTCCCGTTAATAGTTCATACATGAAAAAAAAAACTGTCTCAATGGCTTATTTGATGTATGTAATGCCGGAATTACACTTTAAATTATCAGCTAATGCTAGCGCTACCTAGCTAGGTTGGTTTGCAAAATGAACACTGAACAAGACATTTTTAAGGGACCAAAACGTTACAAAAAGGACTCGAAACTAGAGATTGAAACCATAAACTCATTAGGAAAATGTTTACCGAGGTTATACATCAAGTGAGACGTTTAGGCTCATTACGTCATTGACTTCTATACAACCTGATTTATTTTTGCAGCCAGGAGTGGAGTCACCTCCTGCTGAACATGAGAAATAAAGCAGGTTCGGCATCGGTTTCACTTTGCGGACCCAGAAGCTATTTCCTCTTCTTTTATACGTCTATGGTTCAAACATTAACAAAAATAGCATCACTTCCTATTCAGCCAGAGCCCCAGTCACCTTTCACCTACAGTGATTGTTTCCACTTCCCACTTGTAACATTTTGTCAGCGTAAGCCTTATGTAATAGGAATTATGCTATACGTTGCATTGCCTTATAATGCATTAGAGATGGATTAGATGGCAGCTTGTGCTTTACACAATACATGGGTGGAACAGGGGAAGATAACATAAGCTTTGAGTTGTGTCCGTCTGTGGCTTCGGGGTGGGCGCTGGAAGAACCAGACAGTACATCGCCCTCAGGGACAGAGGCCGAGTGTGTCGACTTCACTGATAGATGAGATGTATCTCAAAAGGTCAACAGTGGAGGTCCAGTAAATTGGCTTATAATGAACTTTCAGCTCACCCCAGAAAATGTCTCCACTGACTTTCCTCCAACCACAGGTTTTCTACAAGCGGGCGGACATGGCCATCGGCTCGCTGACCATAAATGAAGAGCGCTCAGAGATTATTGACTTCTCAGTGCCGTTCGTGGAGACAGGGATCAGTGTGATGGTGGCCAGAAGTAACGGGACGGTCTCACCATCTGCCTTTTTAGGTGAGAAACTCCTCTGTGCTTCCCTGAAGTCATGAAGACATATGTCTGTGGATGTTCTTCTCTTTGCTTGAAAAAATGTGCTCAACTCAGAACTTCAATAGGGTACTGCGGTGGCCTAGTGGGTTAAGTTGCTGTGATTGCAATGGCGCTGGTTAGATCCCCTAGGTTTCATAAATTCAAGAAGTATAAAGTAGAATCTTTGCCCCAGTTACACCAACAGAGGACATTTACATGTTGAGTGTGTCAGGGAGCTCTTCCTTTCGCCTGACTGTGCCTTGTTTCCTCTGTCCCCTGTAGAACCATACAGTCCGGCGGTCTGGGTGATGATGTTCGTCATGTGTCTGACTGTCGTGGCCATCACAGTCTTTGTATTTGAATACTGCAGTCCAGTGGGGTACAACCGCAGCCTGGTCACCGCCAAAGGTGAGTCTTGCGTCCCTGTTGTTGAAATTACACTTGCCCCTTTGTGTGAATATGATATGGCCTACAGCAACACATGAAGTGAAAAGGGAAGTGAACTGCTAACTTGCCATAACATGGTTTTTTTTATTTCACTTTGGAAGTAATGCAGAAAAAAACTGCAAATTAGCTGTGGGTCGATAGATACCATCGTCCATTGCTGATAGCTAACAGTCATTGACCACAAAGCCCACGATTGATGACAGTCATCCTTCAATGCTCCTGTCGTGGGCATTGTCCCCACATGATTTGATCGTTTGTTTCACCATGGACTTCCTTAAATGCCAATTCAGTAGGCGTCACGCAATCCTACTGATCCTAAATTAGTTTGTTTTAATATTGGCATCCCTGATCTTCCACATTCAGAGGCTACAAACACTGAAGTCTTGAGGGAATTTAGAGGAACATGTGAAATCCCAGCCTATTTACAGTTGCAGCATTTTGGATCAATGCCTGGAAAATGGAGATACTGCAGTTTCATTTTGGAGCCATGTGGTCTATGAAACATCTTATAATGGATAAAGAGTGGATCAAACACTCATGGCAAGGCTTCTCATCTTTGTTTCTATTAATTTTAGGATGTTTTACAGAAAAGATGCCAACATGTATATCAATGTCAAAAACAACATCAACTGAGTTTGATCTTAACCGAGTCATATCTCAGACTACCAAACAAGACAGCTACATGACTGTTGTTGTTGTGTGTTATTGTCTTCCATACGTCAGTCTGCTGACATTTGATTTCAAGTGAAGGATGTAAGATCTCTTCAACGTTACGGCAACACTGACATATTCCGATTTGCATTGAAATACTACACTAATAACACCTTATACATCGCATACCCCGCGGTGCCGACACAAACTCAATCCGGCTAATGTCAAAATTTCAGCAGCGTGATTTACGTATGGACGGACAACACTGTTACTCAGAAAGGCAACTCAGCTCAGTCTAAACTGTATTTAAACAGAAAGAGCATGGTTACAGAAACAGAATTGCAAAAACACTGCTTTACTGAATTTACATTAGAAATCATGACAGTTAAAAAAGGAGGGGAGGATAAATACGCAGATTTCAAAAGACTCTCAGCAACTTTGGTCATTTGTTCAACCTACATTTATGTTCCCCCAGAAGTCAGCTCTTGCACTTGTACGAATTGTGACAGTAGCAAGACGTTACCCTGCAGAATAACCCGGATGGTTAAGCATACAAAGCATGTGAATTCTTCACAAGTGAGCACAGTTAGCCTCCGGTGATTTTCCCCTGACCTAGGTTTTTTTGGAAACGTCCTGGGCCCTTCTGGAAGGCAATAATAAACTACACATTTTGTCATTCAGGTAGCGTAGCCGTTGAGTGTATTTTCTCCAGCATTATCCAGCATAGACTGATACTGAGTCCTGTTGACTCTTGGCTTCATCCTCATTAGATCCTGGGGGTCCCACCTTCACTATTGGGAAGTCCGTGTGGCTCCTGTGGGGAATCGTCTTCAACAACTCGGTCCCTATTGAGAATCCAAAGGGCACCACCAGTAAGATCATGGTCCTGGTCTGGGCTTTCTTCGCTGTCATCTTCCTGGCTTCCTACACCGCCAACCTGGCAGCCTTCATGATCCAGGAGCAATACATCGACACGGTCTCTGGACTGAGTGACAAAAAGGTACGGAGCTCTGTCATCGTCATTGACAGTCCCGTGTGTGTGTTGTCAGGCGTGTGTTGTGTTTGATGTACAGCTTAGGAAACACACAAGATGGTCTATTTTGGATGTGTAAACAGTGTGAGGTAGCGCTGTGAAAGGCAAATATCCAGAAGTGTCAATGTCACGGCTGTGACTTTACTCTTTCCCCGCAAACTAGAACAGGGTTCACAGAGTAAGTGGTGAAATTGAATTACATCCCCCGGATTCTTTAGATGGGGTCGTCTGTGAAAAGCACATGAAATGCAACACACAAGTGATTTTCTGGGCAGACGGTGATTATAAATGTTGGTATTATCTCATGCATATTTTTCTGGCCTGAGGATGTGTTTTATAGGAGTGTTGACAAGGAAATCCATGTTAAACCGCCAGCACAAGAAACGGTTCCTCGAATCTTTGCTCGCAGGCAACTGAAGGGATTAAAGAGGCATTTGAGGAAAAGACCAAGCTGTCCACTGCTCATTACAATTCTGGCAAAGTCATTTACAATTCTCGTCTCATTATACATTAACTCCGCTATGCAGAGGAAGAAACAGAGCCATTCTGACAGCGAGTCCATAGATTATTGAACAGCATTCTGCATAGCAGCATGGAGGGAATGTGGGGTTGAGCTGCTGTTTGTCCAGCTGTGTAGAAACCTTCAGGTTAAGTAAATGTAAATGAGGTACAAGATGAAGCCACAGAAAGTGACCTTGTATCAGAGGAGGGAGTGATGAAGACGAGCAGAGCAGCTCTAAGGGCACTGTGCTGTGTTAAGGCAGATGATTACTTCATCCCCTCAGAATAGACACTTCACTTAGAAGTCCTTGTGATGGGGTAACACATCATGTTCACTCTGACATCGCCCAACCTCTTTCAATCCACCGTATGCGTCCGACACGCTACATCTCTCTTCTATGTGGTACAGTAAGGTGTCCGCAGAACATCTTTGAGTGAAATACTGTCCACACATAGCGAGGTAGTTTCAACTAAGTAGACATGGAGGGTTATAGGGATGCTTTAAACAGCCAATGTCAACAGGTTTTTTTAAACATCTTAAAAGTGTTAAAAGGCATCTTGTGTTCACGGTCCGCTCTCAAAAGTCAAGGTCAAAGTAGAAGGATGTTAAAACCCTTATAGAGAGGAGGTTGGAACACATGTTTGACACTACTCAGTGCGTTTACATGCACATCAGTAACCCAAAATGGGTTTGACCCCGGTCCCCTCCCAGAAGTCAAAGTAGAATGGATGTTAAAGCTCTTATAGAGAGGAGGTTGGAACACATGTTTGACACTACTCAGTGCGTTTACATGCACATCAGTAACCCAAAGTGGGTTTGACCCCGGCCCCCTCTCAGAAGTCAAGGTCAAAGTAGAAGGATGTTAAAGCTCTTATAGAGAGGAGGTTGGAACACATGTTTGACACTACTCAGTGCGTTTACATGCACATCAGTAACCCAAAGTGGGTTTGACCCCGGTCCCCTCCCAGAAGTCAAAGTAGAAGGATATTAAAGCTCTTATAGAGAGGAGGTTGGAACACATGTTTGACACTACTCAGTGCGTTTACATGCACATCAGTAACCCACAATGGGTTTTACCCCGGTTAAGGGAATAATCACATTATTGAAGCCCCATTACATTGTTGAAGTGGGAGAGAATGGGAAAATGACGAGAGTAACTCAACCTCAGGTACAGTGGGTGGCGCTCCGCCAACAAAAGGCCATTCCTTCAGATTCACATTAATCAAAATGGCGAAGTCCTCCCTCGGTTCACAGGTAAAGCTTGTGTTGTTGCTGTATTGTCATGTTGTTTCGTTGTTTTGGCGCCGTTGCTTACTGACTTATTCTATTTCCGGTTCAGAAGCCTGCCGCGGATTCGGGGGGTGTAGCCTTCAGAGCATGCGCGGATGCAAAACCCGATATTACTCCAGATAAACCTGTTGACATGCATGAATACCCCCGTTGTTAAGGGAGTTATCTAGGTCTGTAAACCAGGGTACGAAAACTCCAATTTTACCCGCATCAGAGAAACGGGAGTATTGCTTTAACACGAATATCATCAGGTTTTTAAACAGCATGTAAACGCACTGACAGATGCATCCTGTTTCTTACCAACAGTCGACATTGGTTTCTTTCAACTGTGAACAAAATTAAGAATGCATGATCATTCCCAATGTTATCAAATTGCATTATAAACTAATGCAATACCAAAGCCGCAGCAGAGGTCAGGGCTGGGTTTAAAAACAAGCCAGAACTGACTAGAAAATCTAATTGTACCATGTGACCTCAATATATCTGAATGAAAATGTCACATAATACTCGAGTCACACTCTATTGTGTTGACTTTGTTGGTTTTGTAACTGATATATTCATTCATTCATTCATCTTCAACTGCTTGTCCCTGTCGGGGTCGCGGGGGGGCTGAAGCTGATCCCAGCTGACATCGGGCGTGAGGCGGGGTCCACCCTGGACAGGACGCCAGTCTATCACAGGACACATAGAGACGAACAGAGACAGACAACCATTCACACCTACGGGTGATTTAGAGTCATCAATGAACCGAACACCTGCACGTCTTTGGACTGTGGGAGGAAACCGGAGAACCCGGAGAAAACCCACGCAGACACGGGGACAACATGCAAACTCCATACAGAAGGGCCCCAGCCGGGATGCGAACACATCCCTAATCCAATAGATAGAGATTCAAACTGAATCGAATCCAGAGATCCAGCGGTGATACCCAGCCCTATGGTCATTATTCAAAATCAACGTGGATCATGATCGCATGTTATCGTGAGGTCGTAGGCGATACACAGCCCTAAAGGCAACTGTGTCAAAACACCATTCTGAATTAAGCATTGTGCTGCAGAGATGTCCCGACATACAAGTCATATTCCACAAACGTAAAAAGTAATCTTTGTTTGGTACTGATTCTCACAAAAAACAAAAAGTAAAACTTATTATTCCCTCCAATATCCTGAATCATATTGCGAGTGTAGACTTGACCTTGAGAGACCTCACGGTTTGATATCAGAAGTCAGAAGAGGTCTGGTTCATTATCAAGATGTCAGAATGATATTACTCCTTTTTGTCATACACAAACTTTAGCTCCGTGTGTATGTACTGAGAACACATATTTGCATAAGGTTAATGGAAAAAGTACAATTTTGTCAATTGCATTTCCACCCCGTCTCACTTCCTGTCCTCACAACTAATTAAATGCATAGAGTGCTGCCAAATGCAAAAGGATAAAATGTCAATTTCTTAGTGCAGACGGGGATATTTGGGTTTCTTTGGACGCAGTGTCTGACTGTTTGGACTTTGAATCGTAGAGTTAGATGGGAATCAATATCTCAGAGCTTTCGATCCTCACAGTGTGACCAAGGCAAGTTGATTTGTAAAGCACAGTTCAACAACAAGGTCATTGTGATTTACATTAAAGCATTGGAAAGAAACACATAAACCACTACAAGACAAGTGGACTTAAACCACTACAAGACAAGTGGACTTAAACCACTACAAGTGGACATAAACCACTACAAGAAGAGTGGACTTACACCACTACAAGTGGACTTAAACCACTAAAAGACATGGGGACTTAAACTACTACATGTGGACTTCATCCACTACAAGACAAATGGACTTAAACCACTACAAGACAAGTGGACTTAAACCACTACAAGAGGACTTAAACCACTACAAGACAAGTGGACTTAAACCACTACAAGTGGACTTAAACCACTACAAGACAAGTGGACTTAAACCACTACAAGTGGACTTAAACCACTACAAGACAAGTGGACTTAAACCACTACAAGAGGAATTAAGCCACTACTAGACAAGTGGACTTACACCACTACAAGTGGACTTAAACCACTAAAAGACATGGGGACTTAAACTACTACATGTGGACTTCATCCACTACAAGACAAATGGACTTAAACCACTACAAGACAAGTGGACTTAAACCACTACAAGTGGACTTAAACCACTAAAAGACATGGGGACTTAAACTACTACATGTGGACTTCATCCACTACAAGACAAATGGACTTAAACCACTACAAGACAAGTGGACTTAAACCACTACAAGTGGACTAAAACCACTAAAAAGGGAATTAAACCACTACAAGACAAATGGACTCAAACAAATACAAGTGGACTCAAACCATTATAAGGCAAAAGCAAGAGGAAAAAAGTCTGAAAAGGAATTTTCCATTGTCAATTAAGTGTAATTTCCAAGACATGTAATAGAAGTAACAGTGTAGTACAACAGTTGATATATTGTTTTGTTTACTGGAAGGAAAAGAGGCAAACAGAAAAGATGCTCTCTCCATGTTTAGCTCTGACTCTGGGGACACAGAGCAGACCTGTCCATGTTTAGCTCTGACTCTGGGGACACCGAGCAGACCTGTCCCAGACCATCTGAGAGGTCTGGATGGTTTGAAGCTGAGCAGCAGATCAGAAATGTATTTTGGTCCTTGACCGTTCAGTGCTTTGCAAACCAACAGAAGTATTTTCAAATCCCTTCTTTGACAGACAGGCTGGAAGTCTGAGTGCATGACTATACCTAACACATCATTTCTGTCATTACCAATCCTTACTCTACCTCTCGACAGTTTCAAAAGCCACAAGAGCAGTACCCTCCGTTCCGCTTTGGTACGGTCCCAAATGGCAGCACAGAGCGCAACATAAGGAGTAACTACCCCGAGATGCACTCCCACATGGTCAAATACAACCAGAAGGGAGTGGAGGATGCCCTAAACAGCCTCAAAACAGGGTAAGTGTCAGCCAAGACTTGTAAAAACATATTTACAGAAGAACTGAGAGCCAAAGCGGAGCCAACCAGTTACATAACGGAGTAAAACAAATTTTCTTTACCCTGCTAGGAAACTGGACGCCTTTATCTATGATGCTGCTGTGCTGAATTACATGGCTGGCAAAGATGAAGGCTGCAAGCTGGTGACCATTGGCAGCGGGAAAGTGTTTGCCACCACTGGTTATGGCATCGCCCTGCAGAAGGATTCACGCTGGAAACGACCCATCGACCTGGCCCTGCTACAGTTCCTGGCTGATGGTACATTTTTCATATGTAGATGCTGAATTTCAAAGAATATTGCCAGTAAGGCTATAATAACTGCATTTGCACTTTTTCCAAACACTGAAAATAAACCCATAATGTACTGTAATGATACTATAAAAGCTCCCATACACATAAATAAACATGAAAGTAGCAAAGGAAGGAAATGGGTATGAATGTAGAGAATAAATATTATTATAGTAAAACTCATCTGAATGAGAGACGCATCATAAATGCATGGAAATAAAACCAAGTTTCAAGCGGTGATTTAAATGTGATACTTATTCTGCTAAGCTAAGCTCCTCGGGCGAGTTATTTCAAAGCCTCGGGCAAAAGCCTGGTCACCTCTGGGAGAGATATGCAATAGACAGCAAGAGGAAAGATATAGCATGTAAGCATAATGTGTCAAACTGAAAGGCCAATACACTTCTTATAGAGACATAAGGAGCAAAATCGTGTGACGAAATCTAGAAAGAATCCCATTTTATCTTTGATGATGAGCGAAACACGGGCTGAAATACACGCAAAGAACCGAAAAGTAGGGGAAACATCCAGGGATTTAATAACTAACCGATCATCAGTGGCTTGATCCGGTGCGAGACCGCCATGTTTGTTGTTGGCGAGGGAAACGTGAAGATGGGAAAGCACAAAAAACATCACTGTCTCCTAGAAACTACCTTTACATATAACTCAATCTTTTTACAAATTACACTGTAAGACAAACTGTACAAACCTTTTACATTTGTACCTGGGGCGCTGCTTATTTAGGTGCTGGGCGCTATTTGATTACTCACTCAAAGTCTCCAAATAATACTGATATTATGCAAATATCAGCTGGGAGGAGGCCTCGGGGAAGACCCAGGACTAGGTGGAGAGATTATATCTCCACACTGGCCTGGGAACGCCTCGGGATCCCCCAGTTAGAGCTGGTTAATGTGGCCCGGGAAAGGGAAGTTTGGGGTCCCCTGCTAAAGCTGCTGCCCCCGCGACCCGAACCCGGATAAGCGGATGAAGATGAGATGAGATGAGATTATGCAAATAAGTCTGTATTCTGTGCTCCTCCCTCACAGGTGACACGCAGAAACTGCAGACCGTCTGGCTCACGGGCATCTGTCGTAATGAGAAGAAAGAGGTGATGAGCAGTAAGCTGGACATTGACAACATGGCGGGCGTCTTCTACATGCTGCTCGTGGCCATGGGCCTAAGTCTGCTGGTTTTCGCTTGGGAACATCTGCTCTACTGGAAACTGCGGCATTCAGTCCGCAAATCAGAGCGCCTTGACTTCCTCCTGGCTATCAGTAGAGTAAGTAGCTCTTACATAGGGAAAACCTGCAGACATATTACTACAATTCATGCTGATATCTTTGTACAATATTTAGATATTTGTTCATTAAAGATGTAACTGAAACAACATGGGCAGTACAACTTTCCATAATCTTTTTATCAACAGTACACTGCAGTCGTTAGGTCTCATTTTATAGCATCCACTGAGTTGTGTTAAAGTTAATTAAATGCCAACCAAGTAATAAAACACTTTGTGCAGACAGAAGGTGCAGAGGATGTAATAGTTAGTTAACGGCCTTGCTACATGGAGCATCGATGCTGTTGCAAAGCCTGCTGTCTGAGTTATCCTTCAATACATTTAGAAACATTGGCAGTGCAGTAAGTCAAATCAGTACACAAGCAGGTCGAGTCAGATAGGTCAAGGGCAGCAACAATAAAAACAAATGGTAAAGGCAAATCAGTTTAAAGCAATAAAAGGATACTTGCTGAAATATTGTGACGGCTGCGATTCCTGAGAAATTGAATTTAAATTGCCCCATTAAAAAAATCCTTCATCTGTGTGTCGACGGTAGCCAGAGGTGAGCTTAGATATTCCAAACGGATACACAATTTGAAAGTAAAATAAAGCCGGTGGGATAAAAACCGAGAAACAGATATGCTGAGTGCATGATCAGCAGCTCGTTCATTTCTGTGTCTGAGCTGGTTTTAAAGATAAAGCTGTGTGCAAACAACATTTCAAACAAGAACTACCAGAAACAAAAAACCTCTTTCTGTAGTGGCAGTTTTTCATATGATTGTTTCAGATTACATTTATAAGATTAATCACTGCGTCTGTACAGAAACATGATTGAAAACCTTTGGGAGTTTGGTAGATTGCTGGGTCATTCTGGTATCTGACGAGGTTTTAAGATAATGATGATTTCACCCTTCTGTGCCTTGCAGGGCATCTACAGCTGCTTCAGTGGAGTAGAGCATACCGACCACAATGGCAGCATGCAGAGTCCGGACGTCACTACCAACTATACACAAGCCAATATGCTAAAGATGCTGAGGACAGCCAAGGACATGGTGTCCTCTGCCAGAGTGGAGAACTCTCTAGACAATGCAACCAAAACAATAGAGAACTGGAGCAGGCGGGGGGCTGACAATGTGCGGGTTGGCCTGCCACCCAGAGTGACCACCACAGACATGACTCATGGACGCCTGCCCTATATCTCCAGCATCACAGACAACCACTCACCGTACCCTCAGAGAGCCCTCACACCCACCTTCCCAATTCATTATGGGGACAGCGCCACCCAGCCCCTCCTGGATAAGCCCCGGGTGGTGACACGACCCACGCCACTCCGCTACACGCTCCCCAGCCGCAACAGTCAGCATGTCTTAGAGAGGACTTTGCCCATCTCCAGCCTCAGCAGTCCCCACATTGCCATGCGGGACCCTGTTCCCACCGGTACTTCTAACCCCCACCACAGCAGCAGGATGTATGTGGAGACCCAGCCCCGGCACCAAACATCCCCTTTTGTTCCTTACAGGGAGTTCCAGGTGCCCGATATCTACGTGGAGCACAAGGGGCCGCTGAGGAGGAAGTTTAGCTACCCCCCTGACTGTGTGAGCCGGAGGAGGCGGTCCCATAGCTATGTGTTTGATGCTGCAGACCCCAGAGTCAGGGGTGACTATGATGAACCTCGATCCTGCCTTGCTGAGTTGAGGGCCAATCACCTCCTGAACAACCACACCCCAGCTGCCATGGCCTGCTCTGCAGGACACTATCCAGGCGCCAGCACAAGCTGCAACTCCTGTATGAAGTCCTATATGGAGCCTGAAATGGATGACATACCACTCCTGGGGAAGGACAAACTCAACCGCCGCGCCTCATTCCTCAAAGCTACATGGGGCAATGACAGGATCCATCAAGTGGATGAAACAAAGCCCTCCACATCCTCCTCCTCCAACCGTGTAGACATGCCTGACCTGTTTCCACGGGTGGTAGTGGCCAACCCAAAGCCCCACAAGCTATACGGCAGTCTGGGGCACAACCTGTCCTGCTACCCCTTGGCTGCTGAGCCTGCCTACCTGGACCCAGCACATATGGGCTCCTACCCCTACAAGCAAAAGCTCAAGTACTCCGAGTCCACTCGGCTACCTTCTTACAGGGAAGCCATCCTGCAGAACGCCGCTGCCCTGCGCCGCTCCTCCTCCACAGTGGTGCACAGACACTACTCCACCTACCTGAACTCATACACAGACTTACCAGTGTATGTGGGGCCACTAGCCCAGGGACCGTCCCAGTTTTACGACAGCTCCAAGGACATGTGCCACTTGTTTCCCTGTACAAGCCACTGCCCAGATAACGCTACAATGTTGCCTCGTATGAGTGACAGGCAGGTGGTTTACCACAACAATATGTTTGGGCCCTATGATGGCACAGGAAAGAGGGAAAACCCAAGCTCTGGGAACAGAGAGCGGAGGCAGGTGTTGGTGGCTCGCAGAGTCAACAGTCCCTATGTGCCAAAGCCCTGGGGCAGGGTATCCAGCCTGGAGTCTGAGGTCTGAGCCCCCATTCTTATTGGACCTCCACCAGGCTCCCAAACTCATGCCTGGGGGTTCTCCTCTCAGCCTCTGGTTAAAGCAAAAAGTAAACTTTACACCAATAGTGTATTTGAGCGTGTTGACTCAATTATCAGTGCAATAATATCTTGGGCAGCGACGTGTAAAGGAGAAGACTGACAAGCAAATTACTGCTGGGACTTTGTAGGCCAAACTTAAAATACGTATAAAAGAAAAAGCAATGTTGAAAAGTATTTAATATAATAATTTAACCTGTTGATTGTTATTTAGAGGATTTTTAAATGCTGTGTTGCTATGTGAAAGAATTCTGGGAGACAATATACTGTAGCCTCTCAATCTGATCACGACTTGAGACTTTCTGTTCTCATTGTTTTGTTTTTTCAACACCATGTCAGTCGCCACCACTTCAATCGAGAGATAGATTATGATAATTTTGTGATCAAACCACTGACATGTCGTCCATGAATTTTCTAAGTCCGTGACCTTGGATTCGCAGCTGCTCTGAGGCTTTCTGCTCCGATGGTCATTCATGTAATCTGAGTGGGATTCTACAAAGGGAAAAACAAGAAAGGTATCACATGTATTCCCATTGTTACACTACCCTTTAATAAAGAACAATGTCATCTCAAGGGCCTTTTGGAATCATCTGTCATCTCAATCTATATGTTAAACATGCTCTCACATCATGCAGTGACATAATGGATGTGGCTCTCTATTGTTCACACACACACAATCTATTATTTCAATCTGCCAACTTTCACAGAACGGATGATTATGTGAATACGGCACATCCTACGAGTTGATATGGAGACCTTGGGCGCTATGTGCTCCGACAAAGGTCCTCGAGCCGTTTAAGAAGAACAGCCGTCAGTGAGCTGAGATGAATACATCTAAACCCACTTGACATTCATTCATTCATCCACTCATTTTCAACCTCTTGTCCCTATCGGGGTCGCGGGGGCTGGAGCCGTTCCCAGCTGACATCGGGCGTGAGGCGGGGTCCACCCTGGACAGGACGCCAGTCTATCACAGGACACATAGAGACGAACAGAGACAGACAACCATTCACACCTACGGGTGATTTAGAGTCATCAATGAACCGAACACCTGCACGTCTTTGGACTGTGGGAGGAAACCGGAGAACCCGGAGAAAACCCACGCAGACACGGGGAGACATGCAAACTCCACACAGAAGGGCCCCAGCCGGGATTCAAACCAGGAACCCTCTCACTGTGAGGCGACAGTGCTGACCATCACACCACCGGTG
Organism: Echiichthys vipera; assembly: GCF_963691815.1. Lineage (NCBI taxonomy): Eukaryota > Metazoa > Chordata > Actinopteri > Perciformes > Trachinidae > Echiichthys > Echiichthys vipera. The sequence continues at coordinate 1,961,239 of NC_139842.1, read as the reverse complement.
GTCTGAATCAGATAACTCTGTTCTAAAGAAATATTATGTGGCATTGATATGCAGCAGATGATCATCAGTATATGGTTATGGGCTTTATATTGGCAACGGAGCAGCAAATTACTTCAGAATGGACACCACTGCAATATCATAGCAGCAGCAGCATAAACAGCCAGCACTGTCGGCCGCCATATTTACAGGCACATAAACAATGACTGAGCAGAGCCAAGATTGCGTCCCTATTCCATGCTGTGTTGTATACAGTACGCACTATACACTGATATTTATATTTCCCTCTTATTGAAGTCAGTGTATGAGAAATCACCAACCTTTGCTATTTACAATATGCAATATCCCCCCCATGATTTACCTGGAGCTACCGAGCTTCTACCTGCAATATATATATTTTTTGTAGCTTTCGATTGATCCTCTTATTTTTTCTCCGTGCATCGCATTGTAGCATCTTTGTGATAGAGTTTTTCAGCATCAACACCTCATTGAAAACCTCCAGTGTGCAGTATGGGATTGGGGCACAGCTATGAATTCCCAGCAAGCGTGTGGAGATGTTCCGAAAACTATTTTTCCATCTTCCCGGATCCAATAATTGAACTTGCGTATCAGTCAATACCGAGTACCAATCCAATACCAGTGTGTTCAAAAATAAAATAATTTGATTGCTATGCTTGTCGTGTGGCCTGGCTCAGATCACACATACAGATAATTCATGTCTTACAACTTTCTTTTATTATAAAAAACAATATAAATACACTACTTTAAAAGTAGTTTTCGGAGGTAAATGACATGGAATCGGATTGGTGCGTATCTGCATACTTGCCGATAGCAGCAAGCAGCAGACTTTAGGCAGCATCAGAGGTATTTCAGGATGCTGTTATGGTATCAAATAACTCTAATTAGTAAAAGCAGCAGAGCCTTACGTTTCTGAGGTGAATCCGTGAGTGTCAGGGTGTCAGCTGAGAATCGAGGGTGGGAAGGACTTGGTTCCAGGCTGCATGGATAGGAAATAGGATAGACAGTAAATATTATAGATAATTAAGTGAATTCAACTGGCTGTGTTTACATTGTTGACACCGACGTAAAATATTCACCATAGCTTCAGGACGGGTTACAGTGAGATAAGAGGAAACAATGCAAATATTGAGTGTAATGCAAAATTAGGTTTATAACACTTATAACACTTAAACCAGCACTGCACGAATGAACAGCATGAAAACATCACAATGGATATTCCAAACAATCACCTAAACTATAATAACAAGACATGCAACCACACTTTATACCACTACAAGTTCTGCAGCAGTGCGACAAATAAGAGAGAGTAACCCTACGTCACGTGAAGGGCCTTGCCCCCTCACCAGTCAAAACAAAGGAGAAGACCACAGTGTTGTTTAGGCGCTAATACAAAAAACAGGGGTGAATAAAGGTCTGCTGTTCCCCGGTCACATAAAAAGCAGGGAACATTGGACCAGGGGGAACATAGGACCCGGGGAACATAGGACCCGGGGAACATAGGACCTTGAGAACATAGGACCCGGGGAACATAGAACGTGGAGAACAGAGAACCTGGAGAACATAGGACCCGGGAAACATAGGACCCAGGGAACATAGGACCCGGGGAACATAGGACCCGGGGAACATAGGGCCCGGGGAACATAGGACCAGGGGAACATAGGACCCGGGGAACATAGGACCCGGGGAACATAGGACCCGGGGAACATAATTAAATTCAATTAAATTCAACTTTATTTATAGTGCCAAATCATAACAAAGTTATCTCAGGACACTTTACAAACTAGGTAAAGACCACACTCTATGACTTATTTATGATAAACATAGACCCAACAACATAGGACCTGGAGAACATAGGACCCGGGGAACATAGGACCCGGGGAACACAGGACCCGGGGAACATAGAACGTGGAGAACATAGAACCTGGGAAACATAGGTACGTTCCCTTTTTAAGCACTGAAACAGCCACTGAATAGAACAGAGACACAAACTCACAACAGGAAACGTAATGGGACATGTGATTGGCAAACTTCTTATCCAATGCTACATGAGGTGCATGCTAACATATGTAAAAAAGTGGGTGGAGCTTTGACAGTTGGAAAAGACCACCTTGTTGCAAAACAAAAGTGCATTTAATATAAATGCTAAGTCATGTGAGTGTAGCAGCTAGTTCAGTATCTGGATATCTGGATATCAATCTTATTTAAATAATCCAATATAACAATAAATAATCTGTACACCATACAACACTCTGTCCTTAAATCCTTAATTTAAGACTTTTCTTCCACTTACCAAAAGTAGTTTTTGCGCCAAATTAACTGTTTAATGTTCATAAATCCACTCGTAGTCGGTTCGGCTCGGTTCTGGGCTTTAAACTACTCATACAAACATTTTCTGAAACGTCAATACAGTAAATTAATGGAGCGACTTACTTCCGGAACGGGAGCCGTTCATTAAAGTGGGCGGAAGTGACGCATGAACACAGCCAAACCAGGATAGTTACCGAAATTAAATTATTAAATTACTCTAAAACAAATTACAATGTAGTCACGGACACATTTACTTTGATTAGTGGGAAGAAAAATAAACTTTCACCTCCAAAAAAAACTTTTTTGGAGGTTATAAACAAGGCGAGTTGCCGTGGAAACGGTTGACAGCAGATTTCGGGGTTCACCACCCTCGTCTGCAGGGACCGGAAGAGGGCGCTGTAAAATAACACAAAATAAAATGCTATTAATTAGCAATAAATAATATTAATAAATAAATAAATAAAAATTAAAACATATTTATTTTTAAAAAATATATAAATATTTAATTATAGAAGTATTTTCTTTGTTTAATACTAAAACATTTATAAAATTAATAAAATAATAAATAAATATTGACTATAAAAATAAATATTTGATAAATAAGGCATTATATTAAATAAATAAATAAAATATTAACATATAAATCAGTCAATATAGTTCAATAAATATATATAAAAAATAATAGTTTTTTATTATGAGGGAAAGTCAGAGGACTTTTTATTTATTTCAGGGTAGTTTTATTTTTAAATTCTACAACATTTACATTTTGATTTAATTAAAAAGGTATATAGATATATTGAACTATATGGACTTATTTATATAAATTAATATTATTGCCAAATGTTTTATTCCAGAGTATTTGTTATATATTTATTTGTTTATTCATTAATTTAATATTATATGGGGTTGATGGCTATTTTGTTTTATCTTTAAATACTTTAGTAAACTGTTTTTGTGTCATTGTTAATTAATATTATTTATTAATTTATTTACTTATGTATTTATTGGTTTAATACTGACTTAATGGAATTCCTTATTTACCCGTAAAATCAGTATAACTCTGTTTCAGTTTATTTTATTTATCATTCCATCACATGGAAATATTTTGTCTTTCATTCATTCATTCATCTTCAGCCTCTTGTCCCTGTCGGGGTCACGGGTACCAGCTGACTCCGTGAGGCGGGGTCCACCCTGGACAGGACGCCAGTCTATCACAGGACACATAGAGACGAACAGAGACAGACAACCATTCACACCTACGGGTGATTTAGAGTCATCAATGAACCGAACACCTGCACGTCTTTGGACTGTGGGAGGAAACCGGAGAACCCGGAGAAAACCCACGCAGACACGGGGAGAACATGCAAACTCCACACAGAAGGGCCCCAGCTGGGATTCGAACCAGGAACCTTCTTGCTGTGAGGTGACAGTGCTAACAACCACACCACCGTGTAACCATATTTTGTCTTACTATACACAATTTACCAAACTTTGAGATCTCCACTAGAATCTGTTTTAAGTGTGGATTTAAACCGCGTGTCTGTTTGGGTCAGTGAACTTTAAGAAGTTAAAATAAAAAAAACGAACCTCCATTCATCTTATGGCGTTTGACGTGCTGGCGAACGCACTTGAAAACAAACAAATGAGGGTTTTTTTCCCACTCTGACATTGTTTCTATAAGACAAATGTTAACGCCACACCCCATCCTTAATCCTTAAAGAATAAAAACAGTTGTGACAGTAAAATGACATTCAGTACACAACGCAGCCTTAAACCGTCCTGTCACAGCCGTTACACACTTGCACTGTTTAAATATTACAGCTCACAGTGTCCTGATTAAACACGACTTCACACATTATATTGGGACAGAGTTCAGCACTTTTGTACATCACATGAATATGAATAGTCCTCTAAAAAACCCCAATAATCCACGTTAATGCATAATCCTCACGCTTTGGGCTCTTGTGCGTTTCCAGGTAGAGGCCCAGAGACAAACATGGATATAACGGTGCAGCCGTGAGGCGTTTATGTGTCCTGCGCTCCTCTGGGACGCCGGCAGAATTGATGGGAGCTGCAGCTGATTGCACTGCAGATGATAAATGAATCTACACGTGCTGATAAAATATCACCAGCCATTTGCGATGTCCAAAATATCCACAGTTGCACACATGTGTGTTACTGGACTGTGTGCTGTTTGAAATATTAAGGCCATTAACACGAAGCTGAGTTTGGAGAATAAAACAATTAACCTTGATTGATTATTCCACATTAGCATCAAAGTTAGACTCCCGTAAAAGAGTATATCATGCTATAAAATCCATAATATTCATCAGTCAGTCGATATGAAGACAAGTTGTGTCATGTGATAAGTTGTCAAGCAGCATTAAGAACAACGACTAAACAATGGGGTAATTATTGGATCGTGAAGCTGACAAGAAGCCCGTCAATGCTGGAATCATCAGTCGCACTGGACATTAAAGAGTCCCCCGTTACTTCCCCTCGTGTCTGAGAGGAAACACATTTTAAAGATGACCTACTGTACTATTTTGTCAGGACCCAAAGAACCAGGTCGTGGGTACAAGCGTCTGAAATGTGTTTCCTCAGGAGGGGGTCTGGAGTCTCCCTTAGAGAGAGGGGGAGAAGTTCAGCATCCGTGAGGAACTCGGAGTAGAGCCGCTGCTCCTTTGCGTTAAAAGGAGCCAGTTGAGGTGGTTCAGGATCATCTGGTAAGGATGAACCCTGGGCGCCTCCCTAGGGAGGTGTTCCAGGCACGTCCAGCTGGGAGGAGGCCTCGGGGAAGACCCAGGACCAGGTGGAGAGATTAGATCTCCACACTGGCCTGGGAACGCCTCAGGATCCCCCAGTTAGAGCTGGTTAATGTGGCCCCGCCAAATGTCCGAAGCAGTTGGAGCTGATATCAAATAGTCTTTACCCTGCCAGCTTCATACCACAAAGTCAGGCACAATAAAAGTCCTGGACGGCATAACTGTTCAAACCCACTACATGTTGACATAATCACTGCTACAATTACACAGGCGTCAATACTCTATGCCATTCAATAGCTTCAACAGACAGTTACGGAGTGTGGCGGCAATCTTTACTGTGATGAATGACAGTGAATATAATAAAGCAAAAACACAATCGAACACAGTCCAGCAGGAAAGTGAATCTGAAATGACAACAACAGACGTCACTGCAGTGTTTACACTTTACAAACACTGCTGCACATAGCTAGCTGCATGCTAATGTGAGGGAAAGCTGCATCTTGGTTGGTATTGTTAATTTCTCCAAATTGTCACGTGTGACGACGGAGAATACACTGAGGAGGGGACCCAAATGCAGACACGGAACTCAGGAGACGGTATTAACAAATTTAATAAAACTTATTTTACAAAAAGGTGCTTTAAACACAAAACACACGAAGAAATGATACAAACTCACACGATGAATGGACACAAGAGGAACAGGTACACAGGGAGACATCAGGGTATGTTGAGGGTATGATCCGGCACCGAGTGAGACTCAGGACCGGGTTAATATACAGAGTGTCAGGTGATCAATGTTAACGAGGATCACCTGCCAGGAAAACAAACTCAAACCAGAAAACAGAAAGGGAGCACATACAGAAAAACACCGACAGAGAGAGACAAAAACAACAAGTAAAAAGGAGAGAGAGAGACTGTCCAGAAGCAATCACAACACAAATTTTCAGATCTTATTCCTGCTGGAAGACGTTTGATCGTCTTTTGGTTTAGAAGCTTTTATTGGTGATTTCTTGCTGTAAAAAAGTAAAAAAGTTGCGTCTTTACTCTGTTATAGTCGGCCTAAAACAGCCTGTTGCATGATGTTAAAGCCTTGATCCCTGCAAAGAATATCTACATCAACGCATCTAGCAGGTATTAACTAGCATCATCCCTGTTTATCAGCCGGTATGGATGTCCGCAGGCGCCGTATTTTAGTGTTGTTTATTTGTGAGTAAAGGCCTTAATCCGTGTGGTGTGCTGCCTCCTGCACGCTCTACACGAACACAGCATTTCCAGTAAGTTAGAAGCGTCCGACACGGAGAATCTGAAGGTTGATCATTGAAGGTTAAACGCTCTGTGTCGCTCCGTCTCAGCGTGGTGCTCTCTCCAACTGGAGCTCCTCACTGACACCACTGGGCGATGAGCACTTTTCACTGTATCCTATAGAAACGTGACCTCTAATTGGACAAAGAGAGATTAACGCCAGGAGCACTTAATACGTGTGAGAACGGACTCTCGGCTGAATGAACCCCGCGGTAAATCTCTGCAGATGAATATATGAAGTCTTTCACTATGCTCACTCATCACACCCATCACTCACTTCACATAATAACTAATGATTAATTCGGCGATCTGTGTGCTCTGTAACGTGACAGTCATTCCCCCTCACTCCTCTTTTTAAGATGTATGAACTCACAGAAGGTGGGTGTGCCAAGACGGGCCATGCGAGACAATTCACTTCCCAATTTTACCCCCTAAATACTGGACAGGATCATATCTGGCATCAGGGAAGAGTTTATGAATACGATTTCACTCTTGATTCCCTCAGCGTGCAGAGGTGCATCTGAGCCGCTGGAGTGAATCTGTAGTCAGAACGCTACAGGCCTCAGGCGTTCACTTTGGGAGGTATATGTTAAATGAAACATTCATTTTCCCTGCTGCCGCCCCTCAAACTGGTTGAATCATTACCATCTGTTTCATTAGCTGAGTTGGAGAAAAACAAATTTTGCTGAGGGCTGACACAGCGGATACCGCCACATACCTGCGGCCGTGCTCACAAAACATCTCCAGGCTCAAAGTATCCCCTTAAAACACGAGTGCGTCAGCCCTGAGTTTAGAATAAAGGGTTTCATCGCTAACAGCAGCTGCTAACTCTGTGAAAAGTTAGAGGAGTCAGGAGAACTCCTAAGTGACTAAGGGCGCACTCACACTGTCCTTCCGCACCGCGCCCCGTGCTTTAGGGTCCTTGTCCCCCCCTCCAGGCCCGTTTGTACTCACACTACCTGGGCCTCGGAGAATGCTTCTTGCTGCCTATACGTCATCACGCCGTAACACGTCACACGCATTGATGACGTCATGGCGATGCGTGGCTTTGTTTACAAATCTTTCCGTAGACCTCAGAGTTTTTGTGCGTCTTGTCGACTGTTTTTGAATCTTTTCATCGACCAAATCTGCAGTAAACACTCCACCTCCGCATCACACCAACGTGAACCTTTCACCGCCATTGTTTTAAATGTCCGCGCATGGTCCCTCCTTCTTTTTTCTATGTCCCAACAGGCGCACAGGAAATGACCTCAGAACCGCCGTAGGCCTCGTGCTCGTACACGTGTGCACGCTCGTGCTCGTACACGTGCGCACGCTCGTGCTCGTACACGTGCAAACGTGCTTTACAAAAGCCCACCTCTCCCAAACGGGCCGTGGACGGCAAGTGTGCCACAGCTATGCGCGGAGTGGGTGCACTCACACTGGTCAAACGCACTGGGCTTTAGCCGAAAAACCTGTTTTGGTGCAGTGCAGAAGGACAGCGTGAGTGCGCCCTTAAGATAAGTCCACCTAACAGCTTGATGCTTAATCATGATTTTCCCAAAAACAATTTCCTGAAATTGCCAAATCCGATGCCTCTACTCTTCATATTCAGGTTTGAAGTGACTTACATGTAACATCAGTGTTTCTCTAGCCTGAAACTCCTCACAACCAATAACGTCACGCACACGCACATACACGTCATCGCCATGACGTCATCAATGCGTGTGACGTGTTACGGCGTGATGACGTATAGGCAGCAAGAAGCATTCTCCGAGGCCCAGGTAGTGTGAGTACAAACGGGCCTGGAGGGGGGGACAAGGACCCTAAAGCACGGGGCACGGGACGGAGGCACAGTGGGAGTGCGCCCTTAATCAAATGAGCCGGACTCACACGGAACATCTTTAAAAATCTGAAAGAAAAAGCAGTGGAATCATGTTTTTTGGTCCAGCTGCTCCAGAGAGAGTCGACACATCGCTGAGGGAGGTAACAGCTCAATATGTTCTGTAAATTGCAGATTAGCTGCTGGTGAGAGATTCAAGTGTGTGTCTCTGGATATTTCTCCGTTCATACGGAGGTGTAGAGAAAAAAAGACTTTACCCTTCACTTCTCCGAGACCCCTCTGCTTAACCCACAGACAGTGTGTTAGTGAGGCGTTCAATCAAAGCACCTGGATGGATAGTTGGAAGAGAGCCACACACACACACACACACACACACACACACACACACACACACACACACGGTGACCCACGGCGGCCCTTCTCATTAGCTCAGTCATGATGTGTGGACCCGAGCTGACCAGCCGAGCGGAGTTTCGGTAGAGACCCGCGGCCTTCTGTTTGTTTGATGAATCCTTGAACTCCCCTTCCACTGCGGGGATGACAGCTCCGCGGAGGGAGACGCAGAGCCGCAGGGGGGTGGACAATATAACAGAAATGGAACAAGAAATATATATATATTTACTTTTATCACACTAGATACAAAGGCAGCAATACAGGGAAGTCAGCTGAAGCTCGACAGAATTAGAAGGAGAAGAAGGGATGACAAAGGGCCGCAGGTTTGAGTCCAGCCCAGGCGAAATGATGCAACCAAGATCCAACGGTTAGTGCTGGGATGTAGCTATAAGTAGAATTTTTAACTTTTTTTTTGGGACTTTCAGATATGAATATTATTCAGAGCAAGAAGCAAAAAAAACTCTGGTTACATTTAAAAACATGTTTGTTTCTATTAAACAAGTAAAAAAACTAAAGAAAAACGTCAATTTAAGACGCAGATTTTTACAACTTACACAAAATTTGTGAACGTATGCCGACGATTTTCTCTTACATGTCACACCTTTTGTTTTACTACTTCACTTTTTTTAACATGTAGGAATCAAGCCAACCAGCAAATACCCTTCTTTGACGCTCAACTGCTAAGTGGAGACATGGGACATGTTACCTTTCCTTTTTTTGTACTAATTTATTTGGTCGTTTTTCCCGCCTTTATTATATCGGATAGACGGGAAATGGGGTGAAAGAGAGGGGGGACATGCAGCAAAGGGCCGCAGGCCGGAGCCGAACCCTCGGTCTCTGCCCCGAGAACCCTCAGCCTCCTTAATTGGGGCGCGCCCTCCAACTACCGCCCATCTTTGCTTTTAGGTCGTTGTTCCATTTAACACGGCAGTTCCAGGCCCCATATTGTGCTAAATTAACTATAACAAGACATTTTAAAAGCTGATCACGCTGCAAGTAACAAAGTTCTTCTGCATAAAAACCAAAAACACCATCTTGACGAATGAATTGGCATCATACGTGATAAATGTCATTAATTAATTCAAACGTCTGTCGCATTAAATCAATCAACATTAATGCTTTTACATTAGTGTCATTCGTGCCTCAGAGGACGGGTCCATAAGCCGGGGAGACCGGCTGGGGCCCGGCCCCTGGTGGTTCCAGCCTGCTGCACGGGGCTCCAGCATCACATTGTATTTGTGTGCAGATGTCTCTGCATCTGCACCCCCGGTTAGTAAGCAACCATCGGCGTGTGCTGGCGCAGAGTGAAGCGCTCTGAGCCGGCCAGTACGCGGGGCCCAGGAGATCCTCAGCGGAGCAGATTGTTGGCCATGACGGAGCCTGATTCCCGTCACGCATTATCCAAGGCCTGCAGATAAGTCCAGATCCCACAGGGGCCTTCCTCTGAGCTGCACTGTCGGGAAAAGATGGTTTGACCACATGTGAGGGTCTGTGGTGCCAGGACAGCATCGGAATGAGATGGAAACAGAAACAGCGCTGGGACTCACAGTGGTATGCTGCCGTACGTTGTTGGGCTCACATCATGTCATGGTTCTGTGGAACAAAGAGAGAAACTGTATTTTGATATTTGATTGACAGCCTGTCACAACAGTTGTTGAGCCAGTAAATAGCATCAGACGAACCAAGCACATTGTGTCTTTGCCTGAATGTTTTGGATTATTTACACTTAAATACGTTTAAGTGCATGAAATGACAGATTCAGAAATCACAGCCTGAACAAAAACAGAAGTAAATATAAAACAACAACAACCATAACCAACGGGTTTGTTCAGAAGTGACTGTAACGGATCAACCCGTCCTCATCCCAACTCAGGACTCTTTGGCGTCACTTGTCAGTGCTCAGGTAGCCTTGTACCTCAAAAGTATGATGTTCCCTGTCACTGTTTTGAACACAGGGAGGACGACGTTTACGCTGTGAACTCACATTAACCTACATGGTTATGTTCAGGCAACAAAACCACCAACAAAACGAGTTTGAAACTGCCATGACGCACGGGACATGAACGGGACACAGTCTCCTGGTCGAAAGTCCGGTATCACCCCAACCGACACACATGGCACCTTGGTGCATCAGGGCGACCGCCAAGAGCTTTAAAAAGACAGCAGCATCGATGCCTTGGGAATGAGAACATCCTGACCTTACTTCCAATTTACAACACGTAACTGGGACTCTTGTAAGGAGGACTTTCACCCAGGAGACCAGGGTTTGAGCTCTGTCCATGTCCTGTGTTACTGCGTTCACACCGGGAGCAATGGAGGCGATTATAGCGCCTGGAACACAAGTATTGCTTGTTGTGCTAAACAGAAAGCTATGCTAGTGCTAACAGGGATCTGAGTGCTTCTTAAAGAACAGAAATGAGTTCTCAGATGACGTGTGTGGCTCTTGTGTTGTAGTGAGATCAGGTCATCAGTGATTTAACCTCTGAAGCCGTACAGGGTGCTGCCCCGTCTCCTGTAAATCAGACCGGAATACACTTCACTCTTTCTTCTTCTGGATTTCTGGTGGCTCGATGCCTAAAGGCACGTCACTGCCATCCACAGTCCATAGTTATATCCATAGGAACAGTGTGGATTTCCCCCAAGCCCTGCAACAATGACGTCTTTGGCGATCCCCTGGATGTATGGATGTTATCCCATCTGGATCCCCTTGATGTTATCCCCACGGATAACTTTGATGACGCTTACCGCAATCTCAACACTGATTGGCTGTCCGTGCACAGCGTCACTCGTTGAGACAATGGACGCGCTCAACACTTCATCACGCCCGAATCGCGTCACCGGAAGCGACATCGTGCGTCATCATCGATTACATTGTTTTTTGAATGGAAGCTTGTCGCTTTCATCGCCTCTTTCGCTTTTGGTGTGAATGCCCGGTTACCCTGCAGCACGGCTCTGTTCATCAACCGGGAATCGACCCCGCTTTAATGCCTCTCCTTGACCCCAATCATCCAATCAAACACGACCCCATCCTTCCCGTATGCTAGCTATTCCAAATAAAGCTACTTTCATGGCGTCCAATGGCGTGGTCTTGTTAGCGAACACATGGTTACAGTTAAAAAAAGGAGCGCACATTAACTGTTGCGTCTATGACGGGACACAAACTCCACTTCCTTGCATTGTATTCATGCAGATCCATTCCGCTGACTTCACATCGCTGTGGGCTCTCTACGTCTGTCACTGGCACTTAACGTTGGCATTGGACTAAAAACAGGAGGTGATAATTCCTCAGGATGCTGGGCTGCATCTGCACTGATTGAATGTGTGTTTGTTGTTTTTTAATCTGGAGCTGGTTCACCTTGCAATGCTTTCAACACTTTATATTTGTTTATAAAGCACTCAGTTATTAGGAATTTCCATATTCTGTCTGCAGTTTCTTTCTTTCTGCCGAAGCCTCTCTCCTTGTTTATGTACAATTCTTTGTTTTGTTGTTTTGTGCAGCACTTTGCAAAACAATTGGATATATCTTATATGTAATAATATATAAATTTAAAATAGCACAAATGCCCTTCATCTTGAGTGCAAAGTGGTCGTAATTTATCTTTTTTGTTCTGGTATGTGACAATAATTTGATAGCACACACACGACCGTATGGCCTTATCTCTTCAATCCAATTTCAAGACGTTTTCACTTTCTCAAACCACATTTTGCCATCTGGCCGAGGAACCAGTGACCTGCTGTTCACACACACACACACACGACCCACACACAGACACACACGCTTGATACCATCAGTTCCATCATGCAAAGTAAACGACCGTACCTCTCTCTGACACTGATGTGACAGCTGAAAGGAGACAGGAGGAAAGTTGTGATTTGAAGTGCAGTCTTTTTAAATGTTTAACTTTTCCACCTATGTGTGTGTGTGTGTGTGTGTGTGTGTGTGTGTGTGTGTGTGTGTGTGTGTGTGTGTGTGTGAGCTCTTTTGTCACGTCAGGTGTCCCCGGCTCATCTTATTGACATGCACCGTAAAAGCCTCAGCGTGGTTTGATTGGAAATGTCACAGCGTAATGACACAATGAAAGCCACACTGTCCTCCTTCTGTTGCCCAGTTGACTTAGTGACCTTGATGAGTATTTACTCCCAATTAAAGTGACATGACGTTAATTACGCCACAGCTTGATCAATTAACACAAAGGGTAGCGACTCGAGACCGTTTGGAAACACAACTGATTTAATGACCTCTAATCGTTCTCCTCCCTCCTCCTTTAAGAGCGTGATCACACTATCCTTTTGGCCGCGGCCAAAACCGGTTTTTCAGCTAAAGCCTAGTACCTTTAAGCAGTGTGAGCGCACCCGCTCCGCGCTCAACTGGGGCCAGCTGGGCCGCCACGGCCCGCTTGAAATAGGTGGGCTTTAGCGGAGCCGTTTGCACGTGTACGAGCAAGAGCGTGCGCAGTTGTACGAGCACAAGCACGAGCCCTACGGCAGTAGCGTTATGTCCGCCTGTTCGGACATGTAAATAGAAGGACGGACCATGCGCGGATATTTAACAACAACAACAATGGTGGTGAAAGGTTCACGTTGTGTTTACTGCAGATTTGGTCGGATGAAAATATTCAAAAACAGTCGACAAGACGCACAAAAACTCAGAGGTCTATGGAAAGATTTGTAAACAAAGCCACACACACGCGATCAATGCGTGTGACGTGTTACGGCTTGAAGGCGTATGGACAGCAAGAAGCATTGGCCGTGGCCCTGGCAGTGTGAGTACAAATGGGGCTGGGGCGCTGGAGGGAGAGGGAGGGGGGACAAGTACCCTAAAGTCCGGGTCGTGGTCCGGGAGGACAGTGTGATCACGCTCTAAGTCATGTTCATGTCACTGCCACTGTCATGCCACTTGCCGCATGATGGTGTATGATGCAGGACCACGGCAGCAGGCATCAACACGATCAGCAGAGACCTGCGAGACGACAAAGCACAAACAACTCCGGGGAAGAAGTTGAATTAGTAACATGCACTGATGAGACATGGATGATACAGACAGAGAGGAGAGAAGCTCAGAGGATCAGGAGCAGGATTAGATTCAGAACGACACGCTTCGTCCTTCACGAAGCTTTGGTCTTGAAGCCGCCTGTCACGCGGAGTAGCACGGTATCTGAATCCACCGAATGAAGCCGGCCTTAAAATAAAGCCAAGGTGAAAAGTACAAGAGAGACGCTGTGTTTCTGCACCGCTGACACAGCTCGGACGTGAACAGTGTCGACAACGGTTGCTTTCTGTTGAAAAATGGGACATCAGTTAATCAGTGTCATCCACTTCTGATGTCATTCGCTATCAACCTTCATCCTCCTCTCATCACATCCTTAATCCTCCAGGGTTGCATGTCTATGGTTATGGCTGGTGCAAGGGCAATGGGAGTGCTTTAATGGGGTCCTCCCTTCCTCCATTTCATTTCCCATGTCTATGAGACGAGAGAGACATGAAAGGAGGACTGGCCTCCTTTTGGAGAGCTACTCCCTTTGTGGTAATGAGAGAGAGAGCCAGGGTCCAAGGTTGAGTAAGAGAAAAAGAGATTCTGTTCATTTTTGAGAAAATTGCGGAGACCGTGTTTGTATGCACGCTGGGGAGCCTGCGAGTAATCAAGGTAAAATCAATAAAAGCTTAATGTTCCCTGAAGAAACTACAATGTCAACATGCTGGGCCGTTCAACCCCCCATCCCTTTTCTCCTAAAGGAAGGAATGGCTTCACAGAATTACTTTACTGAATCTATCAATCAATGAACTAAGGGGACTGAACGGTACGAGACACTTCCTCTATCTGTAAAACGATGACGAGGGCAGCGTTGACATTAAAGACTGTGGGAACCGAACATCGCAAATTTGGCCGGCGTGATGAACCCCCACATCTTCAATGACCACTGAGGGCGCACTCACACCGCACCGTGCCCAAACAGGTTTCACGGGTAAAGTCTAGTTCGTTTGACCAGTGTGAGTGCAACCGAACCGCTCCTAGGTGCGGCGCGCTTGCCGTCTACGGCCCGTTTGGGATAGGTGGGCTTTTGTAAAGCACGTTTGCACATGTACAAGCACGAGCGCGCGCACGTGTACGAGCACGAGGCCTACGGCGGTTCTGAGGTCATTTCCTGTGTGCCTGTTGGGACGTAGAAAAAAGAAGGAGGGACCATGCGCGGACATTTCAAACAATGGCGGCGAAAGGTTCACGTTGGTGTGATGCGGAGGTGGAGTGTTTACTGCAGATTTGGTCGATGAAAAGATTCAAAAACAGTCGACAAGACGCACAAAAACTCCGAGGTCTACGGAAAGATTTGGAAACAAAGCCACGCATCGCCATGACGTCATCAATGCGTGTGACGTGTTACGGCGTGATGACGTATAGGCAGCAAGAAGCATTCTCCGAGGCCCAGGTAGTGTGAGTACAAACGGGCCTGGAGGGGGGGACAAGGACCCTAAAGCACGGGGCACGGGACGGAGGCACAGTGGGAGTGCGCCCTGAGTTGCCCTTGAACAATTCTTTTAACACTTAGCTGCTGGAGTCGTGCTGCTCTGTGGCAAGTGTTGTTCCCTTTTTGTTCTTTTTGAAAAATGTCATTCAACCACGATGTGTCAAGACTTTCAAGAACAATTCGATTGTCACATTTCCCCATTCGTCACATGCGGCTCTTGGGGGACAGTCCTGTGGTTGTTGCTCGCTTGCTCTGAGCTCTCCAATAACGGGTTTACAGTTGAAATCTTGTCGCATTTCGTACAGATGCTCAAGGGTGCTCTGTGCCTCTGTACTAAACACCAAAGGCTGTGGCAGTACTGACAGCCTGAGAATGAGAACGGGCTGCAAACTTGCCCAAAGGGACTCACCAAGTGCCCCTCGTCAGTCTAAATGTCCAAGTACGTTGCAAGTCAGTGTAAATAACCTTCTGGTCAACCAAACTGCCTCAAGGTCGGTTCAGATGCCCGTGTGGTAAACCCAAGAGCTCTTCGACTCTAATCAAATGCACCTGTGATTGCCCAAGAGCATTTCCTGTTGGTTCAAATGCCCTCGTGCTCTTCAAATAAATAAATAAATTACCCTCTGATCAGTTCATATCCCCAACTTCTAATTGATCCAAATGGCTCTCTAGTCAGCCCTACTCCTGTTTTAGTCAGCCAGAGCATCCTTGTAGTTGTGTGAGATTGGCAGCTGGCCCAAGCACCTCTCTTGCCAATTCAAATTCCCCTATTCACTTTAAAGGGCCACTTTCGTCAGCCCAAGTTTGTCTTAATGACCTTTTAGTCAACCAAAGTGCCTCGATAGTCTGTCCAGATGCCCCTGTGATCAGCCAAAGTGCCCTTCTACTTGATCGAAATGTGCTTGGTCAAGAGACACTTCCAATCAAATCAAACCAATCTTTACTTATATGTCACTTTTTAAACTTTTCACAGTAGCACAAAGGGCCTTACAGAAAATAAAAGCAAAACAAAACATGAACCACAAAGAAACACCATGAAAACCCAAACCTCCCACCCCCAAAAATATACACACACAGATACACAAAGACATACACACACACACCAACACACACCCACTGACTGTTGCCATTGACTGTTGACATTTCTGGGCCCCGTGATCTGAGGGGAGGAAGGATCTACCTCTGGGGGCCGCGTACACTGAGAGGAATCATGGCTGCAGGGGGCGCCGCCACAGGGACCCTTCTTGTGTGAGGTTGGCAGTCGGCCCAAGCTCCTCTCTTGCCAATTCAAAGGCCTCTTTGGACGTGAAAGGGGCCAATTTTCTTACCACAAGTATCCATTGAGTTTGTCTTAATGACCTTCTAGTCAACCAAAGAGCATATCTAGTCCCACCAGATGACCCTATGATCAGCCAAAGTGCCCTTCTACTGCAAATGTGCTTAGTCATAGGACATGTCTAATAAAGTGCCTGATTTCAACCTGGTTAAATGTCCCTCTAGTCAGCTCTAGTGCCCTTTACTCAGGCCAAGCATCATAGTTCTTGTGTGAGATTGGCAGTTTGCCCAAGCTCCTCTCTTGCCAATTCAAAGGCCACTCAAGTCATTAAAAAGGCCCCATTTTTTCAGCCCAAGTGCCCAAGTGCCCTTTGAGTTGCTCTTAATGATGTTCTAGTCAACCAAAGTGTCTCTCTAGTCTGTTCAGATGTCCATGTGATCATCCAAAGTGCATTTCTACTCGATCCAAATGACCCATGACTGGAAAAAGGACACTTCTAGTCAGTCCAAGGACCTGATTTCTAGCTGCCCCTCTAGTCAGCTCCACTGCCCTTCTAGTTGGAGCTTTTTCTAATCAGTTAAAAGGCCCCTCTGGTCTCATGAGGAGGTCTTATGAACATCACAATCAAGCCAACAGTGTGCAGATCGCAGGTGTAACTGTGGTTTAGAGACAAGGTGTTAGTGTTTAAAACAGAGCGATCATGCTCAGCAAACCCTCCGTGGATAAATAAGGCAAAGAAAATCAACAGCATCGTTTCAACAGATATCAATCCGCTGTTGTATATCAACATCATAAACAACTTGCCACATCTGCAAACAGTCTTCAAGGCCAGGGTATGTAGTTACAGTAGCAGTGTCATAAAGCATACCCTCAGCTTCCTATCCTTCCAGACAATGCCATCCATCAGATCGGCTTGATCCATGAATTGTTTTCAGCCCCGTAGCTAATGAGCCTGCAGTCCGGCAACAAGGAATCCACTCATCCTCATATTCTCCTATGGATTTCACCACCTCAGACATTACAGATGGTTGACTCCTGATCATTTTTGTTATTGATTTTCGTCACAAGGCCAAACGTGGCAGAGCAACAACGCAGGAAAGATGACCACATAAATCTGCTATGATACATGCAGCACACAGGAGGTTCTGCAGCACAGACGCACACCAGCGATTAGGAGAGGGAGGGTCATCCTGATTAAAATTTAAACTACATTTCAAGTTTTCCAGATTCTTGTCTTTCAGTGCTTTTGTCACCGTATTTCCATTTCTCAGTTGCCCTTCAAAGCTTCAATGAGTCGATCCCAACGAAGACAATAATATGCCTTTACTACAATGTATGCACAATATATGCAATATATGAATAACGCGCTGCCATGAAGCAGCTGTTAATAGCTTCGACCCTACTTTCAGGTTCAGGTTCGGGTTACTTTATTGATACCCAAGGGTAAACTAGTTTCGCAGTCGAGAGTTGAAACATCCATCACAAGATGAACAATAAAAACAAAACATGGAACGGATTAGAGTCCCTGTCGTGGTCACAGGGGGGCCGGAGCCGATCCCAGCTGACATGGGGCGTGAGGCGGGGTCCACCCTGGACAGGACGCCAGTCTATCACAGGACACATAGAGACAAACAGAGACAGACAACCATTCACACCTACGGGTGATTTAAGAGTCATCAATGAACCTAACAAGCTGGAAGCTGGCACTCACTGTGTAGGGGGACTGTAGGGAAGGGGAACCACAGGTGAAAACAATCGGGAATCGGGGAATGACGTCAGACCGGTGACACAAGAGGAAGGGCAAGTGACCTGGAACGAGAGGAGAGTTATCTTTCAAAATAAAACAGGAAATTCACAAGACAAAAACCCAAAGACAGGACAAACCTCACCGCGGCGTGACACCGCTCTATGTTTTGCAGGAAGATCTCAGCGTGGAAAGGCTTTACAACACTGTCAATTTTGAATTTACGTGTATTCCTGTCAAATCTGCGTCTTTGCATTGACTGTGTGTGTAATGAGGCTACACCAAAGTATGATGTCAGCCCCCCATGAGAAAAACTGCACGTCTACTCCTGCAAGGGTAAATCTTAATTTCCTCCTCTGACACATGAAATGAAGCGACTACATGCGCTTATTGATACTGTTTAGCTCTTTCCCTTGCTTTCCATGCTTTACATTTAAATGTGTAAAGGCATACACACAGAAAAATATAATAAATAAAAGGCAAAAACATAAAAAGCAACAACAGACAGACCCAAGAGACACCTTTACACAAAACAGAGGTGAAGACCGCGATAGTTTTGTGCGAGTGGGAGAGGTAAGGAGTAGTGTTGGAGTTGTGAGTTAACAGCCACTTTTCTCTGAAGTGGAAATTTCCCTGGAGGAAATCAGCGAGAAAGTAGAAAGCATTTATGTGCTCACTCCTCCCTATTGCAAAGAAATTATCCTGTACACACCCCCCACGTCTCCAGGAGCCGAGCTGCCTTGACCTTCAGCGCGCTCTACCTGTTGTAAAGCCTCTCAATTTGCGCTGGGAATAAAAAAGGGAGGTAGATTGAGCATCAGAGAATAACGCACTCTGACACATCCATGAATTCGAAATGAAAAACAAATGGACGGAAACAAATGGACGGAAGCAAACGACCGGCATTCAGTTTACTCTACGACTGAACTTCAGGAGAAACAGGACATTTATGGGTGTAATGTTTAAAGTCTGACTCTACAACCTGCAGGCAAACAACTAATGTGCACAATGTCACTGTAACAGCAACTGCAAACCTTTGCTTCTCACAGGAACAAAGGTCAGACAGCTTATTAATTGCAATTATTAAAATATCTAGATGTGTTTCTATGGAGAGGCTTCTGCCGGTCAAACCAAAAGACGTATCAGAGTAATTCAGACATGTACGCTGTGTGTAAGGGTTACATCAAAGAGCAGCACAAGCCGCATTCAATCTGACATTTTCCAATCAGAGTCAGGCTCACTTTTAAATGTGCTACTGAATCGGATATGTATCAGATTTGCCACTGCAATCTGAACAGCCGGGTCGCATTTAATGTGACTTTGACGTTGTTCGTCATTCTTTCATTGACGAATAAAGTTGATCGGGAAAAAAAAGTGTGCCACAGGAGCCAGGAACAGAATCCAAACAAACATGGAGGACAGCAGTGAAGCAGGCGGACTGTAGAGGGAGAGGGGAGGTCTTAGGGCGCACTCACACTGTACTTCCGCACCGGGCCAAAACAGGTTTTGCGGGTAAAGCCTAGTGCGTTTGACCAGTGTGGGTGCAACCACTCCGCACCTAACTGCGGCCAGCTTTTGTAGTGCGCGTTTGCACGAGCACGAGAGTGTGCACGTGTACGAGCACGAGCACACTCTCTGACGTCATTTATGTGCACCTGTTTAGACATAAAAAAAAGACGGACCATGCGCGGACATTTAACAACAACAATGGCGGCGAAAGGTTGACATTGGTGTGATGCGGAGGTGGAGTGTTTACTGCAGATTTGGTCGATGAAAAGATTCAAAAACAGTCGACAAGACGCACAAAAACTCCGAGGTCTACGGAATGCGTGTGACGTGTTACGGCGTGATGACGTATAGGCAGCAAGAAGCATTCTCCGAGGCCCAGGTAGTGTGAGTACAAACAGGCTGGCCAGCGGGGGGAGAGGGAGGGAGGGACAAGGACCCTAAAGACTGGGGCACGGTGTGGAAGGACAGTGTGAGTGCGCCCTTAGACCTCATTAGTATTTGATGTGACGCTTCATTAAGCGATAGAGTCCTACTACAATGGCTGCCGTTGCCATGTTCACTGTAAACACATGCGGACAAACTGACAAACAAAAAATCAGACTTGAGCAATAAATCGTAACTGTGCTCTCCTGCGGTGTGAACGTAGCTTAACTTGCCTCAGGCATCAAATCATGCTCTAATAAGAAATTGCCTTGGTCGGTGATGGAGAGACGTTGCGGTCAGTGCTGCTGTTTCTCTCACGCTGGTCGACAAAGCAAACAAAAAGCTCAATGAGCAAAACAACGAGAGTTCAAACTGTGGTTTCCTCATCAGAGCGAGAAGGTGGAGGCCGAACGACCAAACACTCAGAATCAGAGGAGAGAGACTTTACACGGAGCGATACAGCACTTAATCTCCATCTTGTGAGGCTTTAACAGACCTCTCAAAGGAAACAGTGGCATGTGTGTGTGTGTGTGTGTGTGTGTGTGTGTGTGTGTGTGTGTGTGTGTGCGTGTGTGCGTGTTGAGCTGAGTGTGTACTAACACTTTGCCCTTTGCTGTACCTTCAGTCCCACACGTCTCTCATTCGACACATTCCCTCCCTCTCCGTGCGCCCTCTTGACTCTTTTGCTCTAACTCGGTTTGGATCTATTTTTTATCTTTTTGCAGAGTGTGTGAAAACATTTCAAAGTCACAAGCAACGAGGTCAAAAGTGTTCGTCACATCACGGCCCCTGACAACACTGAAAAACTTAGAGGGATACTTTGCACTGTGTCGTAACAGTGTGTGCAGATGAACGATGTCCGGTTTCCCTTCGTGGTCCCGCAAATTCAAAAGCAGAGGTTCGAGGTTAAGACCCAGTCGGCAACATTTGGTTGATCATATTCACAGAAGCCGACACACACGGAAATCATCTGATTTTAGAAAAAAAACGCACCTCTACGTGCACGTAGAGCCTGTTGTTATTTTACAAAAATCCACAGACACGCCTCAAGCTAGGCATATGCTAAATGACGTTAGCAGTTTCTATCTATGATTAAGTTAGCTAGCTTACCTCCATGTAGCATGTACTCCATGCTGTTTATTGATGAGAGAAGACACGGGCACGTTCACAGGAATCTGGTGCACGCGCGCTGACGAGCACTCGATGGGAGGGAGCGGAGGAGCTCGGTGGTAGAGGGGGAGGGGCGTGAGAGTCAACTCATCTGCCCGACTGCAGCTTTAAAACATAAGTTAGAGTACTCAGATTACTTTTTGTTTACTTTGCGCAGCAGCCAAATTCTCAGTACAACACATTAAAATCCCTCTTGTCGGGCTCCAAAGAAGGTGGTTTGTGTTTCTGCCAAAAGTCCTCTGACCAATCAACATCCTGTGACGAGCTACTGACAGTTGAGGCGTTTGGAGACGACGACACGAGAGGATTACCGTTCGTTTAAAACCAAAATGGCGGCTCCTACAGAGGTCAGTTTAAATTAGTTTTATCAGAACTGGAGAGTTTTTCTCGATGGAAATTAAGTTTTCTCTCTTCTGATCAACTTTGGAGAGAGTTTGATTGACAGATGGTTCGACCAATCACCTGTCAGGTATGTTTTAAAAGCCCCTGTCCGTCCAATCAGCCTCTAATGACACCTTCACAGTCAGGTTACTTTTTGGTTTTAACGAGTGACGTAACACGTTCATTTTGCTATTAAAGTAATCTGTAATTTAGTTACATTTTAAAATTAGCAATCAGCAAACTACTACTGTTACTTTTAAACTACTTTAGTATATTTATATAATGCATTTCCCTGCAAGAGGAGTTTGCATGTTGTCCCCGTGTCTGCGTGGGTTTTCTCCGGGTTCTCCGGTTTCCTCCCACAGTCCAAAGATGTGCAGGTGTTGGGTTCATTGATGACTCTAAATCACCCGTAGGTGTGAATGGTTGTCTGTCTCTGTTCGTCTCTATGTGTCCTGTGATAGACTGGCGTCCTGTCCAGGGTTGACCCCGCCTCACGCCCGATGTCAGCTGGGATCGGCTCCAGCCCCCCCGCAACCCTGACCCCGGGATAAGTGGTTGAAGATGAATGAATGAATGAATTTCCCTGCAAGAACCAGTGAACTGCCCCCACCTGAAGCTGTCACCGGGGGAGAGAGGGTGACATTAGAGGCCAAAATGTTGCACGGACCTGTCAGGTCCATTTGAGGTTTTCTAGAAGAGGAAGAATTACTTTATTGATCCCGCAACGGGGAAATTCAATTTTTTTCACTCTTATTATTAATCATGTTACACACACACACACACACACACACACACACACACACACACACACACACACACACACACACACACACACACACATGCACAGACAGGACCTATACATGCAATTAAGGAGAGATGTCAGAGCGAGGGGGCTGCCAGTGACCAGCGCCCCGAGCAGTTTGGGGGTCGGTGCCTTGCTCAACAGCACCTCGGCAGTGCCCAGGAGATGAACTGGCATCTCTCCAGCCACCAGTCCACGCTCCATACATGGTCCACACAGGGACTTGAACCAGCGACCCTACGGTTCCCAGCCAAGTCACCTATGGACTGAGCTCCTGCCGCCCCAATCTATTTAACCTACTTTAATGTACATGGAAGAACAAAATGAACGGTGAGAAGAAACAATAAACACATTAATTAATTCAACACAAAGAAATTAAACGTAAGATCCTTTTGGAAATTAATTTCCTGAATCAATGAATCGATGAATTGATGATGTGTATGTTTTTTACATGTCGTTTAAATGCTAATTTCATGAATCCACGTGTAATTGCTTTTCAAATGTTTCTCATTTATAATGAAACACTGGAATCGTCTGTGTCACACAGGTGCGGACAGGTGGCTCTCTGCGTGTTGATGAATGTTTGGGTACATTAAATCTGCCCCGTTTACTCTAATGACTCGCCTTCTTGTTCTCCCGCGTTCCCTCTCTGACTCTTTGATGCAGCCGCAGATTCCCCGTGTTCACTTTATCTGCTTATTCATCAGCGTCCAAGATCCAGGAAACTTTTCTGAAAGGCCGCCAACATCGCACCATCTGTCTCCACCTGTCCGGCGCTTGAGGTGCAGCGTGAGAAATTGCCATCAGGTGCTCCGGCTCCAACCTGCAAAAGAAGAAAAAAGGAGAGTGGGGTAAAAAAAGGTGCTGATTAATAACAGTAAATTATAATAGAAACATCTGCTCCGCGGAGATAATCACTCATAAATGTGTCGCCGTGATCGTTGCTGGTGTCGTTCGGCGTTAAAGCAGCAAAAGTTTTGTGCGACGATCAATAAACAAACAAATGATTATAGAAAAAAACCTCAATGTACCTTATTACGTGTTTGAGAACAGCTGTTGTACGCCACAGAAGTGTGTGCCCTGCCGAGCATCTGCCTTAGCAAATTGATTACCCAGGGGAGGCCAGACTCCGCCCCCCCGACCCAACCACAGCTGCTGCTTTGATTAAAAGATGAGTTCACACACAAACTCTGAACTGGGATCAGCAGAGACGGGTCAGCAGACGTGAAACCCTAGAGATGAGCGTGAGTGATCGATTGTTAGCGTTATGGAGGAACTCGAGGGGTTTTCATGTGTGGCCTTTATACTTTAACAGCAGGTCGGCTTTGACGATATTATCGCTCAACACGATATCGCTTGGCCACGATTTTAACCGAGGCTACAGATGACTTGGAAACTCAGGTGCAGAGCAGTGGCGATTGCTCTAAGACCCCTAAAATGGACTGTATGTTCTGCTGAGTGTACATTTCATTGACTAGAAAGCCTTCACCTTTGTTCAGAATCAGCTTCTTATCACCGGCGTAGCTTCCTTCTCATTCATCCCCACGGCGCCACAGCGGGGCGGCAGTAGCTCAGTCCATAGGTGACTCGGCTGGGAACCGGGGGGTCGCCGGGGTTCGCCGACCATGAACGGAGCGTGGACTGGTGGCTGGAGAGGTGCCAGTTTATCTCCGGGGAACTGCCGAGGTGCTGTTGACGATGACCCACCGCGTTCTGCCTCTTCACACGGTCTGTTCACCTGCACGCAAACAAAGGTTTAAATTACACTTTAATTATTCAAAGTCCAGAGTTCACTAAGCACTCGTCTCTTCATTCTTTTGAAATGTGTTTCTTTTGTCTAGATCAGGGGTGTCAAACTGATCCAGTAAAGAGCCGCTGTGGCTGCAGGTTTTCATTCCAACCAAGCAAGAACACACCTGACTCGACTCATTCAGTCACCTGAACTGTCTTCACACAGTTGATCTGTTGGACCAGGTGTGTTTTTGATTGGTTGGAATGAAAACCTGCAGCCACAGCGACTCTTTACTGGATCACTTTGACCCCCCTGGTCTAGATGGTCCACAGCTGGAGGGCCACAGGGGTTAATATTATAAATATTATTTAACCTTATGGTCTGAAATTTGGGTGCAAACATCAGTTACTCAATTACAACAAACGGACTTGATTTGAGAGCACAAGTTAAATTAGGCAAATCAACAGAACAGATCGTTTTTCAGTTTTCATTCCGCTTTATTTAAACCAGGAATGTTCCCATTGAGTCCTGACAGCAGCACACACACACAAGTTTCACATTTAAAACCAAAACAACACACAACTAAAACATGACACATAACCTTAAAATGATAAAACAGCATTAAAAATAAAACAGCAGATCAGTGCTCAGAGACAGTACGTGTGCAAATTGTATTTAAAAAGTCCTGGATAATTAATTTAGCAGCATCCGTTCAGTTCTTAAGACGTGTTATTTTGGTGCCGGTGATTTTCTGACTTGATGCTGAAAGCACAGGATATTAACTCGACGACTCACTGAGCGCAACGACGCAGCAAACGTCTGTTTTTAACTGAGCACTGAGCGTCTGAAGTTTCCTGTTCTCAGTCGAAGAAATCAGAAGTCAAACATCTCAGGGCGGGAAATGAGTCTCCGGTTCATCCTGCCGTCATAAGATGACATCCTCACGGACCAAAGAGAGGAACCTCCGATAATTAACTCTGGCTCTGAACCGAATTGACCCTTTGAGGGTTTTTTGACCTTTCTGGAACCGAAGATCGAACTCAGTTATCAGACTGGAGACAGCGACTCCATGGTTTCCATCAGCCTCACGAGCAGCGCTATGGCAACTTCCTACCTGAGTTTGGTTTGTTTTTAGAAGAAGAAGAATTCCTTTATTAGGAACCGCGAATGGGACACACACACACACACACACACACACACACACACACACACACACACACACACACACACACACACACACACACACACACACACACACACACACACACACACACACACACACACACACACACGTTAGAGCGAGGGGGCTGCCAGGAGAGATGTTAGAGCGAGGAGATGAACTGGCACCTCTCAACCACCAGTCCACACTCCATTCATGGTCCACACAGGGACTCGAACCAGCAACCCTCCGGTTCCCAGCTACTACCGCCCCAAGTTATTTAAGTAGGAGAAAGTTACAATCTCCTTGGACAAATGACTGCTGCAGTAGTCACAGGCATTTATCGGCTCGTGCTTCGATCAGAAGTGATGGAAACATCGCAGCCGTTTCCGCCACAAAATCCATACGTTTTCCGCCACACAGCGCTCAGACACCGATCCAACTTACTCAGCACCGATGTATCACTTGTTTGTTTTTGTAGCGGGTATTTTCAAACAGAACACAAATATTACGCGGCGATAAAGCGATGTCATTTTTCCTGAGATATTGCTTTGCAAATAAAGGCTGTGTGAAGTCTGCATGTTGTCCCCGTGTCTGCATGGGTTTTCTCCGGGTTCTCCGGTTTCCTCCCACAGTCCAAAGACGTGCAGGTGTTGGGTTCATTGATGACTCTAAATCACCCGTAGGTGTGAATGGTTGTCTGTCTCTGTTTGTCTCTATGTGTCCTGTGATAGACTGGCGTCCTGTCCAGGGTGGACCCCGCCTCACGCCCGATGTCAGCTGGGATCGGCTCCAGCCCCCCGCGACCCCGACCCCGGGATAAGCGGTTGAAGATGAATGAATGAATAATCAAGTGTTTTAGCATCGCAGCCTGAACAACACACAGGACATGAAGGCTGGTATCTGATGTTAAAGTCCTGAGCTTTGTAAAGTCCAGCCATCCACCAGTAGTGAGGATATCAGTACAAATAAACCAGGCAGCATTTCCTCCAAAACATATTTGGCAAAAGCAAATCACGAGTGTATCAGCAGCATTTTTACGAGGCAGGAGCGGCTGCGGTGTGAGTAAACAACTCTTGACAAATATTCCTAAATTGCCTCTGACTTCCCTGAGCCATTAACGCCAGAATGAGTCAACACTTCTTTTTCTTTTGGCCTTGTGTTGATTAAAGTGAAAACATCAATTCTGGCTGCTCTTATGTTTCTGTAGCTCGTATAAAACAACAACAACAACAACCCTGATCTGCATTCATCACAGTTTTTCCAAGCACTGTGTGCTCCGAGTGTAATTATGATGGGGAATGAATATTGATACAACGCTGAATTACATTATCAAAGCACGGCCGTAGAGATTTAATATTGTCCCATGAAGGCGCTTTAACAGAACGCTGATGGTTATTTATTTAAGGATAAGAAAGTACGTGTGCTCTGAGAGTGAAAGGGACGGTGCAGTCAGAGGTGGAGGAGATTTAAGAAGCTTTACATTCACTTCACCTGTGAGGGTTTGAGCAGACAAGGGTCGGGCGACTGGACGATCTAACTCTGTGAATTCTGGATTTATTTAGACCAAAACCAGAGTTGGTGATTGTTGGGAAGAGCGTGAGACTAACTAAGACGGGTTTTATGAGTTCTATGAGTGTCTGAGTTTGAATGAAGTGTGTTTTGATGAGTTAACGAGTTTGTTGAGCTAACGTCTTAGTTCTTAAGAGAGAAGCTTGAATTCAGAAGGTGTGCGGTTATTTTTCTCTTTAATAAAGAAAAGTAAATCTGAGGCCGTGGCTCTCAGCAGGAAACCTGTTGATTGCTTATTCCAGGTAGGGAATGAGTCCTGACCCCAAGTGAAGGAGTTCAAGTACCTCGGGATCATGTTCACGAGTGAGGGGACGATGGAGCGTGAGTTTGGCCGGAGAATCGGAGCAGCAGGGGCGGAGCTGCAGTCGCTCTACCGCACCGTTGTGACGAAAAGAGAGCTGAGGAAGGCAAAGCTCTGGATCTACCCTCAGTCCTGGTTCCTACCCTCACCTGTGGTCATGAAAGCTGGGTCAGGACCCAAAGAACCAGGTCCAGGTCCAAGTGTCTGAAATGTGTTTCCTCAGGAGGGGGGCTGGAGTCTCCCTTAGAGAGAGGGGGAGAAGTTCAGCATCCGTGAGGAACTCGGAGTAGAGCCGCTGCTCCTTTGTGTTGAAAGGAGCCAGTTGAGGTGGTTCAGGATCATCTGGTAAGGATGAACCCTGGGCGCCTCCCTAGGGAGGTGTTCCAGGCACGTCCAGCTGGGAGGAGGCCTCTTACACTTACGTAAGCCTGTGAATGTTCTCATGTGTCCAGGTCGTTGTTCTCCCCAAAGCAGTTTCAGTCCAAAGCAACTGAACTTGGTTATTTGTCAGGAAGATGTTTCACCTCTCATCCAAGAGGCTTCATTAGTTCATGTACGCATCTGACCAGGCTGGGACTGGACCAGGACCAGGCTGGGACTGGACCAGGACCAGGACCAGGACCAGGCTGGGACTGGACCAGGACCAGGACCAGGCTGGGACTGGTCCAACTAACTGGTGTGGAGATCCAAGTATTTAACCTCTCACAGGCCGATGATGTCACTGAAACCCTTTTGTGCTCCAAGTGCCAACGACCGTCGTTAGAGTGACAGTCGTTGGTGGGAAGTTGGTTTTGACTTAAGAACAACTGTTCACAAACGTCCTCCTGTGACTCCAACGACGGTTGTTAAGACTCAATAGAGCACTAACGAAGTAGTAGTAGTAGTTTTTAGGTGCGCCTTATAGTGCGGAAACTACGGTACTCCTTTAACTTGAGGAAGAAGTCGAATTGGGCTTCAGAGAGAAAGACTGATATAGGCTGAACGTGCAAACGGTTTCACGTCACATGAAAGGAGCACACGTGAACCTGCTCGTTTGTGCAGCACGCCATGAATCATGCCATGCCACTGTATCATAAAATATACTTTGCCATAAATAGCCCGCCTGTCCCGTAACCGACAACTGTGCCAGCGTGACATGAGTTATTATGCTCAGTGAGATGAGACAGGTTGACTTTGACGGTCAGGTTAGGAGGCTGGCTGCACCTCTCTCCTCAGAGAAGATGGACGGACAAATAACACGATATCGATCCAATGTAATTCCTGGAATGAACCTGGAGTGAAAGATTTAGAGCGAAGGTGCCGGAGAAAGAGGATGAGGAGGACGAGGAGGACGAGGAGGATGAGGAGGACGAGGAGGAGCACGGCGAGCAAGAATAGGAGTTGGAAAAATACCACCTCTGGTCAGACCACGAAAGGTAACGCACTGTAATTCATCTGTAATCCACGTGTTTGTTACAGTACGAATGACGAAGAGGAAGTCAGGTGACGTAAAACCAGAGCGTTAAAATCCCCGTAGAGAGGAGGGTCCAAAACCCAGGACTCTGACCTGGAGGACGGGGGTTCAAGTCCTGGAAGAACTGAGACAAACCACCTTTATCTGATCTGAACCAAGTCCTTTAGAGACTACACTTAACCGTCACTTAACCGTCTCCTTTAGAGACTAAACTTAACCGTCACCTTTAGAGACTAAACTTAACCGTCATCTTTAGTGACTAAACTTAACCGTCATCTTTAGTGACTAAACTTAACCGTCACCTTTAGTGACTAAACTTAACCGTCACCTTTAGTCGACTAAACTTAACCGTCACCTTTAGAGACTAAACTTAACCGTCACCTTTAGAGACTAAACTTAACCGTTACCTTTAGTGACTAAACTTCACCGTCTCCTTTAGTGACTAAACTTAACCGTCTCCTTTTGTCGTATAAACTTAACCATCGCCTTTTGTCGTCTAAACTTAACCGTCACCTTTAGAGACTAAACTTAACCGTTACCTTTAGTGACTAAACTTAACCGTCGCCTTTTGTCGTATAAACTTAACCGTCACCTTTAGTCGACTAAACTTAACCGTCAGCTTTAGAGACTAAACTTAACCGTCACCTTTAGAGACTAAACTTAACCGTCACCTTTAGAGACTAAACTTAATCATCTCCTTTAGTGACTAAACTTAACCGTCACCTTTTGTCGTCTAAACTTAACCATCGCCTTTTGTCGTATAAACTTAACCGTCACCTTTAGTGACTAAACTTAATCATCTCCTTTAGTCGACTAAACTTAACCGTCACCTTTTGTCGTCTAAACTTAACCATCGCCTTTTGTCGTATAAACTTAACCGTCACCTTTAGTCGTCTAAATGTAACCATCGTCTAAACTTTGCCGTCACCTTTAGTCGTCTAAACTTAACCCTCACCTTTTGTAATCTAAACTTAACAGTCTCCTTTTATCGTCTAAACTTAACCGTCACCTTTAGTTGACTAAACTTAACCGTCACCTTTTATCGTCTAAACTTAACCATCACCTTAGTTGTTTAACTTAACTGCCTCCTTTAGTCATATTAACTTAACCGTCACCTTAGTTGTTTAAACTTAACAGTCACCTTAGTTGTTTAAACTTAACCGTCACCTTAGTTGTTTAAACTTAACAGTCACCTTTGTCGTCTGAACCGTCACCTACGCACCGGTCGTATATTGTGAGATACATGAAGAGAATACGTTGCTTTGGTTTTGGGGTAAAAACACAAAACGAATGGTCGGTAAAAATGCGACTTCCACTCGTCTCGTGGAAAAACCTCTTCTACCACCTTCTGTGGTGCAATTACCAGGACAGCTGAGAGGGGGAAGAAGGGAACGACTACTTCATCAGCTGGAAATGAGTCTGTCTCTCTCCCCCCCAAAGACTCATATTAGTTTTATTCCTGTCATGGTGCACTTCCCACAAGCCTCACGCCACATTCTGCAGCCGGCTCGTTTAGCCCTGCTCCTCAGATTTACACACTGCCGCCTCACCGCTGCAGGACTCTCTTCTTGTTTATTTCACGACTTAACCGACGGATGAAACGGCCACAAAGGTGCAACTGGATGCTGACATATTCACTTTTTTCTCTTCTGCGAATGTGAAATGAGCTTCCAAGCGTTCGCTGTCTATGCAAAGGAGACAGTGATGAAAGACGGCAATAGCTCACACACTGAAAAAGGCTTTGGAAGCAACAAAAAGGTGACCAGAAGCAGAAAATGGGTCTTAAAGGAGATGTCAGACTAGGGTTGAATTGTGACTCCGGGGACCGTTTCAACAAATCTGCTATTGGAGATGATTTCTGTTCACTCAATTAACTTTGATATCACTGACTAACTCTAATTTGTCACTAATTAAGGCAAACGACCTGACTTGCGACCCGTTCATGAGCATGCAAGAGCCCCGCCGGACTTGCAAATGTATCCCCAATTTGAGAGCAGCAATTATTTGTGAAAAGAGGGTTCCTGGTTCAAATCCCGGCTGGGGCCCTTCTGTGTGGAGTTTGCATGTTGTCCCCGTGTCTGCGTGGGTTTTCTCCGGGTTCTCCGGTTTCCTCCCACAGTCCAAAGACGTGCAGGTGTTGGGTTCATTGATGACTCTAAATCACCCGTAGGTGTGAATGGTTGTCTGTCTCTGTTCGTCTCTATGTGTCCTGTGATAGACTGGCGTCCTGTCCAGGGTGGACCCTGCCTCACGCCCGATGTCAGCTGGGATCGGCTCCAGCCCCCCGCGACCCCGACCGGGACAAGAGGCTGAAGATGAATGAATGATTTGTGAGATTTGAGGCGGCAACTTTTTCCAATCTGCGTGTAAGGGGTGCGTCCTCTGGGAACCATGACCATCCGTACCAAATTTTAAAAGTGACCCATCCAGTAGTTGTCAAGACATTTCACTTTCAGCTTTGAGAAAAGGGGATCATGCATGTCTGTACAAATGTTTTTTTTCCAGTTTCTGCATAAAATCAAACCGAACTCGCTCATTGGGGCGGCTGTGGCTCAGTGAGAGAGTGGGTCGTCCTCCATTTGAGGGATCGGCGGTTCGTTCCCCACCTCCCTCGGTTCACATGTCGAAGCGTCCTTGGGCAAGACACTGAACCCTGAATTGCTCCCTGTGCTGTGCATGGGTGTGTAAATGTGGTGTGAATGGTTAGATTAGATGGTCTGTGGACGTCCACTGCCACGTCTTTGTGAACGGGTGAATGTGACAAGTAGCGTGAAAGCGCCTTGAGTAGTCAGAAGTCTTTATAAGTACAAGTCCATTTACCATACATTCAACAGACCGGACGAGCAAAAGTCTAATGCCAACCGATCCATAGATGATGCAGTACTGCTGTTTGGATCAAAGTGGTACTGAGCCGCTAACATGGCTGAAAAAGGTTTCACTGCTCACTGTCATGCTCCTTCTCCAACCTTGGCGCTTAACCTCGCCAACAGTCCTCTCCATCACGCTTTGACCCTTCAAGGCCACAGACGTGGAAGAAGGATGATTCTCAGTGTTACGTGCAACGCGGGATTTGTTGCAGCCGAACCTTGACAATACGACTAATGAGATTTCATCATCATCAATCTCAAATTTAATCTTAGAGGCTGACAGGGATAAAAAAATAAAACAACAACAACAATAATTGCTTCAGCTAAAACAGAAATGTATCAGTCTGTGCACATGAATCCCACGGGGCCACGTTTGTTTTTATTCAGGGCTATTTTCTACATGATAAAACCTCAAATCACCTCCAGGCACAAACAACAGTCAGCTGGCACACGATAAGTGGACAAAGTCCCAGTCTGCAGCAAAGCCAGCAGGTTAACAAACAGACCCTTCATTACTGCCTGAACAATCTTCTTCTCCTGCACAATTAGTGGCAAAGTTCCCGGCGGAGCGGCGACAGCACGGAGCTGCCGTCTGTCCGCTCCCTGCTCCGTCCAGGGTGAGGAATGTCCGCTCACAGCGCTCTCTTCTCTCTGAGCTCCATCTCAAAACTCCAGGCCGAGTGTTTCCAGAGACGGCAGCTGCTGAGGGCCCCGGGGTCCCAACAGGGTCCCCACACTTTCTTTCTTGCTTGCTGATATTCTGGGATCTCTTGTGTTGTACAGGTAAGTGTTGGGTTTGTTTTTGGTTATTGATTGTGTGAAATGGATCGGTGTAAACATCTATGAGGATGGTTTTGTTGCATATTCACACTAATTGTTATGGTTTTGTTCTTTGTAATGTATAACCAAAATGAATCTCATCTCATCTTCAGCCTCTTATCCGGGGTCAGGTCGCGGGCGCAGCAGCTCCAGCAGGGGACCCCAAACTTCCCTTTCCCGGGCCACATTAACCAGCTCTAACTGGGGGATCCTGAGGCGTTCCCAGGCCAGTGTGGAGATCTAATCTCTCCACCTGGTCCTGGGTCTTCCCCGAGGCCTCCTCCCAGCTGGACGTGCCTGGAACACCTCCCTAGGGAGGCGCCCAGGGTTCATCCTTACCAGATGATCCTGAACCACCTCAACTGGCTCCTTTCAACACAAAGGAGCAGCGTAAATGCATTCATTAAATATATATATTTAAATATATATATATATATATATATTTAAATATATATATATATATATATATATATATATTTAAATATATATATATATATATAGCTGGAGCTGACATTGGGCATGAGACGGGGGGACACCCTGGACAGGACGCCAGTCTATCACTGGACACATAGAGACAGACCCATTCACCATTCACACCTACGGACAATTTACATTCATCAATGAACCGAACACCTGCACGTCTTTGGACTGTGGGAGGAAGCCGGAGAACCCCGGGAGAACCCACGCAGACACGGGGAGAACATGCAATCTCCACACATCCCTAATGATATGAAATTATATCTAAGGAAAACAAACCAGAAAAAATGTATGAAAAAAAGATAAATAAGCCGATTGATGATGACTTGAAAGTCAAAAATATTCAAAGCATCAGCCCAAAGTGACAGCTTGTGAAACTCTGTCCAGCTGTATCACCTAAATGAGCTTAGTCTCTGTTGGTAAAGAGCGCTGAGTCCATTCAGCAGTTAAAGCAGTACGGGGTAGAGTAAAGGGGAACCTGGGGACTCTCGAGCACTCTCCACGCACCGGCCTCCTCAACGCTAACTAATGCTCAAACCAGCAGGGCCTCACAGCGTGTGCTTAACACAGACGCTGGATGACAGCTGAAGGGCCCTTGATTCATTGTCATGTTCGATTTGCGCGACCGGTCTGAGCCAAGTGGCTCGTTGGGAGGAGGAGAGGCTTGACAGGCCGGGCTTGTCCTCCCGAGGCTGAGCCAAGGCAGCGTGGTCAGGGCTTTTCCCACCGTGTGGGAAGGCGCCAAGGCCCTCGACAAAACGGATGAGGAACACCCACAAGACGAGCGGTAATGTGCTCATCCATAACGTGCTGGGCAAATATCCCATAATTACTGCACGAGTCGGGGTCCAAACATACATTAGCATTGATCATTTCTGCACAGAGATACCAGGTTGATCCAAGTGAGGACACCAATCACTGCCTTAATGAAGCCCATTTAGCTCCGGTGGCTAGTTAGCCCACAGTGATTACTCTCCCAGTGAATTAGAGGCACACATCTGTCACGAGGTGCCGCGGATGCTTTGTTCTCCTGTACATCAGCTTTACAAACCAGCAGAGGGACTGTAGTGGTCCGCTGTACAGACCTGGGTTTGCGTTGCAGGTAATTCTGTTTCAGGAGGACGGGCTTTTCTTCACTGCTGTGTTTGTTATTTGAGCGCCCTTTGGGGAAAGTCAATGGAAAAATAGTTTATAAATGACTTTGGTCACAAATTGGAGCGCTGAGGCGTTACACGCAGCCTTAACGACTCTCCTCCTTTTGGCTCTTAGCAGAACAAGTGGATGGATTAACAGTTAGAGTCGAATTCGAAGTAAAACGATCTGGAATAATATTCTCTTAGAGGCGGTGAGAGACAAAAAGGCTTCAGATATTTGTGGAGGGGTTCATTATAGAGAAATAAAAACAGTATGGTAGTAATAATCAATCCCACAATGGTAAATGGACTTGTGCTTATAAAGCGCCTTTCTAGTCTTCTGACTACTCAAGGTGCTTTCACAGTGTCTGTCACAGTCACCCGTTCACACAGACATTCACACTGATGGCAGTGGACATCTACATACCATCTAATCTAACCATTCACACCACATTCACACACCCATGGGCAGCACGGGGAGCAATTCAGGGTTCAGTGTCTTGCCCAAAGACACTTCGACATGTGAACCGGGGGAGGTGGGGATCGAACTGCCAATCTCTCAAATGGAGGACGACCCACTCTACCAATTAGCCACAGCCAACCCGTGGCATAAATACTGTCCATCAAACTGTTTATAAACGTGACCATTGGAGTGTTCTCAGTTAATGCTCCGACCGTACAGTGGTCACAATGTTACGATATGAGATTTTGATATCAAGTTTTATTTTCAGAGGAAATTTCACGATTATTAATTAGAAGAGTACGTTTCTTATAAAGTAGAGGATTCAGCACGTCCTCGTAGAACTGGAGTTACATCCTTGTAACTACTACGTCTCCCCACAAGATTCAGAAAGTGGCTGGCATCGGCTTTTTTAGGGCGCACTCACACTGTCCTTCTGGACCGGGCCAAAACAGGTTTTGCGGGTAAAGCCTAGTGCGTTTGACCAGTGTGAGTGCAACCGCTCCGCACCTAGCTGCGGCCAACTGGCCGTCCACAGCCCGTTTGGGAGAGGTGGGCTTTTGTAAAGCACGTTTGCACATGTACGAGCACGAGCGTGCGCACGTGTACGAGCACGAGGCCTACGGCGGCTCTCACGTCATTTATGTGCGCCTGTTCAGACATAGTAAAAAGAAGGAGGGACCATGGGCGGACATTTAACAACAACAACAATGGCGGTGAAAGGTTCACGTTGGTGTGATGCGGAGGTGGAGTGTTTACTGCAGATTTGGTCGATGAAAAGATTCAAAAACAGTCGACGAGACGCACAAAAACTCCGAGGTCTACGGAAAGATTTGGAAACAAAGCCACGCATCGCCATGACGTCATCAATGCGTGTGACGTGTTACGGCGTGATGACGTATAGGCAGCAAGAAGCATTCTCCGAGGCCCAGGTAGTGTGAGTACAAACGGGCCTGGAGGGGGGGACAAGGACCCTAAAGCCAGGGGCACGGGACGGAGGCACAGTGTGAGTGCGCCCTTAGATGCTGAAACTGAAAACGTTGCCATTTTTCGTCATCTTATGTTTTAAATACATCTTTAATGTCCGGTCCAACTGATTCGGACATTTGTGTTCTCACACATAGCTCCTCTGAATAATGCAGAGATACGTTCAGGGTTGCAGCATATGAGTGAAAGGGGCTTCAGTTCGACATCTCTGACTGACTGATCACTGATGAAGTTTCCATATTTTCCTCCATTTCATTCCCTTCTCCCTTCTCTGTACGTTCGTGAGTTCTGCAACTTTCAGATAAGTGCAAATGTTCCACTAAACTTGGAGCATTTTAAGTTGCCCGCACACGTCTGTGCTTCAATTCCCAACGCCTGGAGATGATTTGCATCCAGTCCTGGCTCTCCATCGACTTTGTTGAATCCGTTTTGTATTCAGGCTGAACGCGACTTTGAAATGCAGCTTTAAAATGTTAAACACAATGTGAATAAAATGCATTTTTCCACAAGGAACTGAGTGCATAATGAGCGCTCTGTGTGACAGCAACACGCAGCGCGCTGACACTGAAATACATCATTGTAATGTCTGGACTGTGGCGGCCTTCCTTTGATTCTCAATTTGCTCTGAGACGATCACGACAGAGTGAAGGCGTTTCCAAACCCAAAGCTGGAATAAGTACTCAGATCTACTCATGTAGAAGCACCAATACAACAACGTAAGAGTACGTTACTATACTACAATAATGTACAAGTCAAATACACTCACAACTCCAATCATCTCATCTCATCTTCAGCCTCTTATCCGGGGTCAGGTCTCGGTGGCAGCAGCTTTAGCAGGGGACCCCAAACTTCCCTTTCCCGGGCCACATTAACCAGCTCTAACTGGGGGATCCTGAGGCGTTCCCAGGCCAGTGTGGAGATCTAATCTCTCCACCTGGTCCTGGGTCTTCCCCGAGGCCTCCTCCCAGCTGGACGTGCCTGGAACACCTCCCTAGGGAGGCGCCCAGGGTTCATCCTTACCAGATGATCCTGAACCACCTCAACTGGCTCCTTTCAACGCAAAGGAGCAGCGGCTCTACTCCGAGTTCCTCACGGATGCTGAACTTCTCCCCCTCTCTCTAAGGGAGACTCCAGACCCCCTCCTGAGGAAACACACAGACGCTTGGACCCGCGACCTCGTTCTTTCGGTCATGATTTCGGCCACTAGAGAAAAATGAAAAATTATACTATGATATGTGCATTCATTTTCCTAATTAAGACATAAGAATAGTGTGGTTTTTTTTTGCTGTGCTGGCGTGCAGAAGAACTTTAGTGCAAAATATAAACTTAAAGTATTTCACATCAGATTTTCTGAAAAGACTTGAGGCCGTGTTCAGATGGAGACGATCTAGAAAGTGACGTTGCGTTCCCACTTTTTATTCCGCGTGTAGACGAGCATCTTTGGGGTGAACTCTGCGCGCACACGGTGACGCAAAAGTGTGTAAATTGGATGTAGTGTGCACGTCAGGTGTGTAGGTGGAGCTGAGGAGCGCTGCCACACAACAGCACCCAGAGCTGGTGCATGCTGGGAAACGTCCTTCTCCTTCTCTCCCTAACAGTGGAGAAGCAGGACGCCGTACAGCGTGACAGGGATCTGCAGCGTTTGCAGCCTCCCACCGCCTCGGCTCCACCCAGGACACTTGAACGTCCCACTGATGGAAACAGTCCCACGTGTTTGTTGTTGTTCACCTGAACTCTGCACACGGATGCTACGGAAACACGCACGCCACGAGAGCCAGCGTGAGCTCACTTTAGTGTTTTTACCTTTACACGCAAACACAACGCTGGAGCAGATCAGAGCTCACTTTAGTGTTTTTACCTTTACACGCAAACACAACGCAGGAGCAGATCAGAGCTCACTTTAGTGTTTTTACCTTTACACGCAAACACAACGCTGGAGCAGATCAGAGCTCACTTTAGGGTCTTTACCTTTACACGCAAACACAACGCTGGAGCAGATCACAGCTCACTTTAGTGTTTTTACCTTTACACGCAAACACAACGCTGGAGCAGATCAGAGCTCACTTTAGTGTTTTTACCTTTACACGCAAACACAACGCTGGAGCGGATCAGAGCTCACTTTAGTGTTTTTACCTTTACACGCAAACACAACGCCGGAGCGGATCAGAGCTCACTTTAGTGTTTTTACCTTTACACGCAAACACAACGCCGGAGCAGATCAGAGCTCACTTTAGTGTTTTTACCTTTACACGCAAACACAACGCCGGAGCAGATCAGAGCTCACTTTAGTGTTTTTACCTTTACACGCAAACACAACGCCGGAGCAGATCAGAGCTCACTTTAGTGTTTTTACCTTTACACGCAAACACAACGCTGGAGCAGATCAGAGCTCACTTTAGTGTTTTTACCTTTACACGCAAACACAACGCTGGAGCAGATCAGAGCTCACTTTAGTGTTTTTACCTTTACACGCAGACACAACGCTGGAGCAGATCAAAGCTCACTTTAGTGTTTTTACCTTTACACGCAAACACAACGCTGGAGCAGATCAGAGCTCACTTTAGTGTTTTTGCCTTTACACGCAAACCCAACGCTGGAGCAGATCAGAGCTCACTTTAGTGTTTTTACCTTTACACGCAAACACAACGCTGGAGCAGATCAGAGCTCACTTTAGTGTTTTTACCTTTACACGCAAACACAACGCTGGAGTAGATCAGAGCTCACTTTAGTGTTTTTACCTTTACACGCAAACACAACGCTGGAGCAGATCAGAGCTCACTTTAGTGTTTTTACCTTTACACGCAAACACAACGGTGGAGCAGATCAGAGCTCACTTTAGTGTTTTTACCTTTACACGCAGACACAACGCTGGAGCAGATCAGAGCTCGCTTTAGTGTTTTTACCTTTACACGCAAACACAACGCCGGAGCAGATCAGAGCTCACTTTAGTGTTTTTACCTTTACACGCAAACACAACGCCGGAGCAGATCAGAGCTCCCACTGACGTGTGCTGTCACCGTGACAACGAACAACATTTTGTTTCGTGCTGGTCAAATGACCACGGAAAGCGCCTCAGTGGCCTTTCTATCCAATTTAATTTCTGTGTTCCTGAACAAAGTGTCACAAGATCAACCAGTAAAATATCCCGATCCACCGCAGAGGATCCAATTACCTCTGGAAGCAAAAGGTTTTCTCTGTCAGGATTTCTGTTTGTGTCAAAACGCAAACTTGACACTGACGTGAGAATGTTCCCACACTCCTCAGCCAACCAGCCCACCTTTCCACGCCGCGGTTTCCCTTTTAATTGGCGAGCATCAAACGCCAGTTAGGAATCAGCATGAAGAGTAGGTCAGACGACAAAAGGTGACCATTAAGTTTAGACAACTGAAGGAGACGGTTAAGTTTAGTCTCTAAAGGTGACGGTTAAGTTTAGTCTCTAAAGGCGACGGTTAAGTTTAGTCTCTAAAGGTGACGGTTAAGTTTAGTCTCTAAAGGTAACGGATAAGTTTAGTCATTAAAGGAGACGGTTAAGTTAGGCTCTAAAGGTGACGGTTAAGTTTAGTCACTAAAGGTGACAGTTAAGTTTAGTCACTAAAGGTGACGGTTAAGTTTAGTCTCTAAAGGTGACAGTTAAGTTTAGTCACTAAAGGAGACGGTTAAGTTCAGACGACTAAAGGTGACGGTTAAGTTTAGTCTCTAAAGGTGATGGTTAAGTTTAGTCTCTAAAGGTGACGGTTAAGTTTAGTCTCTAAAGGTGACGGTTAAGTTTAGTCTCTAAAGGAGACGGTTAAGTTTAGTCTCTAAAGGTGACGGTTAAGTTTAGTCTCTAAAGGTGATGGTTAAGTTTAGTCTCTAAAGGTGACGGTTAAGTTTAGTCACTAAAGGTGACAGTTAAGTTTAGTCACTAAAGGTGACGGTTAAGTTTAGTCTCTAAAGGTGACAGTTAAGTTTAGTCACTAAAGGAGACGGTTAAGTTCAGACGACTAAAGGTGACGGTTAAGTTTAGTCTCTAAAGGTGATGGTTAAGTTTAGTCTCTAAAGGCGACGGTTAAGTGTAGTCTCTAAAGGTGACGGTTAAGTTTAGTCTCTAAAGGCGACGGTTAAGTTTAGTCTCTAAAGGTGACGGTTAAGTTTACTCTCTAAAGGTGACAGTTAAGTTTAGTCACTAAAGGAGACGGTTAAGTTCAGACGACTAAAGGTGACGGTTAAGTTTAGTCTCTAAAGGTGATGGTTAAGTTTAGTCTCTAAAGGCGACGGTTAAGTTTAGTCTCTAAAGGTGACGGTTAAGTTTATTCTCTAAAGGCGACGGTTAAGTTTAGTCTCTAAAGGTGACGGTTAAGTTTACTCTCTAAAGGTGACGGTTAAGTTTAGTCTCTAAAGGTGACGGTTAAGTTTAGTCTCTAAAGGAGACACTGATGTGAGAATGTTTCCACACTCCTCAGCCCACCTTTCCACGCCGCGGTTTCCCTTTTAATTGGCGAGCATCAAACGCCAGTTAGGAATCAGCATGAAGGAGAGGAGTTCAGATAGAAGCTCAGGTTGAATCCGGAGGACGCCCCAACGCGGAGCCCATCCGCAGCGTTCCCACGGCCGTGAAGCAACCAGTGTCTCACACATGCCAGGGCGCATTAGCAGAGATTTAACCACACTGTTCCCCTCCTCCCTCGAGAGGGGAGCAGGCGCGCTGGTCGCCCACGACAGAAACAAAGCGGGCGGCTGCAGCCAGAAGAAGAGGGAGAGTAAATCTCTGGGTAATTTCAGAGGCAGCAGCGACGTCTCGTAGGGACAAATATTGTCATAAACACGAGCCGTAAAAACAGGTCGGTCCTCGGAGAGCGTTCAGACAAACTGGTTGAGATTACTGAGACGGCGAGGCCAGGACCCGTTCATCAAACAGACTTGCGGATCATGGCCGCGCAGCGATCCGCTTGGACGCGATATTAAAGTGATATTTCACTCAGACTCCACCACTTTTACTTTTTAGCACGCTATCCAGCAGTATACCCCTCCAGCTGATGAAGCTCATGTCATCCTCCGCTGGTTCAGCCCCCGGTTTGTCTCACGGCTGATCGATACCAAAGAAAATTAGCTTTCTTGACGGAATAACCGACTCATTTGCAGACGTGAGGGTTTTTTAAATGTTTAGTTAAATAAATAAAGGTAAAGTCAAGTTCATTTTCAAGACTCCATTCTCATACTTAGAGCTGCGACTCGCTGTGCAGTGATCCAGAGACGGGAATCAGCTGTTAATGTGATTGATGGTCCCGCGTAGCCTTTCATCTGGAGCCGCGGAGGATCAGGTACGACGGTGAGACACCGCAGCGGAGCGCTGAGTCACTGCTGACTGTTTGATTAAGCTCCCAACCAAACAGCAGTTTTCCAAACAGGCGCATGCGTGTGATATCGTGACGCTCTATTTAACGCTGAAAGCATGGTGACGGTTAAGTTCAGACGACTAAAGGAGACGGTTAAGTTTAGTCTCTAAAGGTGACGGTTGAGTTTCGTCACTAAAGGTGACCATTAAATTTAGACATATGAAGGAGACGGTTAAGTTTAGTAACTAAAGGAGACGGTTATGTTTAGTAACTAAAGGAGACGGTTAAGTTTAGTAACTAAAGGTGACGGTTATGTTTAGTAACTAAAGGAGACGGTTAAGTTTAGTAACTAAAGGAGACGGTTAAGTTTAGTAACTAAAGGTGACGGTTAAGTTTAGTCACTAAAGGAGACGGTTATGTTTAGTAACTAAAGGAGACGGTTAAGTTTAGTAACTAAAGGAGACGGTTAAGTTTAGTAACTAAAGGTGACGGTTAAGTTTAGTCACTAAAGGAGACGGTTATGTTTAGTAACTAAAGGAGACGGTTAAGTTTAGTAACTAAAGGAGACGGTTAAGTTTAGTAACTAAAGGAGATGGTTAAGTTTGGACGACAAAAGTTGACCATTTAGTTTAGACAACTGAAGGAGATGGTTAAGTTTAGTCACTAAAGATGACTGTTAAGTTTAGTCTCTAAAGGTGACGGTTAAGTTTAGTCACTAAAGGTGACGGTTAAGTTTAGTCACTAAAGGTGACGGTTAAGTTTAGTCACTAAAGGTGACGGTTAAGTTTAGTCTCTAAAGGTGACGGTTAAGTTTAGTCACTAAAGGTGACGGTTAAGTTTAGTCTCTAAAGGTGACGGTTAAATTTAGTCTCTAAAGGACTTGGTTCAGATCAGATAAAGGTGGTTTGTCTTGGTTCTTCCAGGACTTGAACACCGGTCCTCCAGGTCAGAGTCCTGTGGTTTTGGACCCACCCACCACCATGACCCTCCTCCCTACGTGGATCTTGGCGCTCTGATACCGTCTACCTGCCACGGTTATGGTAAACCGCTGTTCTGATGTGAGAACAGGAACTTTGAAAGTCATAGCGGCTCATTAAGACTTCATAAAGATGATATTCTCTGAAACACCTTATGCAGAGGTGACCGCGTGCTAACACGTCAACGTCAACGTCGGAGAAGCGCCCTTTGGATGAACCCTCGGCACTCGTCGGCACACGTGGGGCATGATTAAGAAGTCTTATCAGAGAGTCATTTAGGTGAGAACAAATTGGAGGCGGAGGTTGGTATTAACGACGAGGACACGGTGAGGAGAAACACCAGGAGACTAATTAGATATGACATCCACAACCTGCGTTCAATCTGTAACGTATAAC
Organism: Echiichthys vipera; assembly: GCF_963691815.1. NCBI lineage: Eukaryota > Metazoa > Chordata > Actinopteri > Perciformes > Trachinidae > Echiichthys > Echiichthys vipera. The sequence goes on along the minus strand of NC_139842.1, from coordinate 1,919,212 downwards.
GCGGAAGCTTTGACAGGACTGACCCGGACCAAGGGCAAGAACGAGACGGAAGAAAGAAGACAGACAGTAAAGCTCGTTGTAGTGAAGAAGACTCCTCTACCCCCTAAACTACTTCTCAGTCTCTAGTCAGTTAATCCAAAACAATCTGTGTTTGTTGTTGTAATTCTCACTTCGGCCACTAGAGGCTAGACTCGATGTTCTAGCACTGGTCCTAAAGTGTGGGCCGAGCCCCCTGTTGCCCTGTAAAGGTACTGCAGGTGGTCCACACGAGTACCCCTGTGAGCTCCGTTGTGTTTCACTCGTAGATCAGTCTGGTGACGAGCGACGGAGAAAATTTGGAGCCAAGCGACCGTCCAATCAGCGTTGGTTTAGAGGCGGGTTTAAGTGACGCAACGCATGCAAATCCGACCTGATCCAGACAGCGTTAGCCCTGATTCTGTTAGCCGCTCGCTAACTCTTTTTTCTCTGGCTCCTTCTGTTGAATATGGACCGGGCTCCTGAAATTGGGCCTTTGGCTCCTAGAGGACACTTTAGCACTCGTTTAGGCTCCTAGAGGACACTTTAGCACACATTTTGACTCCTAGAGGACACTTTAGCACACATTTAGGCTCCTAGAGGGCACTTTAGCGCACGTTTATGCTCCTAGAGGGCACTTTAGCGCACGTTTAGGCTCCTAGAGGGCACTTTAGTGCACGTTTAGGCTCCTAGAGGGCACTTTAGCACACATTTAGGCTCCTAGAGGGCACTATAGCACACGTTTTGGCTCCTAGAGGACACTTTAGCACACATTTAGGCTCCTAGAGGGCACTTTAGCGCACGTTTATGCTCCTAGAGGGCACTTTAGTGCACGTTTAGGCTCCTAGAGGGCACTTTAGTGCACGTTTAGGCTCCTAGAGGGCACTTTAGCACACATTTAGGCTCCTAGAGGGCACTTTAGCGCACGTTTAGGCTCCTAGAGGGCACTTTAGTGCACGTTTAGGCTCCTAGAGGGCACTTTAGCACACATTTAGGCTCCTAGAGGGCACTATAGCACACGTTTTGGCTCCTAGAGGACACTTTAGCACACATTTAGGCTCCTAGAGGACACTTTAGCACACATTTTGGCTCCTAGAGGAGACTTTAGCACACATTTAGGCTCCTAGAGGGCACTTTAGTGCACATTTAGGCTCCTAGAGGACACTTTAGCACACATTTAGGCTCCTTGAGGGCCCTTTAGCGCACGTTTATGCTCCTAGAGGGCACTTTAGCGCACATTTAGGCTCCTAGAGGACACTTTAGCACACATTTAGGCTCCTAGAGGACACTTTAGCACACATTTAGGCTCCTAGAGGGCCCTTTAGCGCACGTTTATGCTCCTAGAGGGCACTTTAGCGCACGCTTAGGCTCCTAGAGGACACTTTAGCACACGTTTAGGCTCCTAGAGGACACTTTAGCACACATTTTAGACTCCTAGAGGACACTTTAGCACACGTTTTAGACTCCTAGAGGACACTTTAGCACACATTTAGACTCCTAGAGGGCCTCCTCCCAGCTGGACGTGCCTTACTAGATGTATGCAGCAATAAATTGTTTATCTCTTATACTTCCTATTAAAATATGAACTCTCTCAGATGGAGCTAAAAGAAAAACCTCTCATTACGATGTTCAAACTTGACACTTTGACTGTTTTTGGACGGTAAACGGTTGAGCCCAAAACTGAGAAAAAAGATCCAGGGGACATTTACACATAAATTACGCCCTTGGACTACGACCTTGAGCTCCCTCTCCTCCCATGATTCTTACGGTCTTATAGTCTCACGTCACACGGTCTGAAGCAGCTGCAGCATGGAGTTCCTCTCTGGGTTAAAGCTTGTGTGAACCCTCGGGGGAAACCCTGGAGTTTACCACCACAAACGGCGTCACGCTGCTGTACACGAGGCAGCGAGCAGCAGCAGAGGTGGAGGAGCAGGGAGACGGGAGGGACAGATGGCTTCAGACGAAAAGGGGAGGGTGAGGGGAGGGGGGGGGGTTACAGTATGTCCCCAATTCATTTGAACCGCAGCCCGAATCCCAAATGATGCTCCGGTTCAAATTTCAAAGACGCTGCAGCAGCTTGAACGTGGAGCCTGTGAGGGAACGAAGGTTTCAGTGGGAGCGCAGACGTGCGAATCAAAGTCGGCTTCAACTACTACAAACTTGTCTGTTCAGAGCTGCTCTGAACTCGACCTGATCACAGCAACAACATGCCACACGTGAGTGACGAGCCCAGGAGTTTGACTAGGCCTGGCCCAAAGCGACCAGCAGCGGGAAAGAACAACAACAACAATGACGACGCCCTGCATGAGCGTCACAATGCTTTAATTGTTGCTCATCCTCTGCTCTCGGTCTAAACTCAACCAGAAGGAACAAATGATGGAATATAGATAGGTATAGATACATCAGCCCGAGCAACTAACTATTTCCTCCATCTATGGTTTTGATTCGTCTCTGCTGCTGCTAATGCTAACGGTTGTCTGCGGACCGACACTCTCTCAGCTTCAGGAACGGACTTTTATTTCCTGGACAATGACACGGAAACGACTCACGGTCGAGCACAGCACTCGTTAGGCAAAGCTTCATGGAGGAAAATTAGCAAGTTAGCTTAGCCTTCGAGCTAAGGTCGCTAGTTATAAGCATTAAACAAAATAAACCCTCTGTAACGCATTTGGTTACATGTAAAACTGTGACCAGCTTCCTGAACATGACATCGAGATAACCGCATTATTACATTACATCGTTTACACAGTTTCAGGCTATAACGCTGCGCTCCGTGTAACAAACCTACCGTGGGCTCAATCCTCGCACACGGGCACTATGTTTCGTCACAGAGGAGAGCCCTGCTAAGCAGTGAGCGTCCGTTATGGATGAATAGAGATAAATATGATTGTCGGTCAGCCCTGTCGCCTCACAACAAGAGGGTTCCTGGTTCAAATCCTGCTTAGGGCCCTTCTGTGTGGAGTTTGCATGTTGTCCCCGTGTCTGCGTGGGTTTTCTCCGGGTTCTCCGGTTTCCTCCCACAGTCCAAAGACGTGCAGGTGTTGGGTTCATTGATGACTCTAAATCACCCGTAGGTGTGAATGGTTGTCTGTCTCTGTTCGTTTCTATGTGCCCTGTGATAGACTGGCGTCCTGTCCAGGGTGTTCCCCGCCTCACGCCCGATGTCAGCTGGGATCGGCTCCAGCACCCCCGCGACCCCGACAGGGACAAGTGGCTGAAGCTGAATGATGATGATGATTGGCTGTCAGTGTGGAAGTGGAATCATTAGCAAAACTGTGTTACACGAACTACTTCTTCTTCTTCTGCGGTGCAGCTGGCATCCACTTACAGGTGCGTTGCTGCCACCGGCCGTACTGGAGTGTGACATGCACAGATGGCCAGTCCGCCCCTGGACAGGCCTGCAGAATGAGTCCCATCTAGACTCTGCCGTCCTTGTCAGCGCGGTTATTACGACCGTGAATCAACAGATGCCCTGAGAGCGGAAGCAGACGGGGCCCGAGGATGTGGATTTGCAGAGGAGCAGGAGATCAGTCGCTGAGGGAACGCTGGGAAGTCAAAAACTTGTATGACTGATACCGTACAGAACATCTTAATCTGCTCTGAGTAACAGCGAGACACTGGGATAAGCTGCATGATCTCAGGAATCTTCTCAGCTCAGTCGAGCATGTGGGCACGCTCATGCATAAATCCAGGTCTTAATACACCGCTACACACACACACACACACACACACACACACACACACAAACATCTGAGTGGCACAGCCTGAGGGAGGATGAGATGTGAATGGTGCTCTTGGGTAGACTGGGTCAGTGCAGCGGTGAAACTGTACAAACATGGAGAATGTGAATGAATCAAAGTATGAATGAGAACAAGGTGTTTGGAGAGTGTTAAACAAAACAACACGAGGCACGAAAACACAGCTCTAAGGTGACTGTAGCGCCCCCTAGAGGCTGCAGTGGCTGTCACACCCAACCAGATGTTGGTATGGGGACCCCAGATTTATGGAAACTCTCGAAAAAACCGTGCAAGACTTTCCTCCTGACGACCTCTAGAGCTCAACAACGCCAACCTTTTAACGCCTTCAGTTTTACGCAGACTATTTCCTCCACTGGCAGAAATTCCTTTATGATAAAGTGTTTTAAGCCGAACCAACCAGCTACGAGATGAATCATGAGTTGATTCAGCGCAAACACAAACAGAAGGAAAAGGCAAAGAGACTGCGTACGTATCCGACCGTAGAGTTCAGTTGGCATACAGCGACGTTAAGCTCAGGATTGTGGGTAACGCAGAACGCCTCCACAATCTGGTAAGTTTGCATAACCACACAGCTCTACACCGACCTCAACCGTTCAAGATCGACGCCTTACCTTCACTGTCTCACAAGACTTTAGCAAAGCTCCGGTTACCATAGAGACATGGCGTTGGACCAATCTCCGACCCACAGTCCCAAATTAACGTTTTTACCCCCGGTTAAGGTCGCAGGTAGATGAAAGTCCACCGGACAAGCATTTTTACCAGTCAAAAACATGAAACATGAAGCATTTTTGTGTCTCGTAGCAGGTCGCCTAATGTTTTGGGGTGCCAGCTGGCATTGACTCCGATATTTTAATGTTCTTTATTAAGGTCAAACCCTACATGGATAAATGATTCAGCCCTAAACACTGTCGCAAACCCACTTATACACAGCATTAAATCAGAGAAAACTATACAAAATGGCGTCAAAAAGAAGCAAATTCAACACAAAATGAACTCAAAGACGCACAAAGTGGCCTTGGAGAGACACAAAATCCCAAAAAACTACACAAAATTACCTCAGAAAGACACAAAATGCCCAAAAACCAAACACACAATAACCAAATATGACACAAAAATGGGAATAAGATGTATAACTACAGAGAGACACTTACAACAGCAACAACACGAAGGATGGAGGGACAGAGAACAACCTTCTGCAGTGTGAAATGAGCATTTAACGTTTATTTTACGACAGAAATATGCTGTTTAAATGTCTTAAGGCGCCCTCCCACTGTGCCTCGGTCCCGTGCCCCGTGCTTTAGGGTCCTTGTCCCCCCCTCCAGGCCCGTTTGTACTCACACTACCTGGGCCTCGGAGAATGCTTCTTGCTGCCTATACGTCATCACGCCGTAACACGTCACACGCATTGATGACGTCATGGCGATGCGTGGCTTTGTTTCCAGATCTTTCCGTAGACCTCAGAGTTTTTGTGCGTCTTGTCGACTGTTTTTGAATCTTTTCATCGACCAAATCTGCAGTAAACACTCCACCTCCGCATCACACCAACGTGAACCTTTCACCGCCATTGTTTGAAATGTCCGCGCATGGTCCCTCCTTCTTTTTTCTACGTCCCAACAGGCGCACAGGAAATGACCTCAGAACCGCCGTGCGCACGCTCGTGCTCGTACATGTGCAAACGTGCTTTACTAAAGCCCACCTCTCCCAAACGGGCTGTGGACGGCAACCGTACCGCTCCTCGACGCGGTACGGTTGCACTCACACTGGTCAAAGGAACCAGACTTTACCTGTGGAACATGCTTGGGCACGGTACAGAGGCACAGTGTGAGTGCGCCCTTACTCTATCAGGTGATGTGATTCTTCCCAAATTCACTTTCTGCTTCTATTGATTTTCAACAAAACTCGTGAAAAGTGCCGTACCCTGGTCATTACACTGATGACTCCAGGGTCTCAGATCATATTGCCACAGGCGTCGTTGTAAATGACACTGCAGCCAAAGTCACTGAGGTCCATCAGCGAGCGGCGCGGCCTCGTGTCCGTCGTCCCTCTGCGGCTGTTTGGGCATCATCACTCTGCAGGGTTTAAGCCGCTGTCACTTTCAGCGTTTTACATTCTGACTGCGAACCCTAATGAGGACTCCCCGACCTCCAGCGACTCCCCCGCCGCCCCGCTGTCCGACCATCAATCCAGACTTTGTCACTTAATCCTCCGAGGACGGAGGCTCCTGGAGAAATGCAGCGGTACCTTTGACCTTTGTTTTGCGGAGAGAGACTTTAAGTTATTCACATTCTGGAAGGATGGAAATTCCTGTTTTACTATCAGGAAAAATATAGATAGAGGGATAATTTATGAGTTGTCATGGCGACCTGGCGTTTATCTGACCAGTAAAAGTTCAGACGGGACGACTCCTGCAGCACTAATGATACAGTACATGACTGTGGGGATGATCTGACGTGCGTGTCTCCTGCCATTTAAGATCGGACAGTTAGTGTTGTTAACTTTTCAGCACTACAACAGCAACATGAAAGTGAAATTACATCAAAAAGAGATAAAAATGACCAAAAAGAATCAAAAGAATTTCTCCTCGGGGATGAATAAAGTATTATTGGTTGATTAATTGATTGAAAATGACCAGAAAAAGACACAAAATGACCAGAAAAAGACACAAAATAACCAAAAATGACACAAAATGAACACAAAGAGAAACAAAATGACCAAAAAAAGAGTCAAAATGACCAAAAAAAGACACAAAATGACAAAAAAAGACGCAAAATGACAAAAAAAAGACGCAAAATGAACAAAAAAAGACACAAAATGACAAAAAAAGACGCAGTAAATGATCAAAAAGACACAAAATGAACACAAAAAGACACAAAATGACAAAAAAAGACGCAAAATGACAAAAAAAAGACGCAAAATGAACAAAAAAAGACACAAAATGACCAGAAAAAGACACAGTAAATGATCAAAAAGACACAAAATGACAACAAAAAGACACAAAATGACCAAAAAAAGACACAAAATGACCAAAAAAAGACACAAAATGACAACAAAAAGAAACAAAATGACCAGAAAAAGACACAAAATGACCAAAAAAAGACTCAAAATAACCAAAAAAGGACACAAAATGACCAGAAAAAGACACAAAATGACCAAAAAAAGACTCAAAATAACCACAAAAAAAAGACACAAAATGACCACAAAGTCAGTTTTCTTCTCCAATGAAATGAAATATTTACGTACTAAAAACAGAACCAGGGTCAAAACATCATTGAAAGATGAATAAATATATAAATATTTGAAGACAGAGAGGAAAAGGTATGTGAAAATAATCTAAAGTTATACATCAGCATTGGCAGTGTTAGTTTCCTTCCCAGTCCAATTATTTCAAAGCTCTTTCCACTCCCAGAATACAGAAGCTCGAGCGTCTCCGCGGCGTTGTGCTCAGAATATCTGACGTCGGTGATTTGCATTCGTGCTCTGCCGCGCGGCACAACACGCGGCTCCTGGCTGCTCATGCGTCACGAGCCCAGGGTACACTGGGAATGATGATTAGCAGTCGCCTCCGTTAACCTCGGGAGGGCGCTTTAAATATTTAACAATTAACTTTGTTGACCTTCCCGCAGGTTTCCTACAGGTGTGGCGCCCATTTCAACCCCGAGTGAGCGAACCCCCCTGGGCGTGGACGGGAATTTTAAGAAGGCGATGAACTCGAGGAGAGAGTCAGGGACCCGCACTGGTGTCGTTCTACGGGTGATTAACAGAAATGACTTTTATAACAGTAATTATTAACACCACCTCCGTGTTAACTGCATCCTCAGTCTGATTTATTCTGGATTTATGGAAACACGGGGACAAACGCCCGCCGTTAAACATCACTGTCGCTCAAACGTCTTTGAAACAACACGACTTTCACATATTTTTAATGGAGGACTCATCGCTCATAACGTGGGACTAAACACAACACAAGTGCACGGACCGGCCTTTTAAAAGTAATTTACTGCATTAAGAAAAAACTGCTCTTGATTAAATGTGATTTACAGGCCAGAGAGGAAAACAGGTAGGGAACGAGTCCTGAAGAGACACAAAATGACCAGAAAAGACACAAAATGACCAAAAAAAGACACAAACTGACCAGAAAAGACACAAAATGACCAAAAAAAGACAGAAAATGACCAAAAAAAGACACACACTGACCAGAAAAGACACAAAATGACCAAAAGAAGACACAAACTGACCAAAAAAAGACACAAACTGACCAGAAAAGACACAAACTGACCAAAAAAATACATAAAATGACCACAAAATGACCAAAAAAAGACAGAAAATGACCAAAAAAAGACACACACTGACCAGAAAAGACACAAAATTACCAAAAGAAGACACAAACTGACCAAAAAAAGACACAAAATGACCAAAAAAGACACAAAATGACCACAAAATGACAAAAAAGACACAAAATGACCAAAAGAAGACACAAAATGACCAAAAAAAGACACAAAATGACCAAAAAAAGACACAAACTGACCAAAAAAGAAACAAAATCACCAAAAAAATACACAAAATGACCACAAAAAGACATAAAATGACCATAAATTAACAAAAAAGACACAAAATGACCAAAAGAACACACAAAATGACCAAAAAAAGACACAAAATGACCAAAAAAGAAACAAAATGACCAAAAAAGACACAAAATGACAAAAAAGACACAAAATTACCAAAAAAAGACAAAATTACCAAAAACGACACAAAATGACCACAAAAAGACACAAACTGACCAAAAACGACACAAAATGTGGGGGCGGAGCTGCAGTCGCTCTACCGCACCGTTGTGATGAAAAGAGAGCTGAGGAAGGCAAAGCTCTGGATCTACCCTCAGTCCTGGTTCCTACCCTCACCTGTGGTCATGAAAGCTGGGTCAGGACCCAAAGAACCAGGTCCAGGTCAGGACCCAAAGAACCAGGTCCAGGTCAGGACCCAAAGAACCAGGTCCAGGTCAGGACCCAAAGAACCAGGTCCAGGTCCAAGCGTGTGAAATGTGTTTCCTCAGGAGGGGGTCTGGAGTCTCCCTTAGAGAGAGGGGGAGAAGTTCAGCATCCGTGAGGAACTCGGAGTAGAGCCGCTGCTCCTTTGTGTTGAAAGGAGCCAGTTGAGGTGGTTCAGGATCATCTGGTCTGGATGAACCCTGGGCGCCTCCCTAGGGAGGTGTTCCAGGCACGTCCAGCTGGGAGGAGGCCTCGGGGAAGACCCAGGACCAGGTGGAGATATTAGATCTCCACACTGGCCTGGGAACGCCTCAGGATCCCCCAGTTAGAGCTGGTTAATGTGGCCCGGGAAAGGGAAGTTTGGGGTCCCCTGCTAAAGCTGCTGGCCCCGAGACCCGACCCCGGATAAGAGGCAAAAGTATGGAACATTCACGCCGCGCGCACAGAGGCAACAAACACCTCCAGAGCTTTCAGGAGGAGTAAAGGTCGTTAGTTTAGAGTTGAAGGTCAACGAGTCGATATGCATTTCAACTGGACTGTTCAAAAAATATCAGGAAGAAGCAGATTCGTGGTAACTGGAGCAGCTGTTAGGAACCCAGGGCCGTAGATGAATTTCTGAATGGGCCCACGAGCGTCAGGAGCCCCCCTGGATAAAGGCCATGTTTGAAAACGACATAATGTTTTGTTGCCTGAACCTGAAGTAACATTCGATGTGTTTGAATTCACAACAGGACTCCCGGAGCGTTGAAATGCGACGCCATCGGGTCCTTACGGGGACCGTTACCACGTGGACAGATGCTGGAAGGTGCCGCAGGTTCACCCAACCCAGAGCAGAACCTTTCTTTTTCCTGTCGGGGCTTCTTGCTTCGTTCACTTGCTAATAAATATGGCTTCCATGTCCGTGTTGGCCTTGAAAACACCATCTTCACGCAGGAGATCACCAGCCCGTGCAGGATGGAGCCGCGTGAGAGCGTCACGAATGACGGAGGAGGCGTTGGCGGTACGCTGTTAACCAGACACCAGGTGTCAGGGTCTCCAGTTCCAGTCAACGCTTTCTCAGTGAAGCGGCGAGCTGACAGCGGTCCTGTCGACCCGGCTGCTGTAATAGAGAGGCGAGCTGCACGGGACGGCGTCCTGCAGCCTGTCAATCACACGCAGACCGAGAGCTGCAGGAACTTCTTCTATCTCAGCAACAGAAATGATACGAACAGAGGAAAAAGGGTCGTCAGCAGCGTTTTATGGCGCGTTGTCGGACATCTGTCGTGCTCATTTAGCGTCTGAGCTCAAAAGACTCCTAAAGTTCGGAGACATGACACTGAGTGGATAAGGATCAGACCAACGGAGGCTGATACTGATGTGATGGTATTTACCACTCCCACGCCTCCGAACCCTGCGGAAAGCACCAGGATGTGGGGGTTATTGTTGTTGTTGTTTACCTCAGGACAGAAAAGCCTCTAATTAAACCATATCACACTCCAGGTGCTGATACAGGAAACTATCACAGCTGGGATCGGGTCGTTAGGTAATATAATCACAGCTGTGATATTGTTTTTATACAGCGAGCGCCATTTTATAGTTAACAGTAACAAGCGACGGCAGATTATGATCTGATTATTAAATCATTCATGAGCTGAGGAAGGCAAAGCTCTGGATCTACCGCTCAGTCCTGGTTCCTACCCTCACCTGTGGTCATGAAAGCTGGGTCAGGACCCAAAGAACCAGGTCCAGGTCAGGACCCAAAGAACCAGGTCCAGGTCCAAGCGTGTGAAATGTGTTTCCTCAGGAGGGGGTCTGGAGTCTCCCTTAGAGAGAGGGGGAGAAGTTCAGCATCCGTGAGGAACTCGGAGTAGAGCCGCTGCTCCTTTGTGTTGAAAGGAGCCAGTTGAGGTGGTTTAGGATCATCTGGTAAGGATGAACCCTGGGCGCCTCCCTAGGGAGGTGTTCCAGGCACGTCCAGCTGGGAGGAGGGCTCGGGGAAGACCCAGGACCAGGTGGAGAGATTAGATCTCCACACTGGCCTGGGAACGCCTCAGGATCCCCCAGTTAGAGCTGGTTAATGTGGCCCGGGAAAGGGAAGTTTGGGGTCCCCTGCTAAAGCTGCTGCCCCCGAGACCTGACCCCGGATAAGAGGCTGAAGATGAACAACTGAAATGGTTCCTGACTGTTTTGTGTTAAGCCTATAACAGATACACATAAGGACGTGATTATACATGAAACAGCAGTGATTGGGTCCAAACAGCACGCCGTACAACCGCCGCACACTAACACATGAATTCACGGACAACCAGAGTCGATAAAAACTGGAAATAGTAGAAGTTAAATACATTAGAATAAGACAAACTGAACACGCCGACTGAGAACAAGGAGAAAAAGCTTCCTCATGCTGCTGAAACACAAACGTACGAGCGAACCCTGAGGTTTGCATTGGAGTATCCACACTTCTTTACTACCCTTCGTCCTCGTCTGACAACCAGTCGTGAATTCACTCAAACATTTTCTGTGTTCATCTGTGCAGAGTCTTTAATGATCTAAGATCTAACGACCCATAATGTAATTAGCAGAACACTGAGCGTTGGGAGTCATAGGAATAAAAGTCCCCGTTGATGTTGTTCTGTATATCAGCCCTCATTAAAGGCCTCTCGTCCAATCACATCACGCAGTCAGAGCTAACCGTCGTATAAAGCAACATTTGGACCGTCGCGTGACACTAAAACTGTCCGACACTAAATAAAACATTTTTAAGTCTCCGCAAGGGGCAAAATAAATCAGTTTATAAGCAATAAAATCATTTTTAAAAAGCCAGAATCTGCAAACGGACATGGGGAGTGATGAACGTCTGCTGGGTCGACGGGGTCAAAGAGTGCCGCGGACGCCTCCTGAATGGAAACAACGAGTCAGCGGATGCTTGTGCCCGTCTGCACGTTCAGTGTTAACGGTTATAAATCATGCACTGACACTCTCACCAGACGCCACGCTGGCAGAATATTCAACCGCAGCTCGTGTCGATACATCAGAGAGGGAAGGAGAGAATAACCAAACACAGAGACCGTGACGTGTGGATGTGAGCAGGAAAACTACTTCCAAGGTCAAAATACAAAGAACATACGGATCATTCACTCACGCCTGCACTTACTACGTTACTCCATCACGTTTACGTCTAAGCACTCCCACTGTGCCTCCGTACCGTGCCCGAGCACGTTTCACGGCTAAAGTCTGGTTCCTGTGACCAGTGTGAGTGCAACCGTACCGCGCCTAGGAGCGGTACGCTTGCCGTCCACGGCCCGTTTGGGAGAGGTGGGCTTTTGTAAAGCACGTCTGCACGTGTACGAGCACGAGCGTGCGCACGTGTACGAGCTCGAGGCCTACGGTGGTTCTGAGGTCATTTCCTGTGCGCCTGTTGGGACGTAGAAAAAAGAAGGAGGGACCATGCGCGGACATTTCAAACAATGGCGGTGAAAGGTTCACGTTGGTGTGATGCGGAGGTGGAGTGTTTACTGCAGATTTGGTCGATGAAAAGATTCAAAAACAGTCGACAAGACGCACAAAAACTCCGAGGTCTACGGAAAGATCTGGAAACAAAGCCACGCATCGCCATGACGTCATCAATGCGTGTGACGTGTTACGGCGTGATGACGTATAGGCAGCAAGAAGCAGAGAGACAGTAACGTCCCTCCTGTCCAGAAAGAGCCAGACGTCTTGATGTCCGCAGTTTCTCTCTGTTCTGCACGACGGCGACGAGGACACCAGAGCAGCTCCGTCTGCGCTTGGCCACCATCGCTAAAATACCGTGACCCTAGACTTCTCCTGAGCCCCGTTTGTGCTTATGAACCTCACAGCAGCGAGGCACGAGGAAGGCACGAGGAAGGCACCCCCCCCCCCCCAAACAAGAGGTCAATAAAAACAGGGAAGCATCCGTCTGGAACTAAAAGAAGCCATCTGTCACTACGAGACGAGACTACACCTGGCTGGTGACGACTTCCAAATGTGCTAAAAAACCTCAGGCAGGGAAATGTTAAATGTGAATGATGCTGGAATCGAACAAAGGGAGCTGGCCGACGAGGAAGCTGCAACGTTTAATGCTCTTAATCAATCTCTGCCTTTCTCTCGGGTGCTTACTAACACTGTCAGCACTCAGCGAACTCCTGGCGTCGCTTTAATGCACCCGGGTCTTATCTCGTAGCCTCGTGTGTTTACTGACGCCGCCTCTCATTAGTGAGGTAAGGTGAGCGCAGCCCATCAGCCATGACGCCTGTACGACACGACCGCAGACGGAGGAAAGAACGGGACGCTGAGCCCGGTTTCTCCTCCGTCTCTGCGGCGGCTGCAGTGTCCCGTCTGCTGCAGACACTTAATAAAGCCGTGATGGGGTCGTTATGGCCTCCACCGCCGCAGCTCACCTGTGGGAGGGAGCAGGTCTCACAGCAGCACCTGAACCAGTCAGAGTAAATAACTCCGGTACTAAAGAAGTGCTGTGGACCAGGATGGACTCCGCCGCAGATGGTGCAGCAGTTAAAGTCTCCTCTCAAGGACAAACTCGGGAGTCGTTCCCTGACCATCGGACCACACACCCGCTCCACAGCCCTTCCACACTTCCACTTAGTTCAGTTCAAAGAAATGTCGTCTGAACTTAACCGTCACCTTTTGTTGTCTAAACTTAACCGTCACCTTTTGTTGCCTTAACTTTCTCATATTGTAACAGTGTAAAGTGTAATTAAGCAGGATAAACATGTGAAAAATGTAAAAAGCGTCAAACATGCAGAGATATTGAGGTACAGGATGAGAGAGAGAGAGAGAGAGAGAGAGAGAGAGAGAGAGAGAGAGAGAGAGAGAGAGAGAGAGAGAGAGAGAGAGAGAGAGAGAAGCAAAGGGCTGCGGGTCAGAATCCAGCACTCATGTTAACAAGCCCGTGCACAGATCATTTACTGTGCTGCGTTCTTCTTCACCACTGGATAAAAGTGTCGCCTCGACTTCACCGTGTTGTTCTGTACGACCACACGTCACATCCCGCTGAGAGCTGCAGCCAATCAGCAGCCGGGATTCTCTCAGGGGAGGAAACAGGGCGCTCTAGCGACTCACATGCAAATTAGGGGCGTTACGACGGTTAGACCCGCCTCACTCCGGGTATTGGACCAGAGTGGAAACGCACCTTACTTCAAAGGCCTGTTAGGGGGTTAAGAGTTGGTTCTAAGGTTCAGGTCTGAATTAGGGTTAGGTCAGTGTTAGGTAATGGGTGTGTGTGCGTGTCTGTGTGTATGCATGTGTGTGTGTGTGTGTATGTATGCGTGTGCATGTGTGCGTGTGTGTATGCGTGTGTTTGTGTGTGTGTATGCATGTGTGCGTGTGTATGCGTGTGCATGTGTGCGTGTGTGTATGCGTGCGTTTGTGTGTGTGTATGCTTGTGTGTGTGTGTGTGTGTGTATGCGTGTGTTTGTGTGTGTGCATGCGTGTGTGTGTGCATGAGTGTGTGTGTGCATAACGCTGCTGCTGTGGTTTCATGGGGGAATAAACACAATCACGTTATTACTTTTGTTCACAGAATGAGATTTCTCTTGTTCACGGTGTGGGACGTGTAAGTGAGAGCTGATCACTGAGGTTCAGATGAACATGAAGCCTTTATTTTCTTTGTGAAACATAAAAATAACAATAACAATAATAACAATCACACAGAGCATCGATCAAAGCGGCGAACAGAATCACAGGCTCGTCACATTACTGTAAACAAACAAAGGAACATAAAGGAGAAACGCTGTCGACGTAACAAAGAAGAAGAAAAGAAAGAAAAGAAAGAGAGGCGTTAGAAAGTAAAATCCATGAACACGCGCCACGTTTGAAGAAAAGACACAAAACAACAAAACAACAACAGCAGCAGAGGCGAGAAGTTTAGGGCCGGAACAAAAAGCCCATGAAAAGGCACATTTCACAACTCTACCCAAGAGTCATTACACGCACACACACACACACACGCACACACACGCACTCTTAAAGGGCCAGTTCTGATACGCTGAAGTGTGTTTTCGTCAGGTTCATCTCCACAGTCCGCGTGAGAGAGAGAAGGAAGATGACAACAAAAGTATTTGATGCTTTAAACGCCTGAAAAGATCGGTCGGTTCGAGTGTTCGATATATTTACCTCGCTGTCAGTTCACGCTAAAGATTTTCAAAGTGCTCCGTTTACCGATTAAACACGACGTGACACACTGACTGTGCACGATAACCTCGTGCGCCCACACTTAAAAACATCTGAACTGTCCCTTTAAAGTGTTTGTACTTTTCATTCACATGTTCCAGAAGAGGAGGAAAACACCAGAGACCGAGCGCGACACGAGTGTGAACACGGAAATACTGACGTCACAGAAGCTCCGCGGGTGATTTTATGACCCCACATCCGCGCACCCAACGGTGCATGAGTGGAAGTCTGACAGTACCTTTAACAACGCACACGTCACAGAACACCTTTCACTTTAAACGGCATTGATGGAAAAGCTGTCCAGCAGGAGGAGACTCCACTTAAAGCTGCATTCTCTCTAATGTCCAGCAGGAGGAGACTCCACTTAAAGCTGCATTCTCCCTAATGTCCAGCAGGAGGAGACTCCACTTAAAGCTGCATTCTCTCTAATGTCCAGCAGGAGGAGACTCCACTTAAAGCTGCATTCTCTCTAATGTCCAGCAGGAGGAGACTCCACTTAAAGCTGCATTCTCTCTAATGTCCAGCAGGAGGAGACTCCACTTAAAGCTGCATTCTCTCTAATGTCCAGCAGGAGGAGACTCCACTTAAAGCTGCATTCTCTCTAATGTCCAGCAGGAGGAGACTCCACTTAAAGCTGCATTCTCTCTAATGTCCAGCAGGAGGAGACTCCACTTAAAGCTGCGTTCTCTCTAATGTCCAGCAGGAGGAGACTCCACTTAAAGCTGCATTCTCTCTAATGTCCAGCAGGAGGAGACTCCACTTAAAGCTGCATTCTCTCTAATGTCCAGCAGGGGGAGACTCCACTTAAAGCTGCATTCTCTCTAATGTCCAGCAGGAGGAGACTCCACTTAAAGCTGCATTCTCTCTAATGTCCAGCAGGAGGAGACTCCACTTAAAGCTGCATTCTCTCTAATGTCCAGCAGGAGGAGACTCCACTTAAAGCTGCAGTCTCTCTAATGTCCAGCAGGGGGAGACTCCACTTAAAGCTGCATTCTCTCTAATGTCCAGCAGGGGGAGACTCCACTTAAAGCTGCATTCTCTCTAATGTCCAGCAGGAGGAGACTCCACTTAAAGCTGCATTCTCTCTAATGTCCAGCAGGAGGAGACGCCACTTAAAGCTGCATTCTCTCTAATGTCCAGCAGGAGGAGACTCCACTTAAAGCTGCATTCTCTCTAATGTCCAGCAGGAGGAGACTCCACTTAAAGCTGCATTCTCTCTAATGTCCAGCAGGAGGAGACTCCACTTAAAGCTGCATTCTCTCTAATGTCCAGCAGGGGGAGACTCCACTTAAAGCTGCATTCTCTCTAATGTCCAGCAGGAGGAGACTCCACTTAAAGCTGCATTCTCTCTAATGTCCAGCAGGAGGAGACTCCACTTAAAGCTGCATTCTCTCTAATGTCCAGCAGGAGGAGACTCCACTTAAAGCTGCATTCTCTCTAATGTCCAGCAGAGTTTATTTCTCAATCTTTAGTCTCAAATCTTCAATACAGATGTTCATTTAGTCAAAGATGGTCCCATTTAGAGTCAAACAGACCAGCTTTAGGGTGGGGCTACCTTGTGATTGACATGTCGCCATGCTAGCGACAGGCTAGAGGTTTAGCGATACATATCGACGGCACCGTGTACATTAAAATAACCGTGCACTCGTTTTTTGTGTTAAACCTTTTAACCGCGTGTTTTCACTTTATTAAAGTTCACTGGAACATTTTGGTCGCCTGAAAACGTCTTCATCAGTGTTCAATTGCACCTAGCTAACAATGCCAACATGTGTTGCTGATTTTCACCCAACTCTGTGTCACTGCAGGGAACAGTGATGCTCACTTATCAGCAATAGTTCGCTGGAAAATGATTCACCGGATGAAAATCATCAGTTTCCCTCTTTAGGGTTTAATGCAACCCCAAAATACTCCCCAGCTCCACCCACTGGTCCAAATACGCTCACGTCCGGTTAAAAAGAACCAAGATGGCGACAAACCCAAAATGCAAATCTCCTGGCTTCAAAACAGTCGTCCACAAACTAACGGGTGACATCACAGTAACTACGTCCATCTCTTTTATACAGACCGCGATCGTCCACAACTCAACTCTTAGTTGATTGTTTCCATAACTCTCAGCTGCAGGATGAGCTAACGTTAGCCTCATGCTAACCCCGGTAACCTATGCTCGATATCTGTGGTGTTGTTTTTTTTAAAGTTCCGGTAGTTTTGGTACCGTTGAATGTATAATTACATAATAATAATAATAAGATTGAAAAGTGATTGTTTTTTTGTACCAACCCTTTAAGATGTCACTTATAATAATGATTTATAAAAATCAGATGATCAAAATGAGGCCAGTGAACGATGAAGGTCAAAAATGAAGCCTACCAAAGTCTAATCACGAAGGCCCAACTCTGAGTACAGTGGGTAGCGTGTCGTCACTTTTGGCCACCGACGCCTTCCTCACAGCCACAACCGCACCGCCGTAGATCACTGTTATCCTGTCAGGTGTTGTAATAGATACAGTACGAGGCTGACAGAGTCATGAATGGCTGCTGAGCAGTAAAAGACGAGAGACATGCCCTGTGTGTGAACTACAGGCGCGCGTGTCTGGTGATAAACAGAGATGGAGCTCTTCCTGGAGGCATATCTATCAGCGGGTCTGTCACTGACGGAGCTTCATTGTTCACAAGGGGACGAGGAGCGTGGAGGCCGGCGCTCCCGCCGCTGAGGAATGGATGCGCGTCAGCCGTGAAAGAATGATCAACGCTGATTTGTTTGTTTGTCTGCTTCTGTTGGTTTCTCTTCCAATTTCATTACTAACGTGCGGAGACGACGAGCAGTTTAGCAACAGAACATGAGTCTGGACGTGACGGGCGCTTCTTCTTGTCACTACTCTGCTCTTTCAATTGCTTTTAATATATATTTATTGAGAACACTCTGCCCCAAAGGTCCAGAGGATCCCTTCAGCATCTTAAAGGGACAGTTCAGACGTTCTCAAGTGCAGATGGCGCCAGGCACGAAGCTAAACAACTTAACGCTGTGGACGGGGGCAGCAGATAAAGTGTAAGCTAAATCTATAGTATTTTCACAGCTTGTCTCTACGGTGAAGGGCTTTTTGTCGTTGCTGTAGCGGGAACTGCCACAGAGGAGGTTTCGAGCAGTTAGCCAAGTGTTTAAATGTTTGTGCAACCGTGAAACAGTCACTAAACGTCAAAGGTGTGCAGTTCAACATGAAGGCGGCGTTCCTTCCAGTAGGAGGTTACCTCTGGCCTTATAGTGTCTCTTCTTTGTGTGTTATCTTCATCTATTTGTTTACAAACCACTGTAAGTCTGACTCAAGCAGTTGATGCGCTGCGTGATAAAGTTGTGCTTGTGCGTAGGAGTACGTTAAGATAATGTAGCGTACATTTTTCTTTTTAAGGGTGACTAAAGTGCGTTCAGCTGCCCCCGTGTCAGCACTCCCGTCTGCTCCTCCAACCTGGTGGCGTGCTAACAGTCATCTACTGTAGGTAAAACTCTGACTATGGATAAGTACCTCACACAATAACACATCAAGAAAGCGGAACTGTCACGTTAACCCCTAACCCTTCAGTCAGTTTGGGATTTGAATAAGGAATCCTAAAATAAAGAAGCACCGGATGCAGAACCAGAACAGAACACTTGAAGTGCGAATGTGCTTCAAACAAAGTTTAAGTTGGATTGTCGAACAGAATCTGAAACCCCGAACCTTTAAACGTAGGAGATGAGGGTTTCGTCCAATAATAAGCAAGCCAACGTCACGCGACCGAGCAATGAACAAGTTACTTAACGTTGTGTCTATGCAAATCCTTGAAAACCTCAGACTATCAGGTGTTTGTTGACAAAACATCCTTTTAATAAATGGCTCTCTTAAATTCCCTTTCATTGTTGTCATGCACCGTTGCAGCTTTTGTGATGGAACAAAAACACACTTGGCATTTGGTCCCTTTTTAACAAATTTGATAAATTACTCTTAATTACATTCGACATATGCAACAAAAGTCCCATAAAAAAGGCACACTGTCCAACCAGCAGCAAGTAAGGCCTCGTGTAGGGGAACAAGACTGGCCGAACAGACGTACAGAGAGTTCTCATTTCTTGGTGTCGGTCAGGATGATGTTGGCTGTGACGAAGATGAGGCAGGAGATGGCCCACACCAAGACAAACCACACCCAAAAGGCGTGGCGGAAGGGAGACCGGTGCTTGTTGATGGCCTCCCTACCCACCACGGGCTCCAGATGGCGCCGGGAAAAATACACAAGGCAGGCTGGGATAATGTACTGGATCCCTGTGCCGGCGTAGGATCCTGTAATGCCCACCAGGGACTCCAAATTGTGGGTGCAGAAGGCCACCACGATTGGGGGCACCATGGTGATGAGGGGAAACACGACACGGTCCACCACCCACGGGTAGGTGCCTCCGTCTCGGTGGAACAGCGTCTTCCAGTTGTTGCGAAGTGTTACGGCGATGATGGGGAAGTTGGTGCTGATGGTGAAAACCGGGAACAGGCCCAGGAAGTAGCGCAGGAACGGGATATCTAACACGTGACAGTTGTCTGTGAAGTTTAGGGTGTACATGTCGTGCAGCAGCGAGCTGTCAAAGCAGAAGATGGCGGTGAACGAGAGCAGGACGTAGAAGCCCAGGATCAGCACGTAGTCCGCCAACACCAGGGTGCCCACGCGCTTCTTGTCAGAGATGGGCGTCACCAGGGAGGGCAGGGAGTGTTGACACATGAAGGAGTAGACACACACCCCAAACAGGTTGGGCACGCCGGAGAACGAGGCGACTGGTGGGCGGCCCTCACCGGTGCCTTTACCGATGCGGATAAGAGCCAAGATGATCATCATGGTGAACGCTGCAAA
This sequence comes from Echiichthys vipera, assembly GCF_963691815.1. Taxonomy (NCBI): domain Eukaryota; kingdom Metazoa; phylum Chordata; class Actinopteri; order Perciformes; family Trachinidae; genus Echiichthys; species Echiichthys vipera. Next base: position 1,899,406 of record NC_139842.1, on the reverse strand, counting down.
AAGAGAACAGAGGACATGGAATTAAGAACAAACTGGCAGTAAATTGTGCACAAAGACGACAACAATCCTGGAGTTTATCGGCAACATAACGCCTCATACAGAGAGATGCATGGATACCAACGTTTCATGAGGCTACGGAGGCTTCATTTGTTAAACTTTAAAGTTGCACACATGCACTGCAAACCTGAAGTTATCTGGATATTACTCAGAGCAGCTGTATGTGAGTACAAAGAACGGGAGTGAGCGCATGTGTGAATTAGGGCCAGCCCAGTTTTTGACCTGCAGATATTGATTAAGAGTGAATATTCTGACATTCTTTGTCGGCTGCTCCATGCGTAACGGCATTACGTGCGGCTGTAAACAGGGTCCATCTTCAATTAATCTCTCAATAACAACCTTTGACCTCTAAAGTCTAATCAGTTTGTCCCTGTGCCACATTTGATGAAAGTCCCTGCAGGGGTTCCTGGGATATCTCGTTCACAAGAATGGGACGGACAGACATGAGGTTAGAGTGATCCTGACTCTTGACCTTTCACCCCCAAAATCTAATCACTTCATGTTTGAGTCCATCAGTGCGTTTTACAGTCACAGCAGTAACCTGAATATGGTCTTTCCCTTGTTCAGGGAATAATCAGATTTACATGAGCGGGGTTAAATGGGAATATGACGCAGTAACTCTCCCTCTGCTACAGTAGGTGGCGCTCCGCCAACAGCGGGTCGGAATAAGTCTTTTTCTTCTGGTTCCTCTTTGTCTAAATCACAAACGGACGACTTTTGGACAGAAATACGACAGAAACGGGTTGTGTTTGGGACATACGAAGGAACAGACGAAGGAACAGACGAAGGAACGGACGGATGAATGTACGTAGGAACGGTTGAAGGAACGGACGAAGGACTAAGGACTGGACTAGGGACTGGACTAGGACCGGGCTAAGTACCGGACGAATGAACGGACGAAGGAACAGACCAAGGAACGTAAGAAGGAACATACAAAGGAACGGACGAAGGAACGGACGGATGAATGTACGTAGGAACGGTTGAAGGAACGGACGAAGGAACGGACTAAGGAACGGACTAAGGAACGGACTAAGGAACGGATGGACGAAGGAACAGACGAAGGAACGGATGAAGGAACGGATGAGCAGACTAAGGAACGGAGAAGAAACGGACGGATGAACGGACGAAGGAACAGACGAAGGAACGTACGAAGGAACGGACTAAGGGACGGACTAAGGGACGGACGAACGGACGAAGGAACGGACGGATGAACGAACGAACGAACGAAGGGACTAAGGAACGGACGGATGAACGGACGAAGGAACAGACTAAGGGACAGACGAAGGAACGGACGGATGAATGTACGTAGGAACGGTTGAAGGAACGGACGAAGGACTAAGGACTGGACTAGGGACTGGACTAGGACCGGGCTAAGTACCGGACGAATGAACGGACGAAGGAACAGACCAAGGAACGTAAGAAGGAACATACAAAGGAACGGACGAAGGAACGGACTAAGGAACGGACTAAGGAACGGACTAAGGAACGGATGGACGAAGGAACAGACGAAGGAACGGATGAAGGAACGGATGAGCAGACTAAGGAACGGAGAAGAAACGGACGGATGAACGGACGAAGGAACAGACGAAGGAACGGACTAAGGGACGGACTAAGGGACGGACGGACGGATGAACGAACGAACGAACGAAGGGACTAAGGAACGGACGGATGAACGGACGAAGGAACAGACTAAGGGACAGACGAACGGACGAAGGAATGGTCGAAGGAACAGACGGATGAACGGACTAAGGAACGGACGAAGGAACAGACTAAGGGACGGACGAAGCAACGGACTAAGGGACGGATGAGCGGACTAAGGAACGGACCATCATCCATCATTTCCCAGCTTGTATGTATTGTTTTATTCATTTAATTTGGACTAAACCAAACAGAACTTAGCTTCATGTTTGGCTGGAAATCTTCCTTCAGTTAAATGACAATATATTTATGTCCCTGGTCGTGGCCTGGGGACCGACTGGGAGAGTATACGGTCACAGGTGCAGGTTTATACCATCTCCCCTTCGCTGCTTTCCCTGAAAACTGCACTGTGTTCTTGTCAAATGCCAAACCCTCCCTCCCTCCTTTCCTCCCTGCATGCATGCTAACGAGGCAGAGCTTAGCTGCAGTGTAGCGATGACGGGTCAGTTTGGGGCCAAACCCTGAAATGATCCTTTTATTCAGCCCCTCTCTAATCCATCCATCTTTACTCCCGTTCAATCCCAAACAGTCCTCTTTATTATTCTACCACTGTAAAGGAAATCAAACTCCAGCCCTAATCCTGGAACCGTTTGATGTGCAGCCTTTTTAAACACCTCCCTACATCATCTGACACTGTCCAAACAACCTTCGCCAAATGTCACTTTGTTCTTGTCTTGTACTGTGAAGCAAGCTCGTTTTTCTCTCTTTGTAGCGGTTACACCGGCTGCACACTCGCTCGTTCCTTCTTCTAATCCAACTCAAACATCCTGACGTTTACATTCTTTCTTCTTTAACCTCTTTACAGTTAGGATTTCTTGTAACATGGCATTTTACCTGTGTTGCATTAACAATGACTCACAGTTTGTCAACATAAAATGAACAAAGCCTCAATGAAACAATTGGATTGGAGGAAAATGAATCGTTTAGAGCAGGGGTGTCAAAGTGATCCAGTAAAGAGTCGCTGTGGCTGCAGGTTTTCATTCCAACCAAACAAGAACACACCTGACTCGACTTACTCAACCACCTGAACTGTCTTCACACAGTTGATTTGTTGGACCAGGTGTGTTTTTGCTTGGTTGGAATGAAAACCTGCAGCCACAGCGACCCTTTACTGGATCACTGTGACCCCCCTGGTTTAGATTCATCGATGGAACAGTAGTCGTTGGTGGCAGCACTAAAGAGAAAATATATCTTGGAGATTAAGGGCGCATTCACACTGTCCTTCCGCACCGGGCCAAAACAGGTTTTTCGGCTAAAGCCTAGTGCGTTTGACCAGTGTGAGTGCAACCGCTCCGCGCCTAGCTGCGGCCAGCTGACCGCCCACGGCCCGTTTGGGAGAGGTGGGCTTTTGTAAAGCACGTTTGCACATGTACGAGCACTGTTCGGTTCTGACGTCATTTATGTGCGCCTGTTCGGACATAGTAAATAGAAGGAGGGACCATGCACGGACATTTAACAACAACAACAATGGCGGTGAAAGGTTCACGTTGGTGTGATGCGGAGGTGGAGTGTTTACTGCAGATTTGGTTGATGAAAAGATTCAAAAACAGTCGACAAGACGCACAAAAACTCTGAGGTCTACGGAAAGATCTGGAAACAAAGCCACGCATCGCCATGACGTCATCAATGCGTGTGACGTGTTACGGCGTGATGACGTATAGGCAGCAAGAAGCATTCTCCGAGGCCCAGGTAGTGTGAGTACAAACGGGCCTGGAGGGGGGGACAAGGACCCTAAAGCACGGGGCACGGGACAAAGGCACAGTGGGAGGGCGCCCTAATAAAGGGATCTTTTTCTTCTCATAATTTGACTTCAATCTAATTTTTATATATATAAAAATAAAAGCAATCGTATCAAAACATCCCTACATCTCAGGGATCTCAAAGTATTTTCTTGCCTGATGTGTTATACACACGAAGTGCAACTATTTATATTTAAATGAATGAATCCGCTGCTCCTTTGCGTTGAAAGGAGCCAGTTGAGGTGGTTCAGGATCATCTGGTAAGGATGAACCCTGGGCGCCTCCCTAGGGAGGTGTTCCAGGCACGTCCAGCTGGGAGGAGGCCTCGGGGAAGACCCAGGACCAGGTGGAGAGATTAGATCTCCACACTGGCCTGGGAACGCCTCAGGATCCCCCAGTTAGAGCTGGTTAATGTGGCCCGGGAAAGGGAAGTTTGGGGTCCCCTGCTAAAGCTGCTGCCCCCGCGACCCGACCCCGGATAAGAGGTTGAAGATGAGATGACATGAATAAATCTATCTTTTCCTGTGCAAACCACTGGAGAGAGCGGCCGTAGTTCGTGAACCAGCGTCCTGCATCCTTAGAAAAGGAAAGGGGGATTTGTGAATAAAGTTCTCCTGGTGTGGAAGTGTCGTCCCACAAACATCAGGCATGAAAAACCAACCGGGGAACGTTTCATGGCCCGACATGAAGTCAGTGGAGCCAGGTGAAGACAGAAGCCGCCCCCCCTGATGCGTCTCCACCTCCTGCCGTTCACATCGCGTCTCCAATCGATTTCTGGAGCCACTGGCGTGAGCGGGGCTAAAGGAGACCTCTGAGTGAGGCATCGGCCCCGTTACGGGCTGACAGTCATGTGGCCCGGTAATCACCTCACCTCCACACACACACACAAGCACTCCATCAGCCCGTGACACCAGGAGTTAGTCATAGCCCTGCGATTGGCCGGCAGCCAGCTCTTCAACTTTCATCACCAGCCGTCCTTTAAACACAGGGTGACATTTAGGCGCTACCTCTCCGGCTTTAATTTTTCACGCATATGCAGAAATTTATTCTATATGGGACGCTTCCACACACTCAGGGAGACTTCTGATGAGATCCCTGCTGCCCCTGATGGGAATATCCAAGCAGGCCAGAGCAGAAGGACCTCCAGTGGTGTTCTTTCTGTTCCCAGGTCGCCGAGCGAGGACAGGGTGGCGGCACGGACGGGTCAGTGAACGGGCGAATCCAAAAACACACGTTTTACTGGGTCCATGCACCTTTTCCAAGTACTTCTCTAGTATTTCATGGTGCATTTTCAAGCTTGGGGCCAACATGTATGTGCTGGTTATGTTTATGTCATGTTTAGGGTTAGGGTTATGTCATGTTTAGGGTTAGGGTTATGTCATGTTTAGGGTTAGGGTTATGTCATGTTTAGGGTTAGGGTTATGTCATGTTTAGGGTTAGGGTTATGTCATGTGTGCATTATTTAAAATCCTGTTTCGTGACAGCGTTGTGAAGAAAGGATGACCAATGAAAGGAAAGCAGACTTGGCATCGTATATAACCTCAACGTTCCACTTTTAAACGTAATTAAAACCACCACATTAAAATCCAAGCGTGCACCTGTAAGAACCCTGGTTTTAGCAGATGGAGAAAACAAAGAGGTCGTTTGGCAGGAAAAGTAAAATCTTTCTGCTTCCTTAGTCGTTGGTGAAAAAAGTTTACAGCCAAACACGTTATAGCCGTTAATAATCTATATTTATGTTGATTTATCAGAGGGATGATCATGAAATGATGTGGTTTGATGAATGCAGTGCGGCAGTTTTCCTGTCTACATGGATAACATGCAGCGCTTCTGCACCAAAAACAGGCTGTGAATGGAGGTCGTGGTGTTTGGTCAAACAAAAGAGGGCAAATAAGCTGCTCGACCATTGTTTTGGTGTTTCACATGAAGACAAAAGTTACTATGAGAACACAGAGAAAACTAAACACAGCTCATTCTGCGCTCCTCACCCTTGTTTCACGCTGTCCACACACTCACATCAGAGTAGATTTGAGCGCTGCAGAGTCTGTGAAGTGTTTGATATTTAGTGCATCTTTGGCTCCCGGCCAATGTAATCTGTGGTTGCAGGGGAGAGCTCCCTCTGACCCCAACCCTTCTTAAACGAAGAGGTCAAACGGCCTGGCGTCAGACCAACCTTCAAGGACATATAGACACAGCGAGCTGCAAACAACCATTATTTTCATGATCCTTTAATCTGCCAATTACTTCCTCCATTAACTGATTGATTCTTCGGTCTATAGAAACGTCCACGTCACCATTTACACACCGCTGGCTGCTACTGGGACACATCCGGTCTGACGCCGTTTACGGTCTGTTCGCGGTGCTTTTACTGGACGATCGCCACAGAAGTGCAAGTACAATTCATTTACACACTTCTCCAGAACCTACGAGTGAATTTTCATATATTTCCACAGTCATTTTGACGTGGAATTTGACTTTGACGAGAGAAAGCATTAGGAACGTTTGGACAACGCCAATGGTCGTGGTATACGCTCAAAAGGTTATTTAAGGAGTTTTTAATTGCGTTGAAAGGAGCCAGTTGAGGTGGTTCAGGATCATCTGGTAAGGATGAACCCTGGGCGCCTCCCTAGGGAGGTGTTCCAGGCACGTCCAGCTGGGAGGAGGCCTCGGGGAAGACCTAGGACCAGGTGGAGAGATTAGATCTCCACACTGGCCTGGGAACGCCTCAGGATCCCCCAGTTAGAGCTGGTTAATGTGGCCCGGGAAAGGGAAGTTTGGGGTCCCCTGCTGGAGCTGCTGAAGATGCGATGAGATGTTTAAAAATCTCGCCACCTCTCTCCCCAAAACAACACTTTTCACACACGTCAGAGGCGTCACTGCAGCACATCTGTCTGTTCCCTTCGCTCTCACCGTCCTCTTTCTCCTTCAGACTCATCTTCTTCCCACATTCTGGTCCGTTAGAAGCTACCTGTCTGCCTGCTGTTGCACCGTGGAGAAAAAAGGTGCTTTTCTCCTCTCTGACACCAACACGTGCATAGGAACGAACAATGGATCGGATTTATGAAGCGCTTTACACAGACACACATGCTAACAGTAAACTAGGATAGTAGTCACAGCTGCAGACTGACGAAAGCGTGGCTGCTCATCAGCGCCTACGGCCCCTCAGACCACGTCCTCAAACATACAGCAGTCATACACGACGGCAATGTAGGGATCGAACTGCAGACACTCGCGACCTAATCTATCTACCAACTGAGCCACAGTCGCCCCAAAGAAAGAAAGGCTTTAATTAAGCTAAAGCACATTTTTTTGCAGCCAAGATTAAAATGCAGCAAAAGTGTGAGAAAGCAGAGCACGGCTGGTTGTGCTGGTGGGCTCCCGGTTTCATTTAAACGAGGGTTAATAACTAAATGATATTCAGAATCCCTCCAAATTGCAGAATCCAAAAGCATAACATTTCAAGGCCTATGCTGATTAGGAGCGGAGAGCTCATTTATCTTACTTAGGGCGCAGGAACTAACCCCTTATTCTTCAAAGAAATTGAAAGTCAATCAGATGGTAAAGAGGAGCCGAACACAGAGAACAAAGCCACGACAACTAAGCTTTTTCATAATGTGCTCATTTGTCACCGACTCTCGGCCGTATCCTGAGAAACAAGCTGGAAAAAAACACGTCTGCTGCCGTGGCGGATTCATCACACGCCGCACGTACAGCTGAGAATCTCAATGCTGCACAACGCGGATTAGACTGACCTAGGACACACCATCGCTACGCTGTAGAATAAAGATGGACGTCTTCAATGGTGAAGTGTCTTAAAACTGCATTCTCTCTAATGTCCAGCAGGAGGAGACTCCACTTAAAGCTGCATTCTCTCTAATGTCCAGCAGGGGGAGACTCCACTAAAAGCTGCATTCTCTCTAATGTCCAGCAGGAGGAGACTCCACTTAAAGCTGCATTCTCTCTAATGTCCAGCAGGAGGAGACTCCACTTAAAGCTGCATTCTCTCTAATGTCCAGCAGGAGGAGACTCCACTTAAAGCTGCATTCTCTCTAATGTCCAGCAGGAGGAGACTCCACTTAAAGCTGCATTCTCTCTAATGTCCAGCAGGGGGAGACTCCACTTAAAGCTGCATTCTCTCTAATGTCCAGCAGGAGGAGACTCCACTTAAAGCTGCATTCTCTCTAATGTCCAGCAGGAGGAGACTCCACTTAAAGCTGCATTCTCTCTAATGTCCAGCAGGAGGAGACTCCACTTAAAGCTGCATTCTCTCTAATGTCCAGCAGGAGGAGACTCCACTTAAAGCTGCATTCTCTCTAATGTCCAGCAGGAGGAGACTCCACTTAAAGCTGCATTCTCTCTAATGTCCAGCAGGAGGAGACTCCACTTAAAGCTGCATTTTCTCTAATGTCCAGCAGGAGGAGACTCCACTTAAAGCTGCATTCTCTCTAATGTCCAGCAGGAGGAGACTCCACTTAAAGCTGCATTCTCTCTAATGTCAAGCAGGGGGAGACTCCACTTAAAGCTGCATTCTCTCTAATGTCCAGCAGGAGGAGACTCCACCTAAAGCTGCATTCTCTCTAATGTCCAGCAGGAGGAGACTCCACTTAAAGCTGCATTCTCTCTAATGTCCAGCAGGAGGAGACTCCACTTAAAGCTGCATTCTCTCTAATGTCCAGCAGGAGGAGACTCCACTTAAAGCTGCATTCTCTCTAATGTCCAGCAGGAGGAGACTCCACTTAAAGCTGCGTTCTCTCTAATGTCCAGCAGGAGGAGACTCCACTTAAAGCTGCATTCTCTCTAATGTCCAGCAGGAGGAGACTCCACTTAAAGCTGCATTCTCTCTAATGTCCAGCAGGAGGAGACTCCACTTAAAGCTGCATTCTCTCTAATGTCCAGCAGGGGGAGACTCCACTTAAAGCTGCATTCTCTCTAATGTCCAGCAGGAGGAGACTCCACTTAAAGCTGCATTCTCTCTAATGTCCAGCAGGAGGAGACTCCACTTAAAGCTGCATTCTCTCTAACGTCCAGCAGGGGGAGACTCCACTTAAAGCTGCATTCTCTCTAATGTCCAGCAGGAGGAGACTCCACTTATAGCTGCATTCTCTCTAATGTCCAGCAGGGGGAGACTCCACTTAAAGCTGCATTCTCTCTAATGTCCAGCAGGGGGAGACTCCACTTAAAGCTGCATTCTCTCTAATGTCCAGCAGGAGGAGACTCCACTTAAAGCTGCCGCTCTTACATTATTCGCTGCCCCTTTTAAAAGATGTCACCGACTGCCTGATGGAGTCTCATCTCATGCGTCAGCCATCTTTCCAAAGACCCTCCGATGGGATGAGCCATTCACCTCTGCAGATACAATATCTGTCAGGGTATGGTGATTACACACCCTCTCAAACTGACACACTGGGCCAATACTCCCCAGTACACTCAACGCGCAACAACAGGAGCCGAGTAAATTGAGCAGGTGTCAAACAGCCACATATCACGTCCACCTAACTAGTGCACCGTCCATCTTGCAGCCCTGTGATTTATACTTCCTGGACGGGGATGGCAAATGACCTTGTGAGGGAACGCTTTTACTTAACAGCCCTCCAGAGGACGCTCTCGCAGATTTATTCTCGCTGGTGCAAACAAAGCTGTTGCTCTTAAGCCAAGGCTGGCAGACGATTTCAATGCTCGCAGGAGTCGTCGGCTGCGTACGAGGGAGAGGACTCTTCGGAGGCTATCTCAGAAGAAGAGATGGAATTCCTGGACTCGATTAATGAGGATAAAACGGTAGAAGGTGAGAGGTGATCAATCTGGTGTGCGACAGAGCAAAAGAGAATGCCGCAGACTGGGGGGTGAGGGTCTGGCCGCTCGGAGAGAAGGACTGAGACACTTAAACGTGAGCAATTCGTTGACGATAGTGAGAAGGTCAAGGACTTCTCCACTGTGCTCTGAGGCGGGGACAAATGCCCCATGCCGCCTGTGTCTCCGGACAAAAATCTGCACTTCTCACTCAAGTCTCCTAAGATGTCAGGTTGATACCATTCGTTGCACAGATTTGATGCTAAATTTAACCCTTATTTTACCGCTCCAGAATTGATAAAGCACTTAAAAAATCCCACATTAAGACACATTACGACATCGATACTTTGAGAAAAATCCGTGCTGTGATTTAGGACCGATGCACCGCCCTAAAGACACGCCGATCGACCAATCAGAGTGAACTACAGAGAGTGACGTGGATTTCTCATCCCCCCTCATGTTTGATTCAGAGTAGAGGAGTTACACCGTGTCCCAACAGGCGAGCGTCAGACCGTCTGTCCACACACAAACTGTAAAATATGCCCCTGAAAAACTGTTAAACGTGCCTCTGCTCAAACCTGACACAGCAACAAGCTGGAGTGAGAGTCACTTCCTCTGAGCTTCTTCTGAATGGACCTTATCCGCCCTGTTTAGCTTAAACAACATTTATTTAGGTTTTGTTTAGATAATAAAGAAAACTTCACGATCAGCTGTTCTCTGTCCATTGCAACACTTTCAATACGCACGACTGGAACGAAACAGAAACCAGGTATCGTGCTGCGAGTGAACCAACGAGGAGTGCAGCCACACCAGAGCAGCAGGAACAGGAGGATTTAGGCAGCGTTTTGTGAAACGTCCACTGAATTTGGCACAAGTTGGAAAAATTGCCCAAACTGATTCAAATCTGTTCAGAAACGTTCTTTGGCCTAAATGCTCTGTTGTATATTTCCTCTTTTAGGGCGACACGGTGGTGTGTTGGTTAGCACTGTCGCCTCACAGCAAGAAGGTTCCAGGTTCGCGTCCCGGCTGGGGCCCTTCTGTGTGGAGTTTGCATGTTCTCCCCGTGTCTGCGTGGGTTTTCTCCGGGTTCTCCGGTTTCCTCCCACAGTCCAAAGACGTGCAGGTGTTGGGTTCATTGATGACTCTAAATCACCCGTAGGTGTGAATGGTTGTCTGTCTCTGTTCGTCTCTATGTGTCCTGTGATAGACTGGCGTCCTGTCCAGGGTGGACCCCGCCTCACGCCCGATGTCAGCTGGGATCGGCTCCAGCCCCCCGCGACCCAGACAGGGACAAGAGGATGAAGATGAATGAATGAATGAAATTCAAAATCAATATAAAAAAACCTGATAAAATCATGATATATTTTTGCCATGTCGCCCATCCCTAGTCTCTAGTTTGTGGTTGTAAAGTTTCATGAGGCTGTGATCATCTTTGAGGCTCATCTTAGACAATGAAATGTCGACTGGTGCCGCCCGAACGCTAAGGAGTTAAATAACAGGTAACAAGAACGAACAAATGTCTTATTTATAAAGAAAGTGCAGCTTTAATTTCCCCCTTCAAACCACTGAAGGCACTGAGGTCACGGACCATAATTAAAAACATGGGCACCGGGTATAGATCCCATTGATCCTGTTCTCCAACTAAAGCAGACCCCACCCAAACACTCCCCCTAATCACCCCGGACCTCATCTCAGCAGGAAGTCAAACTTTCTCATTACGCACAGAAACATCAATACAGAGCAGGGGAAGGAGGACGGGGCCACGCTGCTGCTTAGTTACACTCAGAAGGATGCTTTAGACAACAGGAGCGTCACAGAATCAAACTGGTCCGAGGGGTTTTCCCTGTTAAATGTAATTTTTCTGGACCTCTGAACTGTGCTCCCGCTGTACGCTTCATTAAGAGCAGCTCGTCTTTCGGCGTCCCCGCTGTGAGCCGCACGCTCCGGACAAACTGAACTTTCCACTCAACCGGCCCCACGAGTCCCCCTGACCTTCAGAAACAATATCCGCCTCCCTTACCCGTTTAAAAACAACGGCACTGGGCAGCTGCGAATATCCCTGCGGGCGGTTCCCTCGCTCCTGCTGTAGTAAACTAAGAGCAGCAGAGATGGATGGTGAGTGCCACGGATCACTGAAGCGAGGACTCTTTTACTTACAGGTATTGTTTTTCTTGGTGCAGAAGAGGATAATGGCACCACGCTATACTTCGCATAAATATCGAGTGTTCTCTGATATGATCTTTAAGCGTCAACGTGGGATACAGATACAGATACAAATCTATTGTTTCCTCTTTGACAGCTGCTCATGGGAAGCTCACGTTTATATGTCACTGCCTCAACAGTTAATATAGGCCGCAACGCCTGTGAGGCTCCAAACAAGCTCTGCGTGCATCCAAGGAGAGACGGACGGAAGTGATTAATACTCGTTTACTGAGTGAGGACGGCTGTTAACGTATTCCCTTCCTCTCATACCACTCAATATCAATTAGAGGAGGTCCCTGCTCCTGTCAGTGTAGGAGGGGGTCCTCTAGAGAGCTGGTTACATATATATACAATCCCTCCTGCTTTCAGTGGACAGGACGCAGGACGTGACGAGGCCACAACAGAATTTAACTTCCCGTACAAGCGGCCCAAATGGGTTTTTTCTCAGGAGGGGGGCTGGAGTCTCCCTTAGAGAGAGGGGGAGAAGTTCAGCCATCAGCCAGGGGGCGGTGCTGCAGTCGCTCTACCGCACCGTTGTGACGAAAAGAGAGCTGAGGAAGACAAAGCTCTCGATCTACCGGTCAATCTTGGTTCCTACCCTCACCTGTGGTCATGAAAGCTGGGTCAGGACCCAAAGAACCAGGTCCAGGTCCAAGCGTGTGAAATGTGTTTCCTCAGGAGGGGGGCTGGAGTCTCCCTTAGAGAGAGGGGGAGAAGTTCAGCATCCATGAGGAACTCGGAGTAGAGCCGCTGCTCCTTTGCGTTGAAAGGAGCCAGTTGAGGTGGTTCAGGATCATCTGGTAAGGATGAACCCTGGGCGCCTCCCTAGGGAGGTGTTCCAGGCACGTCCAGCTGGGAGGAGGCCTCGGGGAAGACCCAGGACCAGGTGGAGAGATTAGATCTCCACACTGGCCTGGGAACGCCTCAGGATCCCCCAGTTAGAGCTGGTTAATGTGGCCCGGTAAAGGGAAGTTTGGGGTCCCCTGCTAAAGCTGCTGCCCGGATAAGCGGTTGAAGATGAGAGAGAAAGACATTTACCGTCGTGATGTGCAAGTTAATTGTGCGTTACTTGTGTTTATTTTGGTGTCATGTTATTTTTCCGTGCACAGAAGGTTTGTGACTTGTGACAGGTGTGTAATGGGATTTGAAAGATACTGTAAAAGGCCAATAAAGTGCTCACAGCACTGCCAGCTGTGAAATGTAAGGAGTGCATTAACATCATTAACAGAGCTTAATGTCAAAGAGCACATGGTTTGGTTTAAATTCACAAATGTCACCGGGAAACGACGCCGAATCAAAAAAGGTTAACGTGCTGCAGTGAGTAATGATGGCCGTTCCATGGCGCTCCGTTGATCGATTATTACGCAGCGCTGAGAAGACAGACGTAAAGGTTAACGAGCTCTTGCAATGTATGAATGTTTGAGTCTTTTCAGTGTAAACGAGGGCTTGTTCAAGGTAAACGGGCATGTTCACTTTCTCTTTATTCATGTATTTACTTGTTTTCAAACATTTTTCATGTAACAGACAGAAAATAATTGCGTAGAGATTAAAAAAAAAGTGAATTATAACATTATGAGTGACTTAAACGGGACCTACACTCTTTTCCAGGTCTATGCATGTATTTGGTGTTATTGTTTAGACGCTTTAATGTTCAAAAAATACTTTTCCCACGCTGCTGCACTTCTTTTCACCTTCTGTTGCAGCGCCTCTCATCTCATCTTCAGCCTCTTATCCGGGGTCGGGTCTCAGGGGCAGCAGCTCCAGCAGGGACCCCAAACTTCCCTTTCCCGGGCCACATTAACCAGCTCTAACTGGGGGATCCTGAGGCGTTCCCAGGCCAGTGTGGAGATCTAATCTCTCCACCTGGTCCTGGGTCTTCCCCGAGGCCTCCTCCCAGCTGGACGTGCCTGGAACACCTCCCTAGGGAGGCGCCCAGGGTTCATCCTTACCAGATGATCCTGAACCACCTCAACTGGCTCCTTTCAACGCAAAGGAGCAGCGGCTCTACTCCGAGTTCCTCACGGATGCTGAACTTCTCCCCCTCTCTCTAAGGGAGACTCCAGACCCCCTCCTGAGGAAACACATTTCACACGCTTGGACCTGGACCTGGTTCTTTGGGTCCTGACCTGGACCTGGTTCTTTGGGTCCTGACCCAGCTTTCATGACCACAGGTGAGGGTAGGAACCAGGACTGAGCGGTAGATCCAGAGCTTTGTCTTCCTCAGCTCTCTTTTGGTCACAACGGTGCGGTAGAGCGACTGCAGCTCCGCCCCCGCTGCTCCGATTCTCCGGCCAAACTCACGCTCCATCGTCCCCTCACTCGTGAACAAGATCCCGAGGGACTTGAACTCCTTCACTTGGGGTCAGGACTCATTCCCTACCTGCCTCTTTAAAAATATACATATATGTAACACAGTTTAAAAAAAAAGGTTCATGGTAAATAAATCCCACTAAATGGGACAACACTGCCATCTACAGTTCTAAAACCTGCTGTAGTAGCAAAGGATTATGGGTAATCCTCAAAGCAACGGAGGAATACATTGAGGTAACGTGTCTGAGAACGTCTGTGGACAAAAACAATGTTAACTTATTTCTTAAGTAAGGATAAAAGTTATTTTGCATTAAGTTTGTCGCGTTTTTATGAAGTCAACTGGTCCTTTTCTGTGTTTTGTTGTTAGTGATTTCCCTCCGGTGTCGCTAGCTAAAAATAACATGCACCGTCTTTCCAAACAGAGCGTGCGCTGTTTGTCCGCGACAGATGATCGAACGCCACCGTTATCTTTTGTTATATACGCAGAACAAATGAACGGCTGTTACCCAAACCTGATCAGCTCTGAGAGCCTACTCACACTGTCCTTTTGGCCGCGGCCAAAACCGGTTTTTCAGCTAAAGCCTAGTACCTTTAAGCAGTGTGAGTGCACCCGCTCCGCACACAACCGTCCACGGCCCGCTTGAAAGAGGTGGGCTTTAGCGGAGCCGTTTGCACATGTACGAGCACGAGCGTGCGCACGTGTACGAGCACGAGCCCTACGGCAGTATCGTTATGTCCGCCTGTTCGGACATGTAAATAGAAGGACGGACCATGCGCGGACATTTACCAACAACAACAATGGCGGTGAAAGGTTCACGTTGGTGTGATGCGGAGGTGGAGTGTTTACTGCAGATTTGGTCGGATGAAAAGATTCAAAAACAGTCGACAAGACGCACAAAAACTCCGAGGTCTGTGGAAAGATTTGTAAACAAAGCCACACACACGCGATCAATGCGTGTGACGTGTTACGGCGTGATGACGTATGGACAGCAAGAAGAATGGGCCGGCCCTGGTAGTGTGAGTACAAACGGGGCTGGGGCGCGGGGGGAGAGGGAGGGGGGACAAGTACCCTAAAGTCCGGGTCGCGGTCCGGGAGGACAGTGTGAGTACGCTCTGAGATTCATTCGGCCAGAAGACGCCCAACAGAGAGGTCACATATATATATATATATATATATATATATATATAAATTAGAGGTGGGTGGATTTAAGTGATAAGTAAATAGGAGAGGCATATATAAGCTCCGGCTTCACCCTAAGCCGTTTCAGTCCCCATTTACTGTTTGAGTTTAAACTGTGATATGTTTAAAATGATTATTTTTATGCACTTTGGACCACTTTACCAATTGTTGGGTCTGTGTAAATCATAAATAAGTCAGAGTGTGGTCTATACCTACTCTGTAAAGTGTCCTGAGATAACCTTTGTTAATTTAATTTAATTTAATTGAACAGAAAATCCACGCCATCACTCATGTTGGGTGTAAAACAAACAGCTCACTGGGTAAGAAGGCGCCTACGGTTGAGTGGCAACTCATCGTGACAGGGGCCAGAGCCGGGGGCAGGAGGCACGGCCCCGACGCGCCACGCCAGCTGCTGACCCCGACACCCAAACACGCCACGTCGCCTCACGGGGCAGCGCTGTGACGCCGGTGCACCCAGGAAGTGATAAGTAACGCGCTGAACCCCAAACGTCCACACTTAAGTGACGAGTTCACTGTTCGTCACATGACGTCTGTGAGGGCGAGAGACTGCAAAGCCTCTGACCGACTGGCCTCATGTCTGTTTCACTCGTCGCCGTGGAAACGTTTGACGGAGGATCATGTGGTCGATGCAGAGCTCGCCTGCTGTGTTTCAAACATTTTAGAGATTATGCTGCATAAATAATGCATTTTAATTACTTCTATAACCTTTTCTGCCACACATTTCTTTCACGATGTGGTTGAATATTATTTGTGTCCGACATGATTCAAGTAGGCTGACATTTTAATACAGCGGGTTTAATTGTTTTACCCATAAATAACCACGTTACATCATTTTCCAGGACCTTTCCAAGACATTTCCAGGAGTTTTTCTTGGAAATAAAAGAAGGTTTTGACACATTTAACCGGCTTTAACGCTGGAAAACTCGCTGCATGTCCGTTCCACTCCGCAGATTGACTGACGGGAGCTCAAAATAAAAAGGTAGCCTTCCTCTTTTCCTCTGGTAAACCTGCTTTGAATGACCTGCTGTCACACCGTGCAGCTTATCCTCCCAACAAGTTGAGTGTCAAACAAAACGCGCACCTACGTTTATACAAACAATCTGAGTTAAAGGCTAAAAAACAAATAAAATGTTCCAGGATTTATGGTCAAACTAGAGTCTTCATTTCCAGGTTTCCCCACACGCTACGAACCCTGAAAGAAGAGTGAAGGTGCGGCTAAATGATACCTGTGTTACTCCGCGGACAGCATGTGGATGCTGTTGTGTTTGTGTGTGTTTATGCGAGCTAGAACGCGGCAGTGCGGGGGGAGCGGTGGCACCATGATTCAGTGGCGTTGTGATTTTAAGAGCGGGCCCAGGAGCGGGCAGCGGTTTATTTTCGCCCGTCGCCCCGTGAGTGACGGTCCAATCAAGCTTGGGACGGGCTGTCAGGCCTGTCAGTGCTGAGGAATGAGAAGAGATGGGGATCAAAGACACAGGAGCAGGACCCGGCCATGATGGACAGACCGGAGAGCGCCGCAGCCACACCGGCGACAGCAGCGAGGGAGGGAGGGATGAAAGAAACGGGGGGGAGAGGAAATGGAAATGTGTGCTGGTAGAGAAAGAGGAGGCAGAAAGAAATGAGAAAACAGAGTGAAAGGCAAAAGAAATCATCTTTTAAACCTATTAAACTCTGTTTCCTCCTCTAAACGTCTCTTCTCTAATTCACTACAGGGAGAAGGGAGAAGGGAATTGATACGATTTTATTGATACAAGAGCCGGTTTTCAGCGTCAACGCAACACTTTTAGTATCAGAGTCTGATCACAGCGTAGATGAAGAAAGAATAGTTCTGCAGCTTTCTTTTTTTGGGATTTCAAAGAACAGAAAAAACCTCCGCATTGACTCCCTTCTTGGTGTTGTTGGACGTCATTGTTTTTCAACGAACCACCAGGAAAACATCGATAAAGGGAAACTGTAAAGGCCAACATACTGGTTTTGTTGTGGTTTTAAAGGGAAACATTGCTGATTTGCTACCAGCTCAGTGTCACGGCAGTGTGTGCGGATGAAAGAGGTTGAGGTGGTTCGGGCATCTACTAAGGATGAACCCTGGGCGCCTCCCTAGGGAGGTGTTCCAGGCACGGCCAGCTGGGAGGAGGCCTCGGGGAAGACCCAGGACCAGGTGAAGAGATTAGATCTCCACACTGGCCTGGGAACGCCTCGGGATCCCCCAGTTAGAGCTGGTTAATGTGGCCCGGGAAAGGGAAGTTTGGGGTCTCCTGCTAAAGCTGCTGCCCCCGCGACCCAACCCCGGATAAGAGGCTGAAGATGAGATGAGATGAATATATTTTGTAACCCTAAATAAAAGGATCTTTTTCATCGTGAACGCTGGAGCTGTGACTGCTGCTGTTATTTGTCCTGAGTGCTACATTTAACATCTCGCATTAAAGACTAAAGCCACATGTTAGTCGGCGTCTGTGTCTTAAATAATCAGTAGGAGGAGTTTATTCTTACCAATCCAGCGCATGAGTGAGGTGAGAATCTGCAGATATTTGGTCTTCTGGGCGTTGAAGAAGGTGAAAGGACCCAACATAAGAGTGAAGACGCTCTGCAGGAAAGAACAGAGAGTTGATTACTATCACTGTTGCATACAAACAAACAAACAAACAAACAAACAGCTGTTTATCACAAAAAGAGAGGACGACGGGAAGCAAAACCATTGTCATGTAAGAAAGCAGGAGGACCTTCCTTCACTCTCCAGTCGTAAAGGCGGTAACACGGAGCAACCGAGGCAATGACAGTAAAATGTCACCGCTGCAGTAAATGTCAGAGCTCGTCACTGTGATTTACAGGGGGTGGATATCATAAACATCTGTACAATGCTGCTTTTGCTACTACGTTTTAACCAAACGTCTCTGAGGCTTCTGGGAGCTATGGCGGTTCGTCCGGCTGCTGTTTCGCTGTGTTGCGTGACTTTAATTAGTGCGTAAAACACCTGATTAATCAGAATGTGTCAAGCCTCTCTGATGGCTTCATAAATTCTTTTTAGCTTCATAAATGAGAGAATTAGCTGATTTTCTCAGCAGCAAACTTTATATTCTGAAGGTTTTTACAAAGGGTATATAAAGTGTGGTCCACACCTGCTCTGTATGTAAAGTGTCTTTAAATAACGTTTGATTTAATTTTTCCAACATTTGATCAATAAAAACATGGAGAAAATGCATTTTTTTAATGTCTGTTTCCAGTATTTTCTGAGATATCTGTAACAATCTTTGACTAAGGGCGCACTCACACTGTCCTTCCGCACAGGGCCAAAACAGGTTTTTCAGGTAGAGCCTAGTGCGTTTGACCAGTGTGAGTGCAACTGTACCACACCTAGCCGCGGCCAGCTTGCCGTCCGCGGCCAGCTTGCCGTCCACGGCCCGTTTGCCGTCCACGGCCCGTTTGGGAGAAGTGGGCTTTTGTAGAGCGCGTTTGCACATGTACAAGCACAAGCACGATGCCTACGGTGGTTCTCACGTTATTTTATGTGCACCAGTTTGGACATAGAAGAAAAAAAAAGACGGACCATGCGCGGACATTTAACAACAACAACTGCGGCGAAAGGTTCACGTTGGTGTGATGCGGAGGTGGAGTGTTTACTGCAGATTTGGTCGATGAAAAGATTCAAAAACAGTCGACAAGACGCACAAAAACTCTGAGGTCTACGGAAAGATCTGGAAACAAAGCCACGCATCGCCATGACGTCATCAATGCGTGTGACGTGTTACGGCGTGATGACGTATAGGCAGCAAGAAGCATTCTCCGAGGCCCAGGTAGTGTGAGTACAAACGGGCCTGGAGGGGGGGGACAAGGACCCTAAAGCACGGGGCGCGGTGCGGAAGGACAGTGTGAGCGCGTCCTCAGAATGAAGAACTTTATTTAAGTTTTAATTTATTCAAAGCAGGGACGGTGCTTATCTTAAAGTTGTAATCTGTAAGAATTGTGATGCGTTGTTTCTAGCGGCCTCTTTGGTGGCAAGACGTAACTGCAGGCGAGCGTCTGGGACTTCATCTCCCAGAGTTCCTTTGGAAATCGAACAGCGTGTCGACTGTGTGTCGACAGTAGATCAGCAGCTCTCAGCTTCGCATGCTCCACGCTGACAGGAGGTCCGAAGAGAGAGCGATGTGAGAAGGGTCACTAACTGTGGTGGCCATTTTGATTTTAGCGCAGGCACTCAGATCGTATTTCTCGGCTAAGCGGCAAAAACGAGTGCTTCCATTAGCGGGTCATATGATCAGTCACCAGAAGAGTGACAGTTAACTCGATGGAAATCTTACGGATTAAAACTTTAACGTAAATAATCAAGTGGGGAAGTTTCACAGTGATTTCTGTAAGTTTAACATTTGAGCGTCTCCTTAAAGGCTAAAAAAATCATCTGTAAATTGTAAAGACTTCCCTCGTGTTTGACCTGTGTTCAGTTAAGCTTCCAGCTCTGTTTCGACTTCCCTGACATGTCATTTTTAAACGCCAGTGGAGCCGCATGTGCTGTCAAAATCCCATCAGCCCTCTCGATGATTGGGGAAAAGAAAAAAACCAAACAGGTGGACCGATCCAAAGTCCAAATCCTCTCAGAGGCCACGGCTCTGATTGCCTCTCAGATACTTTCTCCATCAACAGCTGCAATCAGAGGCAGCGGCTCAGCTACTGTAGCACCGATTCCATCAGTTCCCCTCACTCCCCCTCCTCGCCACCGCCCCACACGCTCAGGTCAGACTGCACACTTTGAGTGGCATGTGATCTCAAGGGCAGTCACTTGTGTGCCATTTCATCTGAAGAGCAGCCTGCAGGGTTTCTCTCTCACACACACACACACACACACACACACACACACCGAACACACACCTCTGTGAGGACAGAAGGCTGCAGAATAATAATCTGCACCTATTTTGATAAGAATTTAAAAGTAATTTTTCATGCAAACACGGCAGAAAATGGAGATTTCCCCTTTGACGATTAACCGAGAAAGGGGGAGAAGTTCAGCATCCGTGAGGAACTCGGAGTAGAGCCGCTGCTCCTTTGCGTTGAAAGGAGCCAGTTGAGGTGGTTCAGGATCATCTGGTCTGGATGAAGCCTGGGCGCCTCCCTAGGGAGGTGTTCCAGGCACGTCCAGCTGGGAGGAGGCCTCGGGGAAGACCCAGGACCAGGTGGAGAGATTAGATCTCCACACTGGCCTGGGAACGCCTCAGGATCCCCCAGTTAGAGCTGGTTAATGTGGCCCGGGAAAGGGAAGTTTGGGGTCCCCTGCTAAAGCTGCTGCCCCCGAGACCCGACCCCGGATAAGAGGTTGAAGATGAGATGAGATGAATCGAACGGATACCAGCGTCTGGCAATTGCGTATCGTGCTACTAACGAATCAGGCCCTACTTACATCCAGGACTCGATAAAACTCAACACCCCAGCCCGTCCACTCTGCTATGAATCGGCCGATCGGCTCGCTGCTCCCTGACTGAGAGGAACACCTAGTCACTCGACTAAGTCACGACTGTTTGCTGTCCTGGCTCCCAAACCTTGGAACGAGCTCTCCATCGACATCCGGACACCAAAAGGTCTACACAGCTTCCACCACAGGTTAAAAAAAACACTTCTTTAGACTCCACCTTGGCTAATAAGAGAGTGTTCATATATTTAAAAGAGAACTCAAGATTCGCCATTTGCTGGAAATGATTAAGTAGAGTTGGTGCAAAATGATGATTTCAAAGTATCTGAAGGTGTTCTTCCACACGAGGACTTCCCATCACCATTGACAACTCTGTTGGAGCCCCAACCCAGACTGCACCTGGGTGTGACACTTCACAACCAACTCTCCCTCAACGGCACCATTGCTGCAACAACAGATACAGATACATGCTGCACAGTATCAGGAGGACTATGGCCTCATCTGACCCAGAAGGCGGCACAGGTCCTGCTCCAGGCTTTTGTCATCTCACGCCTCGACTACTGTGACTCTCTCCTGGCTGGTAAAAAAGCACTTCTTAAACTCCACCTTGGCTAAGGGCGCACTCACACTGTGCGTTTGAGCAGTGTGAGGGCAACCGCTCCGCGCATAACTGCGGACTGCCTGAGAGAGGTGGGCTTTTGTAGAGCACGTTTGCACATGTACGAGCGCGTGTACGAGCACGAGCATGAGGCGGTTCTGAGGTCATTTCCTGTGCGCCTGTTGGGACATAGAAAAAAGAAGGAGGGACCATGCGCGGACATTCAAAACAATGGCGGTGAAAGGTTCACGTTGGTGTGATGCGGAGGTGGAGTGTTTACTGCAGATTTGGTCGATGAAAAGATTCAAAAACAGTCGACAAGACGCACAAAAACTCCGAGGTCTACGGAAAGATCTGGAAACAAAGCCACGCATCGCCATGACGTCATCAATGCGTGTGACGTGTTACGGCGTGATGACGTATAGGCAGCAAGAAGCATTTGCGCAAGGCCCAGGTAGTGTGAGTACTAATGGGCCTGGGGCGCGGGGGGAGAGGGAGGGGGGACAAGTACCCTAAAGCCCTGGGCGCGGTGCGGAAGGACAGTGTGAGTGCACCCTTAGACTCCACCTTGGCTAAGAAGATGATTTATTTGGACAAAAAAAAGAAAAAGAAATGTGCACTTATACGTAGCACTGTATAGTTTGGCTTATTTGAAGCTAGTGCACTTAATACTAGCTCTTCTAGTCTGTACCCTGATTGTCGAATACACTCATTGGAAGTCGCTTCGGACAAAAGCATCAGATAAATGATTTGTAATGCGTTTGCTGCGTTTGACCCAATGAACAAGGGAGCGTTTTCAGACACAGCTGGACTCCACATGCACAGCTGGAGCATCTGTGGGTGTGAGCCTCTGATTCTGCTGAATAATGATGATGCCCGCTTGTCTATATATTAAAGTATTACCAGCTGTCTTCTTGGCAAAGTGCAGCCTAAGCTCAGGTTGAGCCAATAAGCATAAATCTGCAGCACCTATTGGAGGTAATGAATGGACCATTATGAGGACAGATGCGTCTGAAGAGGGAAAGTGAAAGTATCGGCAGCCAGATGACAGACTTCAGCATTTTAACACGGTCGCTTCTTCAGCAGCAGCTTTGTAACGTAAACTACAGCAAATCAACCCGGGGATAAATTAAGATGAATTGAAACATACTTTCCATGCTTTATAAAACGACTGATTTAGTGCCTAATGTAACGGCTCGTACATCCAATGATGACATTTAGCAGTCGTACATGAACACTAAACTCCAACATTATCTATTCTATGGGACATTTACAGCACTGTAAAGTTTCATTTATCTGTTTCATTGAAGCAAACTGAAAAAGGTCAGTTTCTTTACCTGTTGAATTTTTATATATGACACAAAAAAAACCATTTTCAGGACAATTAACATGTTTATTTTTGCACGTTACCATTTTAATTTAATGATCTGAGCTTAACGTCATCAGTGATTACGTCTTGCACGTCCTACTTTATATTTACCCTTAAAGCTATTTCAGTCAAAAGCAGCTGGACTTGCTTATTTGTCTAGGAAGACGTTTCACCTCTCATCCAAGAGGCTTCATCAGTTCATGTACGCATCTGACCAGGCTGGGACTGGACCAGGACCAGGCTGGGACTGGACCAGGACCAGGACCAGGCTGGGACTAACCCAAATAGAATACCGTATTTTCCGCACTATAAGGCGCACTGCATTATAAGGAGCATAGAACAGACGCTACAGTGGAGGCTGGGGTTACGTTCTGCATCCATTAGATGGAGCTGCGCTAAAGGGAACGTCAACACAACAGTCAGGGGAGGTCGTCTTGTTGCTTCCTCCACTTCCGCACCATTGATTGGTTCATGTTAAACTCTCTGGCTGCTGCTCTATTCCCGTGTTCTGCTGCGTGACTAATGGCCTTGAGTTGAAACTCTGCGTCGTAAGCGTGTCTCTTAACAGGAGCCATTTTGGGCTCTTTACACAAACACACACATGGAAATGAAACGGCACGCTTCACGCAGTCGTATATCTCAACATGCACCGCGCGTTACTTCTTCTACGGGGGAAAATAGAGCCGGCGGCTGCTCACCGTAGTTGCGAGACCGGTTGTGGCTCAATATTGGTCCATATATAAGGAGCACCGGATTATAAGGAGCACTGTCGGCTTTCAAGACATTTTAAGGTTTTTAGGTGCACTTATAGTGCGGAAAATACGATAGATTTAACAGATGTAACTTTTAAAATCCAGCTCATAATTTATCACTCACTTTCCCGGAATTTAGTTTTTTCACGTGTGCAACTTCATCTTGCAATAACCCATATTTTCAAAGCATCATTTTAATTTTACGTTGATTTCTAAAAACCTTTGTGTACTTGGGGAAATGGCTGGCACCAATTGTACGTGTAACAAATGTAAAGTTAATGGGCTAAAACATGTTAAACCACCGAGATAGTCCATGAACCGGACGATGAGGACATTAACTAAAGATCGGAGGAAGTGCAAGAAAAAAAGGCTTCTTGATGTTGGTAGAAATAAGATCACACTGCACAGGAGAGCGGGAAAGGGCACGGAGAATGACCAGGATTTAGAGAGGGAGCATGGGAACAGAGACAAGGTAGAAGAAGAGTGAGTGGGCGAGCGTGCTGTAGGATGACTCACACCCAGAGAGTTGGCGTGACCACATCTAACGCTGAAAGGAAAGGTAAGGTCACTAGAGGCAACAGACAGCAGGAGATCCCACTTCCCCTTAAAGTCTGTGTAAAGCAAAAGTCACAAAAGTGGGATCTGAGATTGTCACACTACAGAAAGAATTAACCACCCAGGCAAATCTGAATTAACAGAAATATCTCTAAGCACTCCCACTGTGCCTCCGTCCCGTGCCCCGTGCTTTAGGGTCCTTGTCCCCCCCCTCCAGGCCCGTTTGTACTCACACTACCTGGGCCTCGGAGAATGCTTCTTGCTGCCTATACGTCATCACGCCGTAACACGTCACACGCATTGATGACGTCATGGCGATGCGTGGCTTTGTTTCCAGATCTTTCCGTAGACCTCAGAGTTTTTGTGCGTCTTGTCGACTGTTTTTGAATCTTTTCATCGACCAAATCTGCAGTAAACACTCCACCTCCGCATCACACCAACGTGAACCTTTCACCGCCATTGTTTGAAATGTCCGCGCATGGTCCCTCCTTCTTTTTTCTACGTCCCAACAGGCGCACAGGAAATGACCTCAGAACCACCGTAGGCCTCACGCTCGTGCTCGTACACGTGCAAACGTGCTTTACAAAAGCCCACCTCTCCCAAACGGGCCGTGGACAACCAGCGTGCCGCAGCTAGGCGCGGTACGGTTGCACTCACACTGGTCAAACGAACTAGACTTTACCCGTAAAACCTGGTTTGGCCCGGTACAGAAGGACAGTGTGAGTGCGCCCTCAGAGATGTGTGAACCTACAGAAAGAAACCATGTTCCCGCCTGAGTTATTATGGTGAAGCTAATTGTCCTTGATGCTGTCCTGTTTTCATACATCAGTAATTATATTAATATCACACACACACTTAAATAAAAGGATCAGTATCCGTGTTGCTCCTCAGCAGCGTCAGCAGGAGGAATGAAACTGCCAGACAACAGCAGGACAAGACATGAATATAACTAGAATTTCATAACGTGGACGGATTGAATGACACTTGGTTCCGATGCATTTATTCATTTAATACTTTGTTCAGGCTGTTGCAGCAAGTTCATCTCACTCTTGCTCACAAGGCCGACATACAGATTTGGTGTGCGTCTTCGCTTCCCCCGCCGCAGAAACTGCTTACGTTTCATGCTCACTTTAATAAATGTCTCGATAAACAAAAACTAATACTGTCAGGAGGAAAGTGGCGCGAATCAATTTCGCCTGGATCCTTCCCCCTCCGTTCCCTCCTCTTCGGAAATCTGATGAGTTTTTTTGCTGCACACTCATCAACTAGGAGCATTTAACTCCTGACAACAAAGACATTCCCAAAAAAACGGCCATTTCTTCTCCTCCTCCTCCTCCTCCTCCTCCGTACGAGACAACGCTTTCAGCAACAACCGGCCGGCTGCAATCACACACTCCAGTGAAACACAATAAACGGGGAGTCTGAGATGAGAAACTGCAAAGGTGACCAAAGCAATTATGGATAGAAACACAGAGATGTGTCCTGTTACTTCTCTTTAGAGGAGGCAGGCTGAGGATACATCCACACCACTGTTTTCACATTAAAATGGTGTTTTAAAAACAGGACTTTTAGCTCCTTATCACGCTAAGGAGCTAAAACTTAGCTCGATAAGTATCTCCGTCCATACTAACATGCATATGACATGACCCTTCACCCGATTGTGTAGTGTTTTAGGGCGCACTCACACTGTGCGTCCGCCCCGTGCCCCCTGCTAACCCTAACCCTAACCCCTAACCCTAACCCTAACCCCCCTACCTGGGCCTCGGAGAATGCTTCTTGCTGCCTATACGTCATCACGCCGTAACACGTCACACGCATTGATGACGTCATGGCGATGCGTGGCTTTGTTTCCAGATCTTTCCGTAGACCTCGGAGTTTTTGTGCGTCTTGTCGACTGTTTTTGAATCTTTTCATCGACCAAATCTGCAGTAAACACTCCACCTCCGCATCACACCAACGTGAACCTTTCACCGCCATTGTGTTAAATGTCCGCGCATGGTCCCTCCTTTTTTCTACGTCCCAACAGGCGCACAGGAAATGACCTCAGAACCGCCGTAGGCCTCGTGCTCTACACGCTCGTGCTCGTACACGTGCAAACACGCTCTACAAAAGCCCACCTCTCCCAAACGGGCCGTGGACGGCAAGCTGTGTGGAATGACATCAGTGCGGCGTGGTTTTGTCTCTGCGCGGCCAAAAGCGCCAACAGAAAAGACCTTCTTATTCCCCAATTCTCTTTCCCCTCATTTCCTGTCAGTACTCAACTGTCCTCCATCTATCAAGAGGAAAAAAGTAACAAAATAACATCACTTTTCTACAACTTTCCCCAGCACCGTCTGTGACGCTTCAAAGTTATAATTTGGGGGAAAGAAGAGAGATTACTGGGGGCTTAGATATGGTGAATGATCCCAATAATGGTGGAAAACCGCCACCAACTGGCAACACGGGCTGTAGCTGTCAATCACTTTCAAAACCCATAAAGACCAGTGTTTTGGATTTGTGCGGATGAGAGAGTTCAGAGAGTATGGAAAGACATTTAATTGGCATTAGATTGCGTCAGTCAGAGCTCAAGAGCCGGCCCACTTCTCTCATTAATCGCCGCATATGTGAGCGTTTCTCCGGAGCCACGTGTCGTGTTCATCCATCACAGTTGGGCTACATACGTCAACCCCTGACCGTCCACGCCATTTAAGTAATTAATCAACATATTTGTCTGTTCTTTCTTTAGGGTTGGCCAATTGCTGCGATGGGGACAGATGTCCTGGGGCCCTTGGACGTCACTGTGGCTGAATTTATATCCAAGAGGGCCGTTTGAGCGCTTTGTTTATGACTGCCGAGCTGCCAGCGAATTGTGAACTCCGGTATTTCAGTGAAGGTTGGTGGTAAAAGTCCCAGAGGGCGAGCAAAGGTCATGGTAGGGAGGAAATCATAAGTGCCCTGGTGGTTCCATGCGGTGGTCCAGCCTGGACACTGATAATCCCCCCCCACAATCAAACAGAGAAAGGAGGATTATGATTCCCAATCCCTACGGTCCCAAGATCCCCAGCCATTTGTTTCTGATGTTAATCTTTATTCCAAACAGATTTCAGCCAGCAAATAGTGTAACTGCAGGTCATGGTTCATTCACTTTTTCTTTATTATTGGAATCATTTTTGGTCGACTCAGGTGGCTCCAAAAAGAAGTCAGATTGTAGAGAAGTCAATGAGAAAATGAGCCTATTTCTCACTTAACTTATTCTATTTTTTGTGAGCTTATGGTCTCAATCACTCGTTTCAGTTCTTCTTCAATGAATTATGTTCATTAAGACCAGGGAAAAAAATAATGGATGTAGCTCCCGGACCTGAAAAGTGAAGAAGTCAGATTGTATAGAAGTCAATGAGAAAATGAACCTAAACTTCTCATTTGATTTATTTCCTCAGTAAACATTTTCCTGATGAGTTTATGTCTCAATCTCTAATTTCAAGTCTTTTTAATACAGCGTGATGTTAATTTAGTCAATGATGGTCCCATTTTGGGCGCACTCCCATTGTGCCTCCGTACCGTGCCCCAGCATGTTTCACGGACAAAGTCTGGTTCCTTTGACCAGTGTGAGTGCAACCGTACCGCGTCTAGGAGCGGCACGCTTGCCGTCCACGGCCCGTTTGGGAGAGGTGGGCTTTAGTAAAGCACGTTTGCACGTGTACGAGAACGAGCGTGCGCACGTGTACGAGCACTAGGCCTAAGGCGGTTCTGAGGTCATTTCCTGTGCGCCTGTTGGGACGTAGAAAAAAGAAGGAGGGACCATGCGCAGATATTTAAAACAATGGCGGTGAAAGGTTCACGTTGGTGTGATGCGGAGGTGGAGTGTTTACTGCAGATTTGGTCGATGAAAAGATACAAAAACAGTCGACAAGACGCACAAAAACTCCGAGGTCTACGGAAAGATTTGGAAACAAGGCCACGCATCGCCATGACGTCATCAATGCGTGTGACGTGTTACGGCGTGATGACGTATAGGCAGCAAGAAGCATTCTCCGAGGCCCAGGTAGTGTGAGTACAAACGGGCCTGGAGGGGGGGACAAGGACCCTAAAGCACAGGGCATGGGACGGACGCACAGTGGGAGGGCGCCCTTAGAGTCAAATAGACCAGAAAGCAGGGGATGCTACAGTAATGCAGACAGAAACTTAAGTTAATGTTTTGAGATGCATAGAAACATTTTGCATGACACACGTTACCGTTGTCTGTACAGTGAAGCTTTAAAAGGACAGTTGTAATGCAGACAGGCAGCTACAGAGCAGCTGAAACACAGCTGTAGTCGGCTTCCTCAGCAGCAGCATAGCAGCTAAATTCAAATAATCAAGCCCTCTCCGACTGCATGCATCATTTAACTCTAATCAAGACCTTGAGCAATGCAAGGCTATTTTTCCTCCAGCATGCAGACTGGATGAGAGAAATAAGATATTGCTCACACTCCCAGTGCATAACCACAATGTGCTTCTCTTTACAACTGGACTGATTAATATTAATCAGAGAGAAACGAACCACGTATTCAACACACACTGACATGCTTCACAGCCAGGGTCCAACATTAACCCTTTCCCTATCGATAGCCTGCTTTGTAATGTTGTAATTGGCCATTCAAACTGTTTAGCTTGGTCTTGTGTGATTCTCAATCAACACGTATTTGGCCAATAGCGTTGCTTTAATAAATGTATACCTCTATTAAATCATAACCTGCGTCAAGACTCGGCTCTGTCAGTGCCCTCCTCTCTTCCTTTTGTGTGAGTTTGTCTCCCTCTGTCTGTGTTTCCCTGCATGTGTGTGTTCCTCTTGTTTCCTGTCGTCCAGGTCCGGTAGGCGTCCCCCCCCCCAAGCTGCAGCCTGTTACACTGATCACCTGGATCACTACTTATACCCTGAGCTGACAGGCATGCAGCGCCAGACCGTTGTATTCCTTCATTGGTAAACGATTCCCCCCGGATTGGCGTTCCTTTTCTCGTTTGTGGTTATCACGCTCCCCGTCGTTAAGTATACTCTAATCGTGTTTGTTTCTGTTTCTCCGTAGTTCCCGTGTTCCTGTTTCCCGTCCGTCTCCCTGATCATCCGTCGTCTCCTCGTTCCTGTTTTCCCTTGACCGTCTCGTTGTTAGTATTGCCTGTTATCCCTGCATTGGGTCCAGTCTTTTTGTGTTATCTCTGAACCGTTCACGACAATCTGACCTTGTTAAAAATGGCGCCTGCCGCCAAATTGTTAATTTCAGACGCTGCGGAAATTCCCCTTTAAGTTTGAACCATGCTCACAGCTGTAATATCTATATACAGTATGTGTGTGTGTGTGTGTGTGTTCAGGAAGACAGATTATTCAGATTATGAGACAATATTTCATCTTGCTCTGCTCACAAAAACCGCCCTTCGACTGCATCATATACGCAAACATGACGTAATGTCAGATATTTAGAGGGCAATTCATCGCTGTGGTTGTGACACGTATGATAAAAGACTCGAGGGTGACCTGAGCACGGTGGCATGGAATGGAAATGGCATAAAATAGGTCATAAAAGCCAAGAGATGCATGGAAACCCTTATGATAGCACTAACAAGTGAACTGAGTCAGTGAACGCACGGGCAGCGCGGAGGAGAAGGGACGTAAAGACGAGTGGGGACGGTGCCTCGGAGGCAACACTACGCACTTAAAACCACATTGGAAGAACATGTGTGTCAGGATGAAAGAGTTTTACCGTCAGCATCATTAATCACACGGGAACATCTCTGTCAGGAAGAGGTAATTAGCAGAAATACATAAACGAATGGATGGATAAAATCATATTTTGACAACTAGTTTATGAAACTAATTAAAATGTTCATTTTTAACGAGATAGAATACATTAGTGTAAAGCAGCTGTTTTTTATGCCTCGTTTTTTAAGTGACAGTGAACTGAATTATTAACCATTACCACTGTGCCTCCGTCCCGTGCCCCGTGCTTTAGGGTCCTTGTCCCCCCCTCCAGGCCCGTTTGTACTCACACTACCTGGGCCTCGGAGAATGCTTCTTGCTGCCTATACGTCATCACGCCGTAACACGTCACACGCATTGATGACGTCATGGCGATGCGTGGCTTTGTTTCCAGATCTTTCCGTAGACCTCGGAGTTTTTGTGCGTCTTGTCGACTGTTTTTGAATCTTTTCATCGACCAAATCTGCAGTAAACACTCCACCTCCGCATCACACCAACGTGAACCTTTCACCGCCATTGTTTGAAATGTCCGCGCATGGTCCCTCCTTCTTTTTTCTACATCCCAACAGGCGCACAGGAAATGACCTCAGAACCGCCGTAGGCCTCGTGCACGTACACGTGTGCACGCTCGTGCTCGTACATGTGCAAACCTGCTTTACTAAAGCCCACCTCTCCCGAACGGGCCGTGGACGGCAAGCGTGCCGCTCCTAGGAGCTCCTAGGAGCGGCACGGTTGCACTCACACTGGTCAAAGGAACCAGACTTTAGCTGTGAAACGTGCTGGGGCACGGTACGGATGGACGGGGTGAGTGCGCCCTAAATGAAGCTTTTATTGTGTCCACAGCCTGGAGGAGGAGTGCAACCAGCGCGGAGCGGCAGTGAAGCGAGTTCGGGAGTTGGAGGTAAGACGTAGGCTCATTTTCTCATTGACTTCTATACAATCAGATTTCTTTTTAGAACCAGTGGCTTCACTTTTGCTACATCCATTAGCTTTTCTCTGATTTCTCCAATTCATTGTGGACAGTGCATCAAAATAAGTGACAAGCGTTTGCTCTGCAGCCTGGAGTCGTACTTTATGCCGACTCACGACGTAGAAACAAACCGTAAAGAAAAAAAGAGGAGCAGAAGACACTCAACGGAATTTTAAAAACTCAATTATAAACGTTATGAACGGATGACAGATTTAAGGTCAGTGTCATGTTAATTTCTCTGCATATTTTTGTGTTCTATGAGATGAGACTGAATAACGGAGGGCTTATCTGCTGCCAACAGAAGCCTCTCCTTCCATCTGTTATGTGGCCGTCTCTGTCATCTCTGGAAGCTGCTCCCACCCCTCTGGGTCACCGAGCCACAGAAATCCAACTTACACAAAGACACACACACACAAAATACACCGAACCAACACACACGGGTGAATAAATAACGCAATCTGTCTGTCTCTGAATACGCCTCGCATTCAAAAAGGCAGACTTCAGGAAACCAGTGAACCGGGCTGAGGATGAAGTGTCAGGTCAACAGGATGCAGTTCACTGGAGCTCCTGCTGCCAGTTTGTTCAAGTCCCGGTCTGACAGCATTTTGTAAAGTTACGAAGTGACCAAGCACATGGAATATATTGTTATTTGGATAATTGGTCGATAAGGGCGCACTCACACTGTCCATCTGTACCGTGCCCGAGCACGTTTCACGGGTAAAGTCTGGTTCCTTTGACCAGTGTGAGTGCAACCGTACCGCGTCTAGGAGCGGCACGCTTGCCGTCCGTTTGGGAGAGGTGGGCTTTAGTAAAGCACGTTTGCACATGTACGAGCACGAGCGTGCGCACGTGTACGAGCACGAGGCCTACGGTGGTTCTGAGGTCATTTCCTGTGCGCCTGTTGGGACGTAGAAAAAAGAAGGAGGGACCATGCGCGGACATTTCAAACAATGGCGGTGAAAGGTTCACGTTGGTGTGATGCGGAGGTGGAGTGTTTACTGCAGATTTGGTCGATGAAAAGATTCAAAAACAGTCGACAAGACGCACAAAAACTCCGAGGTCTACGGAAAGATCTGGAAACAAAGCCACGCATCGCCATGACGTCATCAATGCGTGTGACGTGTTACGGCGTGATGACGTATAGGCAGCAAGAAGCATTCTCCGAGGCCCAGGTAGTGTGAGTACAAACGGGCCTGGAGGGGGGGACAAGGACCCTAAAGCACGGGGCACGGGAAAATTGATAATAATAAGTAGAAACTGACTCAAATTTCTCAGAAAATCTGCTGCGAAATACGATGAGTTTAGATTTTGCACTTAAGTTGTTCATAAAATGAGAAAAAATTACATTTGTTACGTATTTAATTCACACAGAACTATACAAAATTATTCCATATGGACTATTTATGTACTGAATTACTGGAAAACACGCAATATCATGATATATCATTATGGAGATATTAAAACAACAGCCTGGAAGAGCAGAGATCTACTCATACAGTATCTCCCCTCTTCAGGAAGTGTCTTTTTAATGGTGTGTTTACTTCGCTGACACTCTGGAGACCGTTCTACATTAACAAGTGCTGCTGTTTTGACCCGTGTCAACAATGAAGAAGCAGGACTGCTGCTGATGCACGTCTCGCTGCCACCGGTGTGTGGGCTGACACGGATAATAATAGGAGCGTAGACACATGTCGTACGCTGTCAGTGTGTTACGGCCTCGAGTGTAAGGGAGTAAATATAAGTGAGTAACTGTAAGTGAGTCACTCACTCGACTCAGAGTTGGTGTTTTCTCCTGGTAGAAGCCGGCAGGAGATAAAGGCGATGTCTCATTTGTTCAGGATCATTCACTCGCTCTGTCAGCAACACTCTGTCGAGCGCCGCGTGTCCTCATCACACCTGCACTTGTTTGTTAGGGCGCACTCCCACTGTGCCTCCGTCCCGTGCCCCGTGCTTTAGGGTCCTTGTCCCCCCCTCCAGGCCCGTTTGTACTCACACTACCTGGGCCTCGGAGAATGCTTCTTGCTGCCTATACGTCATCACGCCGTAACACGTCACACGCATTGATGACGTCATGGCGATGCGTGGCTTTGTTTCCAGATCTTTCCGTAGACCTCGGAGTTTTTGTGCGTCTTGTCGACTGTTTTTGAATCTTTTCATCGACCAAATCTGCAGTAAACACTCCATCTCCGCATCACACCAACGTGAACCTTTCACCGCCATTGTTTTAAATGTCCGCGCATGGTCCCTCCTTCTTTTTTCTACGTCCCAACAGGCGCACAGGAAATGACCTCAGAACCGCCGTAGGCCTCGTGCTCGTACACGTGCGCACACTTGTGCTCGTACACGTGCAAACATGCTTTACTAAAGCCCACCTCTCCCAAACGGGCCGTGGACGGCAAGCATGCCACTCCTAGGCGCGGTACGGTTGTACTCACACTGGTCAAAGGAACCAGACTTTAGCCGTGAAACCTGTTTGTGCACGGTACGGAGGCACAGTGTGAGTGCGCCCTAAGTGTGTTATATTGGATGTTAGGGCCATTTATTCCTCTTTTCCTACAAATCGAACAAAAGCAGAGCTGCACAACAGGACGTAAAGACACAAGGCTTCAACACCAGCAGTCTTAGTTGCATTCAAGATTTTCTGCCTTTAAAAACAGCAATGATTGGGATTAAGACCACAAGTTTACCCAGGACACATTCATCCACAACGTAGGGCTGTACGTGAATTCTTTTTTTTTTATTTCATTTTTGGGGGATTTTGCCGCTTAATACGAAGATTAAACTATTTGTTTTTTCTGACAATCAGAAAATCTATTGTTATGATGTAATCATGTCCAGTGTCATGACTCAGACTTGTATAATGTTGTTCCTTCTTCTATTCAACTTCATAAATTTGTACTTAAGTTAAAGTAACATATCCATGTGTGGTGTGGATTATGCAACGTCAGCGGTTGTATGTTTGGACCACTGTGCCTCGGTTGTGTCCGGGGACACATCACTGCAGCCATAACATCTTCAGAGTTTAGAAAATGACGAGAGATTAAAGAGCAGCCTGATTGTGGTGTCGCTCCGAAGGGCTTTAATCCCGCTGTGGGTGATTGGTGCTGAGACCGAAGCAGTTGTTGTGTTGATGGATGGGGGATAAGTTGTTGTCCACTTTTCATTCACAACAACAAAATACAACCTTTGGATGTTTTTACAACAGATACGTCCCAGTGGTCCCGTCTCAATCTATAGAGAAAAATTATTTCATTTTTATCGGTTGGTGTGTTGATAAGTTTTTAAACGTGAGGGTTTTCCCCTTGGTTTGGTTTCTTTTTACACAGAGAAGAAACAGCAGGAAGCTAAAGACAGGGCGCACTCACACTGTGTCTCCGTACCGTGCCCCAGCACGTTTCACGGCTAAAGTCCAGTTCCTTTGACCAGTGTGAGTGCAACCGTACCACGTCTAGGAGCGGCACGCTTGCCGTCCACGGCCCGTTTGGGAGAGGTGGGCTTTAGTAAAGCACGTTTGCACGTGTACGAGCACGAGCGTGCCCACATGTACGAGCACGAGGCCTACGGCGGTTCTGAGGTCATTTCCTGTGCGCCTGTTGGGACGTAGAAAAAAGAAGGAGGGACCATGCGCGGACATTTCAAACAATGGCGGTGAAAGGTTCACGTTGGTGTGATGCGGAGGTGGAGTGTTTACTGCAGATTTGGTCGATGAAAAGATTCAAAAACAGTCGACAAGACGCACAAAAACTCCGAGGTCTACGGAAAGATCTGGAAACAAAGCCACGCATCGCCATGACGTCATCAATGCGTGTGACGTGTTACTGCTGATAGTTGTTTTTACAGCATTATTTACAGACAGGCGGCTCAGTGTTGCTGGAGACGCCTTTTTTAAGCTCAATAAACATTCCTTTTTTTTAAATTTAAGACTCGTAACATTGGTAAACGGACTTGTACTTATAAAGCGCCTTTCTAGTCTTCTGACTACTCCAGGCACTTTCACAGTGTTTGTCACATTCACCCGTTCACACAGACATTCACACTGATGGCGGTGGACATCTACAGACCATCTAATCTAACCATTCACACCACATTCACACACCCATGCGCAGCAGGATACTGGGGAGCAATGCAGGGTCCAGTTTCTTGCCCAAGGCCTCTCGGCATGTGGAGCTGGGGATCGAACTGCCAATCTCTCGAATGGAGGATGACCCACTCTACCACTAAGGCACAGCCGCCCTTATGGGTATCATCATTGTGTAATTTTTGTGGTGTAAATTGAGGGATCAAAAGTCGTATCAGCCCCAAATATCGGCTCAAGAAAATCGCCATTCTGTATCGGTCATCGGCCGTCATAAATAACTCTATTTCAGTCGAGTCCTACTGTGACTTCATCAAGCATGTTACGTTTTTGTGTAAATATGTCGTACATTGAAGGACATCAGTGTTGACGTCCATATGATCTAAATATCACTCCTTCATTTTGACAATAGATGTTAAAGTGACAGATAAAGTACTAATGCATCTCCTCCTGAAAACCCTTTAGCAGTGCGGAGTTTTGTTGACATTCTTCGGCGTCCCTTCTGTTCGGATTTGACGTTCTTGGATTTTTACGTGTGAATCTCTGTTCTGGCAGGTTTCCCACAGATGGTCGCTCCACAGTGGTCGCAGTGCTTTGTTTGCGGTGGACAACAGATTGTGGGTTATTTTTAGGTTTGAAAACAGCTGTCCCTGCACAGATGAGTAGACCTTCACCAACGACACGACCGGTAGACGCTAAAGCAAGGGAGGGATGAGGGGAAGTGATAAAAAAAAAAGCTTTAAACCTGGTTTCATTCATCCCGTTTGCAATCCTGTGTTTGTGTTCCTGTTCAACCTGTTGTGCCGGTTTCTTCATCTGTGTGTTTTCTACAGATTGCCTGACCCTTGATTCTCACGTTAACACACCGGAGGGCACATTTTGAGTTCAGTGTGTTTTCTGGCACCGCATTTTTCTTTTTAGCTCCACACCTCAGGCTCCTTCCCTTCATGTGTCAGTCACATCGACTGAGTGTCAGTCTTGACTGTGACACTCAGCCTATAGGGGAAACTGGGGGTATATCTTTGTTTTCACAAAAGTTAAACTCTGCATGATCTTCACCAGGGTTGGGATATGTTAACATTTTCCAACCGGGCCTCGCTGACAGCTGAGAGATGCATTTGAGCGACATGTTTTCTACTTTTCACATGTTCTCTTGGCTCTTTTTTAAGTATAACAACAAAATAACCTCACAAACTGTCAAGAAAGGAAATATTCTCACTGTTATTTTCCATATGAAACAGAAAAATACAACCGTCCGCCTTCTCCAGTCTGTCTCTTTCACCCAACTGAAGAAATTCTCCTTTCTGCCTCTACGAGAGGTTCATCCGTGAGTATCTGTCCAAGCCCCCGAGGATCCGATGGACCCAATAAAAGTGACCACAGGTATTGCAAGAACGCCTACCGCCATTGCATATGTGGTCCAGTAGGTGGCGTATGCACCCCTAACTGGTTTTCCAAGAAAAGGGTAAGGGCGCACTCACACTGTCCATCCGTACCGTGCCCAAGCGCGTTTCACAGCTAAAGTCGAGTTTGTTTGACCAATGTCTAGGAGCGGCACGCTTGCCGTCCACGGCCCGTTTGGGAGAGGTGGGCTTTTGTAAAGCATGTTTGCACATGTACGAGCACGAGCGTGCGCACGTGTACGAGCACAAGGCCTACGGTGGTTCTGAGGTCATTTCCTGTGCGCCTGTTGGGACGTAGAAAAAAGAAGGAGGGACCATGCGCGGACATTTAAAACAATGGCGGTGAAAGGTTCACGTTGGTGTGATGCGGAGGTGGAGTGTTTACTGCAGATTTGGTCGATGAAAAGATTCAAAAACAGTCGACAAGACGCACAAAAACTCTGAGGTCTACGGAAAGATCTGGAAACAAAGCCACGCATCGCCATGACGTCATCAATGCGTGTGACGTGTTACGGCGTGATGACGTATAGGCAGCAAGAAGCATTCGCCGAGGCCCAGGTAGTGTGAGTACAAACGGGCCTGGAGGGGGGGACAAGGACCCTAAAGCACGGGGCACGGGACGGAGGCACAGTGGGAGGGCGCCCTAAGAGGCGGCGAAAAGGAGAAAAGAAAAAGTGAGAGGAGGATGGTAAAGGCAGAACCTTATAAAGTTCAACAGATCAGATCAGGAAATGCGGAGATGGAGCCGACCTCAATAGAATTTCTGATAAAACCGCCGGTGCGTTTGTGTGACTGATACAAATGTGCGGATATGGAAGCTCATCGTAAAACACATTTCATTGTAACGGGACAGGAACACGATAAAACTCACCAAAACTGTCTTTGTGAGTCTTTCCACGGTTCCACGATCACAAAGTCTGGTTCACCGACTAATATGTGCAAATGTGCTGGCTCTATAGTCCCCCCCCCTGCTGCCTCTGATGAGCAGCCGTCCATTGAACTAGCAAAATGAAAACATAACAATGTAGCCTGCAAAAAACAACAATGTACTCAACCGCCGTCAACACCCAAAACATCCACGCCCCGGCCCTAATCTCCACTGATCCGTCCAGTATCCTCACGCTTTCTCAGCTTTCAAAGGCCACAAACTACGACATAATGATGCTCGTCGAACGCTCAATGTGGAAGGCATTGTCATTTTCCATAAAGACCTGAGTGCTGAATTCACAGAGCGATTAATTACTGTGTGATAATAAGGCCCCAAGCAGCCCGGTCATCTTTGACTTAATCAGCATTGACGTTACACATCAGCACCAGCAGCAGCCGTTTTCCTCCCGTCCGAGCTTCTTCTGTTCTGAAAGCTCTTAAAAACATCAATTGACCGCGATCTGCTGTGCGGATGATTGATTCTCGTGTTTGCTGCCTGAGTGGACAGCTTTCCTTCCTATATCTACAATATTTGTTGGCTTTCGGGGTGTGAAAAAGGGAGATGATGGAGGCCGTTGCAGAACAGAGCACTCAAGTGTTGATCCTGGCCTTTTACACAGCTTTGATTGAAAAGATAAGGCGGCCGTGCAGCAGTGAGGGGTTTCCTGGGTTCTTGTTCGACTCCAGCAGAGATTCATCGAGACCTCAATTAAACTTCCCTGTCCTTGATCGTCCCCTGCTAAGTTTTCTTTTTGAATTTCACCGCAGGGGCTTTGTCACAGTGGCTAGCCAAGCAGCGGGCGCCGCGCTCCACCCTGCTGGACAGCTACTACAACTTTAAACGGCTGATTTATCGTTCTCCCAGCGTGTGGGAAGTGATGGAAAATCAATGCAGTGTATGAGCTCAGAGTCGGTTTATGCTTACGCTGCGTTGTTCCCTGCATATCTTCATGCAGATGTTTCAATTACAGTGTGTTTTTATTAAGTCATACACCGTCTCATGCATTGAAATAAAGTTAATTCAAAGTGCAGGCAAAAGTTGTCGCCCGTCCCCGTCAGAGTTCAGGAATGACTTTCCTCAATATGGAGCTGATTGATTAATTAACTGACTAATAAAGATTTAGTCCTAGAGGACTTTCAGTGACCTTGAAGGCCGTTCCCTGTGAAGGCCTCCTGCCATCTTTACTGCAGTGTTTTAACCTGTTACACAGTTAAAAGTGAGAGAATAGAAACCAACAGCAGGTCGGGTGAGTAACTGGACTGCAATAAACTCGCACTTGGTTGTCCTTTTCAGGTGACGTCAAATCCATCAGGACTCCGTAAATAAACTCCCACTACGCGACAAAGTAATAATGATATTCATGCTAACTTTAGCTACAACCTCTCAGGACAAATATACACATTGGAAACAAGCTGCACAATTTAATACCTCGCAAAATGGGGTTAATGACTTTTTTAAAGGCCCTAATTGTTGCTCAATTGATCAACTTGTAATACTTTTTAAGACCCTGTGGACAACCTGAACTACAGTTGTACAGTTTATATAACAGCTAATTCACGTCTACCTCGGGATCATGTTCACGAGTGAGGGGACGATGGAGCGTGAGTTTGGCCGGAGAATCGGAGCAGCGGGGGGGTGCTGCAGTCGCTCTACCGCACCGTTGTGATGAAAAGAGAGCTGAGGAAGGCAAAGCTCTGGATCTACCCTCAGTCCTGGTTCCTACCCTCACCTGTGGTCATGAAAGCTGGGTCAGGACCCAAAGAACCAGGTCCAGGTCCAAGCGTGTGAAATGTGTTTCCTCAGGAGGGGGTCTGGAGTCTCCCTTAGAGAGAGGGGGAGAAGTTCAGCATCCGTGAGGAACTCGGAGTAGAGCCGCTGCTCCTTTGTGTTGAAAGGAGCCAGTTGAGGTGGTTCAGGATCATCTGGTAAGGATGAACCCTGGGCGCTGCGTGTTCCAGGCACGTCCAGCTGGGAGGAGGCCTCGGGGAAGACCCAGGACCAGGTGGAGAGATTAGATCTCCACACTGGCCTGGGAACGCCTCAGGATCCCCCAGTTAGAGCTGGTTAATGTGGCCCGGGAAAGGGAAGTTTGGGGTCCCCTGCTAAAACCCCGGATAAGAGGCTGAAGATGAGATGAGATGAGATAATTCACATCCCAAGTTCTTTGCTCCATCACACGACGAAATAAGTTTTACTGTATTGACATTTACAGTAGAACAAAACAAAGATAACAAGCATCTCTTTAAGTTTTGGTCCATGAGGCCACATTTTTCCTGGAAGTCTCATTTCCCCGAGCCCATATTGTACGTACCACTATCGTATCGCCTTCACTGATCTGAGTAGAGCTTCTTTCCTTCCTACAGATTTACTGCACCTGCCTGAAGCTCTCCGTGTGTACAGCGAGCAGGTGCACACTGTAGAGGAGCGGGGCAGCCACTTTCCTAGTTGGGAGCCGGAGCAGCGGGGACACGACAGTACAGATGGTTTAATAGAGATTATCGCAGCAGGAAGAGGTGTCGGAGCTGCGATCCGCACGGTGGGGAGTCCACTCCACGCGACAGCAGGAAGCTGTATATCGGCGCGGCGAATCGGGACGGCTGCTGGGATGACTAGTTGCGACGGAGCAGCCATCAAGGAGGCGCAGGGGTCACGGTTTTTGAAGATCTATCTCGTCTTTCAGCCCGTTTTTGTTGCAGCCTGATAAACAGAATGACTCACTGCGAGGACTTGTTTGTGTGAGATAACGTATGTGTCCGTACATCATGATTCTATTAAATCCTTTTCCGCAGTGAAGTCTTATCTGATATCACTTCTCTGTGGGCATGTTCAAGGGCGCCGTGTGATGGAGACTGTCCTCGCACTCGCTGAAGGCAAACAAACGCTATATCTGTGAAATGTACAGGCAGTTTGTTTTTATTTAAATGCAGCCTGGTTAACAATAGCTGTCCACACTTGAGAGCCGGTGTAACCTTGAGCTCATTACGCGTCCGGACTGGAGGCATGTGTGCGGGTTATTATGGTGTCGACGTACACGGCGGTTCGCCTCAAGTGTCCTTCTGAATTGATTGGGTCCTTTGGGAGCAGCTGCCTAAGTGGCGTCCACTGACCCGGAGTGGGGAATGAAATATCCCATCGTTGTCTTTTGCAATTACGTCGTGACACATATTCACAAAACGTCCCCTTTTGTTTGATTTAGTCGTTTTTTCTGGAGGTTTATCATCAGGGTCATTTGGGGGGAAAGTGATGTGTGCTGTAGAGCAGCTACACCCTCCTCCCCCTCTTTCTGTCTCCCTTTCACAACGGTGGAGACGGTGGGCGGAGTGAAATAACCATTAAACCACACAAATGATCGTTCCTCATCTCCTCCCCAGATATGTCCCACGCCCGTCATAAATCTCCGCTGTGTGTTGTTGCTCATTAGTTAGGTGTGTAATGGTTTCTTTCTTATTTTAAAGGAGCCGAACCGCACATTATGAGCAGAAGTCATAAAGCCTGCGGCCAGATTGGACGCTCATCAGTGTTTACTTTGTCGACTGAGGACATGTTTTTAAATATCCCCAAAGCAGTTTCAGTCCAAAGCAACTGGACTTGGTTGTTTGTCTAGGAAGACGTTTCACCTCTCATCCAAGAGGCTTCATCAGTTCATGTACACATCTGACCAGGACCAGGACCAGGACCAGGACCAGGCTGGGACTGGACCAGGACCAGGACCAGGACCAGGCTGGGACTGGACCAGGACCAGGACCAGGCTGGGACTGGACCAGGACCAGGACCAGGACCAAGACCAGGACCAGGACCAGGACCAGGACCAGGCTGGGACTGAAATTGCTTTGGGGATAACGATGACCTGGACAAATGAGAACATTCACAGGCTTATTGTTTTTAAATACAGCAGCAACGACAGGTTATGCGTCGAGCCACATTATAATTATTAACCCTCCTGTTGCCCTCAAATTTGACTTACACCATTTATTCTAGTGCTCAATTTGACCGTTAAACATCTGGAAAATGATCAAAATCAATGTGTGACTCAAGTTAAGTCGGGTACTTTATGTTTTTATTTAACTAAATGAAAAATATCACTGATGTTAAACTGCATGGAGGGATTTCTGTCTGTGTGTTTTAAAGTAAGTCTGTTATTTTAAGTGCTATTTTGTGTTATTTGTAACATCTGGAATGAAAGTAACGTCCGTACCCTAAAGCACGGGGCGCGGTGTGGAAGGACAGTGTGAGTGCGCCCTTATTCACTTTTGAAAACATACTGACTGGTGCCGTCTCAACACACCATGAAACATTCTCCTTGCATCTCTGCCCTCGCTTCATCACCCCTCCTCCTCCACCTCTCCTTTTGTCTTCCTTCCCCTCATTAGAGTCCTATCTTTAATCGTGAGGAGACACGGCGGTCTCCGGGGCCACATACCTAATTAACAGTACGGGCGTGTGCATCGGATGTGTTCCCGATGAGACGAAAGATGCTGTGAGGGTGAGTTTAGAGACGTCCTGAAGTCAGGATATTTTTAAACGGGAGTTTATTCTCACACTGTGTCTGTTATGTCTATTTGCTGTCGTCAGTGTTCAAGAGTTGTTTTTCTCATCTAGACTTTGCAAATGAGCCGGAGGAAATGAGGCCGCCGACCGGAGAGAGGACGGGATCCGAACACGAGGTAAAACAAAGACTGTTTATAGACCTCAGCACCACTTTAACACTCTTTAACGCACATGAACTAGAGACTGATGATAAGAAAGCACTCTTACGTCTTAAGCTAAATAACATCTGGAAAATGCATCGTCCCAGAGCCAAAGCTTTCCAGACTGAAAGTCGGAGAATTTCGAAACCAGAAATCTGATCAAAAGTCTGTCGGGAATAAAAGTCGTAGCATTGGAAAACTGAAAGTTATGGGAAGGACAAAAGTCGAAGTCTTTTACAGTGGGACTAGAAGTTTTTTAGACCAAAACTCGTAGTATTTGGAGACCAATAGTTGTTGTATTTAACACTAAAAGTGGTAGTATTTCAAAACCCAAAGGTCAAAGTATTTCGGTAATAACCGTGAAATTTCGAGACCAAAAGTCAGAGTTTTCGACATATTTCAAGTCTGAGTCGTAGTTTTCCGAGCCACTTTTCTGGATGCAGTTCGAAACCAAAAGTGTTTGTATTTAGGGACTAAAAGAGAGAGAGAGAGAGAGAGAGAGAGAGAGAGAGAGAGAGAGAGAGAGAGAGAGAGAGAGAGAGAGAGAGAGAGAGAGAGAGAGAGAGAGAGAGAGAGAGAGAGAGAGAGAGAGAGAGAGAGAGAGAGAGAGGAGGAGAGAGAGAGAGAGAGAGTCAGAGAGAGAGAGAGAGAGAGATGGATAGAGGAAAGAGACAGAGACAGAGACAGAGAGAGAGATAGAGATAGAGATAGAGATAGAGATAGAGATAGAGACAGAGACAGAGATAGAGAGAGAGATAGAGAGAGAGACAGAGAGAGATA
Organism: Echiichthys vipera; assembly: GCF_963691815.1. Taxonomy (NCBI): domain Eukaryota; kingdom Metazoa; phylum Chordata; class Actinopteri; order Perciformes; family Trachinidae; genus Echiichthys; species Echiichthys vipera. The sequence continues at coordinate 1,857,189 of NC_139842.1, read as the reverse complement.
GGTCGATAGATGGATAGATAGAGGATAGATAGATGGATAGACGGATGGACAGAGACAGAGAGAGAGACAGAGAGAGAGAGAGAGAGAGAAAGAGATGGATAGAGGAAAGATAGATGGATAGATAGAGGGATAGATAGATGGATGGAGAGATAGATAGATGGATAGACGGATAGAGGGATAGATAGAGGATAAATAGATGGATAGACGGATGGACAGAGACAGAGAGAGAGATAGAGGGATAGAAAGATAGAGGATAAATAGATGGATAGATGGATAGAGGATAAATAGATGGAAGATGGATTGACCGAGAGGGAGAGAGAGAGAGAGAGCTACAAAATGGGGTTCACGACTATTTAAAGGGCCTCAATTATCGCAAAATTGATTAATTATATTTTAATACTTTTTAAGACCCTGCGGACATGTGGACATGCGGACATGTGGTCATGTGGTCATGCAGACATGGGGACATGCAGACATGCGGATGCAGACAGTCTGCCCCTCAAAGTATAATTTGCCGAAGTCAAACTGATTTGACACCACACAGCACCCTTCATCCCAATGTTCTCTGGCTGGGATGAAGGTGAAAGTCGGGGCTGGTCTGGCGTCTGATATTCAGCGAGCAATTTTGAGCCTGGCGTCGGCGAGTGACCCCTCAGAGACTCTGGACCTCTGGAAGACCTCAGTGAAAATGGGCCGTTACAAAAACAGTTCAATTCTGTGGAAGAAGTGCACTTTGTCCTCCCAGCTCAGCTCGCAGCACTGAGAATACAAAGGAGTGCAGGCGGATCCTGGGCGAGGCAGGTTCTGACGGCTCTCTCCACAGGGTAGAGAGCACAGCTGATGAGACACCCTCAATTATTTAGACCCATAATTCAGAGTCAGGGGCCGAGTCTCGAGGCCAGAGCCTCCCACTCTGAGGACACACAGAGAAGAGACGGTGCACACGCGGCGCAGCACGCCAACAGGTCCCACTCAATGTTTCATCACACCTCAATCATTTCAGGATAAGAATATACAACATAATAAAACTACATGTCTGTTAAACGCTACATTATTAATGTTAAAGACCAGATTTAGATGCAAGACTTGTTCCTGTAGCGGCATGGATGTTTTGCTCGTCACTAGGAGGTGCTATGTGTGTCTGGAGGTATATGGTCTATGTGTGGGCGGAGTCAAGAGAGTGTGAGTGTGAGTGTGAGTGTGAGTGTGAGTGTGAGTGTGAGTGTGTGTGTGTGTGTGTGTGTGTGTCACTGGAGCTGACTGATTGCTTGATGAATGCCACATGCGTCTGACTGGGACTTTTGTTTGCTTGATGCACAGAGTGGAGAGGCAGGGTGCTCATGTTTCTGTTGACCGCTAAAGCTCGTTACCATCATACAGTCAATTTCTGCAAGTCCATCCTCAAACTGTACGTACAAAGTACCGTATTTTCCGCACTATAAGGCGCACCTTCGATGAATGGCTTATTTTGAAACTTTTTCGCTTCTGACTGTGAAACTAGAAATCCATGAAAAGTCGTTGATGTTTGCAAAGGGATTAACCTGAGGTCATACACGGTATCGGATCGCTACTCGGTTTAAGTTCAGGGGGACAAAAAAAGTATCCGAACATTTCTAACAAAGAACCTGTGACGCAAAATGGGGCCTGATTTTAAGAAAAACATAAAAAAAAGAATAATAATTATACCATTCATTCTGAAAATGAACATACATGTGCAGAATACGTTCAGATGTATGGGTGAGACAAAGACGTCAAAGTCCACAGCAAAGACACAGGAAGTGTCTTGGCCCCCTGTTGTGTTCTTTAACCCTCTAATGATGCTGTTTACTTTGACCCCTAATTACTGTTTTTACTGTGACTTTGAAATTTCCCACCGCACTTGAAAGCAGCGTCATTTGACGCGAAAGAGGAACAGAGCGACTGTGCTGGAGCTCGTTGCAGAAACAATCAACTGCGTCTCATCTCATCTTCAGCCTCTGATCCAGGATCAGGTCTCGGGGGCAGCAGCTTTAGCAGGGGACCCCAAACTTCCCTTTCCCGGGCCACATTAACCAGCTCTAACTGGGGGATCCTGAGGCGTTCCCAGGCCAGTGTGGAGACCTAATCTCTCCACCTGGTCCTGGGTCTTGCGTGTGTTTTTTTTAAACCTTTCTCGTGTCGGTGACTCTCACTCCGCCTCAAACGGACTGTGACGCGTCTGAACGCTGTCGCTTTGTGCACGAACGTCTCCATTTGCAGTTGAATGAACGTTGCTACGGCTTCATATGTTACTTTACTCAGAGTTGAATCAAAGTCACACAAAAGATTCAGAGTTGAATCTTTTCAACTGTGACGGAAATTGCAGTTGACATGTTTTGGGCTTTAAAACACAGGACGAACACAATCTTTCTCTCTTCGTGACTCAGAAGCTCTTTATCTGGACATGCAGCATGTTCAGCTCTAGATCCACATACACGCTGTACATCTCTACATAAGCATGATTGAAAGTATATCTTGTGATACACACGTTACTGCTCCTGTGTTGCCCTATCCTGTGATACGAGTGTGACCAATGTTACTGCCTCACCTTGTACGTCACCCAGCTGAACGCTTATGTTTCATGTTCTGTATTTAAAGTGAACTGCCCTCAGCTCTGGGTCTCTCTCTCTCTCTCTCTCTTCCAGCCTTTGCTCAAAGAAAGTACAGTCGACAGAGAAAAGCCAACCTTGTCCGGTCTAATCCTCGCTGACCTCCTCAGTGTTACATCTCTATTTCCACGCAGTCGTGATGAAACCGGGAAATTAGTCCGCAAAACTGCACGTGTAAACAAATTCAACAGAGATTACAAATCAGCATCATTTCAATTTGCTTACATACTGCACAGTAAGAGGCTTATCCCATCAGGAGATAAAAGGGGGGGGAAAGTTAATATATTGGCAAATTATTTGAGGTCTGCTCATTCTATTAAAACGTACGGCGAGAACAGGAAGCAGACAGAGAGAGAGAGAGCGCGCGAGAGAGAGAGAGAGAGAGAGAGAGAGGCTGAGAAATTATACAGGAGGAGATCAGCACATCTATCACAGTCTCTGTGTAAAGCTCAGGTGGAAATGACAGAGTTTGGCTCGCTTAAGACTTCAAGGACACACACGCACGTACACACACGCACGTACGTACACACACACGCACGTACGTACACACACACGCACGCACGCGGTGGGTGGAGAGTCCGTTTGAGTGACTCGGAGAACAGAAGATGTTGCCAGAGCTGCGTCAGACAGAAATGCAGGCCCGGGTTTGCATGTTACACTGTTGTTCAAACAGGAGATAAAAAAATAAACTGTTGTGGACACGAAGAGCTGCAGCTGCACGGTTTGAAAAGTGTACGATCAGCCCTGACGCCCCACCGAGAACACACGCTTACGGTCCTCGTTATCGTCACCGTCTCCATTTTACAGTGGAGATCAAAATTCAAGAACAAAGTATTCATTCTTGATTTATTCTGAAATATTGATATTTGATGTGTGTCTGATGGAAACATGCGGGTCTGCGTAGGACCGGGGAAAGGCTGAACCCAGTGTGTGTGAAGAAGTCTGTTCCGTTTGAAGGAGGATGTGTCGTGGTTTGGGGATGTTTTCTGCAGCAGGAGTTGGGCCTCTTGTGCAGCTAGGGTGCACTCACACTGTCCTTCCGTACGGGGCCAAAACAAGTTTTACGGGTAGAGCCTAGTGCGTTTGACCAGTGTGAGTGCAACCGCTCCGCGTCTAGCTGCGGCCAGTTGGCCGTCCACAGCCCGTTTGAGAGAGGTGGGCTTTTGTAAAGCGCGTTTGCACGTGTACGAGCACAATGCCTGCGGCGGCTCTCAAGTCATTTTATGTGCGCCTGTTGGGACATAGAAAAAAAAAAGACGGACCATGAGCAAGTCCAGATCTAAACCCCATAGAGAATCTCTGGAAAATCCTCAGCAACATAAGTAATGTGTAAGAAACCCACTCCAGTTACTGAACTGTGTAAGAGACTGAGTCAGAGACGCAGATCAAAGCAGAGCAGCGTGAGAAACTAGTGATGTCCTGTGGGCGCAGACGTGCTGAAGTCATTCAGAGCTGTGGCCTCTACACTTCCTGTTCATGTTTGAATCCTAGAGAAGAAAACACTGTGGAAATCTTCTCTTCTGACACAATCAACACTGTTCTCTTAGTCTGATCACTGCTTTTTCACTTAATAAAGGTTTTTGTTGAAGTGCTTCGGTTATTTAAAACAAAAAACATGGAAGTACAGCAGAGGTATAGACACAGTGGATATGATGGATCTGTGAACATTCAGAGGTCAGAGATACCTTGATAATGGACTCTGCACACCGGGTCCAGTGCTAATAATCGGCGTTGCCACGCTCCGTTTTTAATTAATTAATTAATTAATAAAGCGATGCAACCAGCCGTGTTTCACCCGAGGCCATGAGCGTCCCAGACACCCTCACCTGCAGCTGCAGGCAGTGTTCCCTGGACTGGACTCGACTGGACTAAGCTCCAGCTCCCAGGACTTAAAAGGAGGAACTCCTTAGCGAGTTAACAGGGAGGTAAACAAGAGGAAGAACTCACCAGAAACACCCGGTACGCATCTTTCCTCGTCACGGATCCCCAGCACACGTCCGTGTCGTTGTACTTCACACTTCCGGCGCTGCAGGAGTGGTTTCCACTGCGCGGGGAGAATAACAAACAAGCAGAGCTACGTTAAAGATCTGGTTACAGCTCGTCACGGGAAAAACATCTGAGCTGAAAGTTAAAGAGAGCCTCTTAGAAGTAAATCGCACAGCTGATCATTGTTGCGTGACAGGCAGAGCTTTAGTGAGATCTGCTGCTTCTGTCCACGCCGCTGAGACGTCTGCAGCCTGAGCCTTAGGACAAAAAGGAAAACTGCTTTTGAAGTCTCAGTTACATCTCACGTTTATTGTTGCTGGAAGGTATGGACAGGGTCGGAGCGCAGTGGAAGAGGCTTTAACGTGGGGAGACGGCCTCAGTGTGCTGCGCCTCAGGACACGAGGACGCACAACAACAATTAGAAGAAGAGTTTCACTTCTTCAATGTTTATCGAGGGTTCTCGTGAAAGATCTGAGGTTAGGTAATGATTTATTCTTCTGTCTGTGCGCCGCCAGGGTCTTTAAAAAACAAAAAGAACAGAAACACAAACAACCGTCTGGTTCTGCAAGAAACGCGGTGACGTGAACCGAGTTTCAATGTGAAAGTTTGGCTGAATTTGAACATTTTCTCAAACAAACCCAAAGATCGTTTGGAGAGCCGTGTCCTGACTGCATAAGTGTGAAAACCTCTGCCTCTACTTTTCTGTGGACGAGGGAAGAACAAAAAGTTTTCTATAACTTTCTCTGTAATTACTGTGATGTTCGATCTTAGAATAATTACAATTACCGCCCTGCAGTGAACACCGCTACAGTCAGGGCTGTAAACTCGCCGTCGCCACTCGACAAATGGACTAAACTATTCCCCTGGCGACTTCATTTGGGAGGAAAACTTGCCACGGGGCGGGTCAACGTTCGTCCCGATGGTTTCGCTTGTGCAATAACTTATGCATGTTCTCCCCGTGTCTGCGTGGGTTTTCTCCGGGTTCTCCGGTTTCCTCCCACAGTCCAAAGACGTGCAGGTGTTCGGTTCATTGATGACTCTAAATCACCCGTAGGTGTGAATGGTTGTCTGTCTCTGTTCGTCTCTATGTGTCCTGTGATAGACTGGCGTCCTGTCCAGGGTGGACCCCGCCTTACGCCCGATGTCAGCTGGGATCGGCTCCAGCACCCCCCGCGACCCCGACCCCGGGATAAGCGGTTGATGATGAATGAATGAATGAATGATAAAACATTGTAGTAGCTGTGAAATAATAAATCATGACGGTAGCAAACGTCAGCACTAAACCAGTGATTTGTTGTGTGTCGCACTGAAGTAGCTTCCCCTACGTCACCGATGTAGAGAGTGCGAGATCAGGTGAGGTCACGGAAGTAAAAGGTAACGTTCCCTGTGGACTCCTGTGGATATTTGATCGTTTTCCTGCGATTTTCCCTCGATTATTGTGCTTCAACCAGAGGTAAGTAGGCTGTGAAGTCCAACGTGCGTTTGTTGATGTAGTGATGTACGATCAGAAGTCTGTCCGGTAGAATTTAGGCATCAACAAGTGCACAAGTGCTCGCCATTCACAAGTGCAACCCACGGTCTGGGTGTCTGAATGTGGGATTTTTGACCATTTTTGACCATTTTTAACAATTCAAATGTTAAATTTAGCATCAAATCTGTAACAAACAAATGTTAATGGTGCATTATGAGACATTATAGATGTGAGAATGACTTCCATATAAATGGAATATATAAATATAGCCATATAAATGTACTAGGCTCTCATACCCTTCTACAATTTACTCATTTCTTTATTTTGTGTTCATGATGTATGACTGGAAAACCTTGAAACACTTGAATCTTCAGGTTCCAGTTCTCAGACGATAAACACTCATATGTGACGTGTGCTGTTGACCTGCAGTCATTTCTCTAAACAGACTCTGACGGGGGGGGTTCAGTGAGTGTGTAACTAAATAAAAACACCTTATTTTAACCCAGTCTGGACGAGTCTCAATAAAAATCTGTCTGGGAGCAAGTCAACACAACTCAGACGCCGGCAGCAGCGAGGAGAGGTCGGCGGGCCTGAAGCCTCCGTCTGCAGAGCTTTATTGTCTTAATCTTGAAAGTGACAAAAGCACCGACGTGTGGAGGCGGAGGAGCCGATGAGACAAAGACACGTGAGCTCTCAATGTTATTCAGGGAGAACGTCTCCATTTACACGTTTTATTTCGCAGTTAAAGAGAGAATGAAGGCGATGGTGTCGGTCTTACCAGGCCACCTCCATGAGTGAGATGGGCACAGCTGCAGCGTAGATGGCCAGGTCTCCGTACAGATACACGATGATGCAGATGTAGAACATGTTGACGCCGACTGAAAGACAACGTTGAAAAGACGTGAATGACAATAACGAAACATTTATGAACGGCAACCGGCATCGACAGAAGATGTGGCGAGGACGGACAGAAAGACAAAGAGAGAAAGACAAAGAGAGAAAGACAAAGAGAGAAAGACAAAGAGAGAAAGACAGAAATGAATAAATAAATAAAGACATTTCCCTTTTAAGAAGAAATACAGATGGAAAAAGATAGAAAGAAGAAAGAAAGAAAGAACTTCCAAGTATAAAAAAAGACCAAAACAATCAAAAATACTTTTAGATGTATTTTCTGAAACCCAACACGGAGCGTACACATGTGCAAATGTTTCTGTTTATTACTGATCCATTTTTGTTGAAATTACATTTCACAGCATTTCTCAGTAGAAAGAACGGTTCTCATCACGCTCCCTCTTCAGATCATCTGCTCACATTAACTCAAGTGTTTCACGCCAAAGTAATGAAGCCAAGGAACTCGAAGTCAGAGTGTGTACGGTTGTGTTTTTCTGTGTGTGAAGGAAAATAAGTACGATTACGGTTTGTGAGTTTACTTTGTTCATTTATCACTGTCCATCCGTCCCGTGCCCGAGCACGTTTCACGGCTAAAGTCTGGTTCCTTTGACCAGTGTGAGTGCAACCGTGCCGCGTCTAGGAGCGGCTAGTTTGCCGTCCACGGCCCGTTTGGGAGAGGTGGGCTTTAGTAAAGCACGTTTACACGTGTACGAGCACGAGCGTGCGCACGTGTACGAGCACGAGGCCTACGGAGGTTCTGAGGTCATTTCCTGTGCGCCTGTTGGGACGTAGAAAAAAGAAGGAGGGACCATGCGCGGACATTTCAAACAATGGCGGTGAAAGGTTCACGTTGGTGTGATGCGGAGGTGGAGTGTTTACTGCAGATTTGGTCGATGAAAAGATTCAAAAACAGTCGACAAGACGCACAAAAACTCAGAGGTCTACGGAAAGATCTGGAAACAAAGCCACGCATCGCCATGACGTCATCAATGCGTGTGACGTGTTACGGCGTGATGACGTATAGGCAGAAAGAAGCATTCGCCGAGGCCCAGGTAGTGTGAGTACAAACGGGCCTGGAGGGGGGGACAAGGACCCTAAAGCACGGGGCACGGGACGGACACACAGTGGGAGTGTTCCCTGATTAAACAAACCGCCCAAACCTCCTGTATTCTTTTTGTCAAGTGCAGCGGCTGCAACTCACTTTTCCTGCGCGCTCAAATGCAAAAGACGGAGAAAATCCAGGTCAGACTCGAGCAGAACACGACACTAAACTGAACACGTGTGTTTCAGGGTTCAGGAAGTGAATTCTCTCTCAGGCGGCTGTCGACACGAACCCCTCCCTCCTCAGCAAAACGTCTCCTGTGTCCCACAACATTGGACGAGGCACATTAGCGTCTCGGCGGGGGAGAGCAGAGACAGGACGTGCTGTACTGTCAGGAAGCAGCGATAGCGAGGCGAGAGAGCCGCGGGGCGCAGGCCTTCACGGCACTGTAACTAATATTTCACAATTACCAGGAGCCACGGGCTAGAACATGCTGCAAAATGGGTCTGCACGTAGGAGCCCGGCCTTTCATGATGGAGCTGTGTAACACATCGCCATCCATCATCCCTTTGCTTCTGACTGACAGCCTGACAGCCTGAGTGAGAGCAGGGCTTTGATACTGTGCATCGTTACGTAGCAGGAAAGGACAAATACCGTCTGTTTGGACCTCAGATAACAAACTCACATTGACCTTTTCTCTCATATATTCCACTTCTCCTTCTGTGGAAATATCAGTCTGATGTTGGATTAAAACGAATCAAAAACCGAGATCGAGCCGGACCTCGCAGGGCAACAACACTAAGTTCCTTTAACCAGAGTGAGAGCAAACCGTACCGCGTCTAGGAGCGGCACGCTTGCCGTCCACGGCCCGTTTGGGAGAGGTGGGCTTTAGTAAAGCACGTTTGCACATGTACGAGCACGAGGCCTACGGCGGTTCTGAGGTCATTTCCTGTGCGCCTGTTGGGACGTAGAAAAAAGAAGGAGGGACCATGCGCGGACATTTCAAACAATGGCGGTGAAAGGTTCACGTTGGTGTGATGCGGAGGTGGAGTGTTTACTGCAGATTTGGTCGATGAAAAGATTCAAAAACAGTCGACAAGACGCACAAAAACTCCGAGGTCTACGGAAAGATCTGGAAACAAAGCCACGCATCGCCATGACGTCATCAATGCGTGTGACGTGTTACGGCGTGATGACGTATAGGCAGCAAGAAGCATTCTCCGAGGCCCAGGTAGTGTGAGTACAAACGGGCCTGGAGGGGGGGACAAGGACCCTAAAGCACGGGACGGACGCACAGTGGGAGGGCGCCCTAGGAGTTCTCACGATTCGATTCAGAACTATTCTCGCCGTTGCACAACTTCGCAGGGGACACAATCGATGTCTTTCTCTTCGGTCGCCGGAATGCACCGTGTGTCACAAATAGCAATAAAATCTGATGTAAAAAGATGCAAACACACCTTGAGTCCATAAATAATTACTGCTGAGCGTGAGTCTTTTTGAAGTCTGAGCTTCTACTGTCACTTTCCTCCCCACAGCTCCGGAGCAGAAGCGATACAGCATCACAGGACTTTTATTTTGAAAAACAAAAATGAAAGCTTTTAGTCTTTTTCTTCCGACTTGTACCAATCGATCCGTTTGGTCGATTGCGGTTGTTTCCCTGAAATCAAAGTGCACCTCTGGCGAAGCGGACACAGGAAACGGCTGCAGCAGGGGCTGATGGGAAATGATTGGGCTGCTGCAGCTGAGGAGAACACGTCTATTTATCTCCCCACAGAGGCTCGGCCACTCTCCGCGCACAGGTGTGACATTTAGGTAAAATTCAGAGAAGTATTGAAAATGGAAAAACCCGTATTTGGCTCTCGTTAAAGACGGAAGCCCGGGTTACAGCGGAGTCAATTACTATTTGCCGCCACCGCTTTCCTCCGTTTGTCAGGCGACTGAAGGAAACGATCGTGTTTGCACGGGCGCCACGTGAACACCACACGGAAGAGAAAAGGCAGAGACGAGATGCTGATGCAAGGGCAGCGCTGCGCTCCTCTGTCTCTCTGTCTTCTAATCAACTTTCAGAATCGTCGACGTGAAGGTGACGGCAGCACCTTTCCAGGGCGGTGCAGATAAACCAGCCCCCATCAACATTCCTGACAGTGGCGGCGGGTCAGGCTGATACGATACTCGTGGCCAGGTACCAACTGCTGCTGCTGCTGCTGCTGCCATGTCAATTTCAGTCCAGGAGAAAGTCAAACGCCCTCTAAGAGCGCCTCTTCAACAGCAGGAGAGATGCCTGTTCATCGCCTGCAGAGCTGCAGGACAGTTCATTATGTGTGAAGAGAGAGGAGCGCTGTGAAATACGGTTTTAATGCCCTGTAACGTAACAAACTTCTTGTTTGCATGAAGAAAAAATCAAAAAAGAGCTGATTAGAGGCTGCGTTTTGCTCCGCTCTCCAAGGACGACCAATCAGACGTCCACATCTGTCTCCGCACACCCATAATCCTTTGCAATTTAGGTGGAGGTTTGAATTAAGATGTCACTCCTAACAAACTGCACGGCCTGCTCCTCGGAAAAAGAGGAGTGAAATTTACATTTTCAGGCCCTTTAATTGGAAACGCTCTCGATTAATAAGAAAAAACGTCTAATGGTTTTGTTGTGCTTCTTCTGAGATTGAGCAGATTATGTAAAGTGCAAATCTATTAAGTCTGAATGCACACTGACCAGGAGGCAGTGCACAGAATAAAGAAGGGAAATCTGCAGCTAACACGGACTTTCATCAACTGAGGGCGCCCTCCCACTGTGCCTCCGTCCCGTGCCCCGTGCTTTAGGGTCCTTGTCCCCCCCTCCAGGCCCGTTTGTACTCACACTACCTGGGCCTCGGAGAATGCTTCTTGCTGCCTATACGTCATCACGCCGTAACACGTCACACGCATTGATGACGTCATGGCGATGCGTGGCTTTGTTTCCAGATCTTTCCGTAGACCTCGGAGTTTTGGTGCGTCTTGTCGACTGTTTTTGAATCTTTTCATCGACCAAATCTGCAGTAAACACTCCACCTCCGCATCACACCAACGTGAACCTTTCGCCGCCATTGTTTTAAATGTCCGCGCATGGTCCCTCCTTCTTTTTTCTACGTCCCAACAGGCGCACAGGAAATGACCTCAGAACCGCCGTAGGGCTCGTGCTCGTACACGTGCGCACATTCGTGCTCGTACACGTGCGAACGTGCTTTACTAAAGCTCACCTCTCCCAAACGTGCCAGCTAGGCGCCGTACGGTTGCACTCACACTGGTCAAAGGAACCAGACTTTAGCCGTAAAACCATGGTACGGATGAACAGTGGGAGTGCGCCCTAAAATGATGATTAACTAAGATAACAGTTGGGTAAGCAGTGATGGGGGCTGTAGGACAAATACACAAGAAAGGTAAGAACAGTAAATGATTCCATGTTCAGCACTTTTTGTATATCGTCCGCCTCTATCAGGGTGTGATTTATGGGGACATGGGATGAGCTGCACCCCCGTCTACAGCCCTCCTTTTGTTTCATTTGTCTTATTCTGCCGTCCAGTCAACAGGAAACGGCCTCTATCGACTGGTCTGGAGTTTAACAGCTCATTTCCTGCTCTCTCTTCTCTTCTCTTTCTCTCTTTCTCTGAAATGAAGCTGCCTCCAAGTGCAGTCTGACGTAAAAACCTAATTGTGAAATATAAAGTCTACCTGCGGGTCATTTTAAGAGCACAACATGGCGTCACACAAACAGGCCATAAGTGACGACCCTGCGCCGCCACGCTTCGACGGTGGTGCTAAGAACATATCTATTAAAGTGAATGCAATAAACGTCTCTATTTTAGCGCTTTTAGGGCCAAACTCCCTCTGGTTCTCCTGCAGTTGGCACCTTTTGACGCATTTATCACCTGAGATCCTTTCACCGGACGTGGACCGGTTAAAACAGAAGGTCGTACACGGGTAAGAAAAGTGTGGTTGTGTTCCTCGTTCAGCATGTGGCGGGACTCGTGCCGATCCAATTCATTTCTGATTAGAGTCACCGGGCAGCTTTCCCACAGCACAGAGGAGGGAGAGGAGAGGAGAGGAGAGAAAACTCATTTCCTTATTACCGATCGATACCTCCACCTGCCTCACCTGCACGCAGCCCCTCTCATGGAGGGAAAGGTCATCAGCAGAGGGGTTTTATCTGCAGCACTTCACCTTTAACGAGCAGGACGCTGGAGCGGAGTGACGGAGGAGGAGGAGGAGGAGGAAGGAGGGATGAGCGTACTGCAGCTTTAACGGCGTGAGCTGCATGACGGGCATGCATGAGTGCGTTCACACGTGTGGGTGTGAACAGGAGCTGGGTGTCAGCGCTGTGCCTGTGCCGGTGTGTGTGTGTGTGTGTGTGTGTGTGTGTGTGTGTGTGTGTGTGTGTGTGTGTGTGTGTGTGTGTGTGTGTGTGTGTGTGTGTGTGTGTGTGCCCAGTGCTCCACCTGGTGGTGAAACACTGAAGGACGCGACACGTCGGCACAGATGATGCTGTCAGAGATTTGACCTTTCGCTGTTCCTTTATCCCTGCGACAACTGGGACGCCGCAGACCGTTGAGTCACTCGCATGTTGTTGAAGGGAGCCGGGCGGTGCGGAGGAGGAGGAGGAGGAGGAGGAGGAGGAGGAGGAGGAGGAGGAGGAGGAGGAGGAGGAGGAGAGGACGGTGCACTGATGTGGACGAGCGTAAAGCTGCGAGGTGTGTTTCAAGGTGCTTTCAATTTGTGTCACACGTTAGCAAAAGGTTCATTAGCTCCCAAATCATTCAGGCGGCCGTAACGTCTTAAGTGCAGCGCGCACGCCGCCGCCGCCCTCCTCAGTCACACATGCACAGGGTGGAGATTAGCCGCTCTGATGGAGTTTCAAACAGGTCATTACGACCAAAAGGTAATTTACCCATAAATATAATGACAGCGATTGAGAGAGCCTTCCTTTGTGAGTGTGAGGATCAGTTGGATTCTCACACAGCCGTCACTGCTCCCCCTTAAACGTTACACGCCGCTAACGACGGCGCGGGGTCGTTAAATGTGCGCGCGGCTCGAGGCCGGGAGATAATTACCTTTGTTGAAGAACATGGACGCCATCTGACCCATCTCCACCCGCTCCACGATGTCAAACTGATCCACGTGACCTCCCGACCGCTCTGTGGAAACATGAGGAGAATCGAACCGGTGAGTCGACTTTCTCTGTGGAATATTCAGGTCCAGCGCGTCCTCGTAGAACCGGGGTCACACCCGGGTCACTTTTGTGCCTTAACTGAAACGTAACCATGGCGACGGCAGATTTAAAAGGAAGGGGAAACGTTTTTTTCACAGTGATGAACATTTTTCACTTTGTGTCAACGATCGTATCAGAAAACTCAGGACACTCACGAACAGACAAGATGGGCTTCGTCTCCGGCTCCGCCCGGCCTCGCACCGTGACCTCGTCGTCCGAGTACTCAGAGGTGGAGTCGCCGTCGTCGACCTGCGGAGAAGAGAAGACGAGTTTGTTTGTCTGTTTGTTTAATTCCTCAACAACAAACAGCAAGTTTACAAGCGATTAACAACAGTTTTTATTGGAAGGAAACATCTGGATGTTTACCGGCAACAGCTGTGCAGAGGACACACACACACACACACACACACACACACACACACACACACACACACACACACACACACACACACACACACACACACACACACACACACACACACACACACACACACACACACACACACACACACACACACACACACACACACACACACACACACACACACACACACACACACACACACACACACACACACACACACACACACACACACACACACACACACACACACACACACACACACACACACACACACACACACACACACACACACACACACACACGATCTGCAGATTATTATCAATTAGCCATCAATGAGCGTCCATTTTGTCATCAGCTGAATGTGACAACGAACAGATATCATTAGCGATGGTCCCATTACAGTAGGTGTGTTTCCATCAGGGTAAAATGTGTCCGCTTGGAAAGTTTCAGGCCACGCCCTCTCAAAATGGCCGTTCACTCGCCGTGTTTCATGACAAAAACAGTCCCCAGAGGGATTTAGGAGACGACGTGAGGTGACGTATCACTCTGTATGGGTTTGGATCGCCGGTGATCAGCTGATCAGTGACGCAGCGTCGCTCTGCTCTTCCTTTAAAGTGCCGGTCCTTATGATTCACAACATCAACTTATGCACAAGTAACATGGAAGTCGCTCTGTTTCCAGATCTTTCCGTAGACCTCAGAGTTTTTGTGCGTCGTGTCGACTGTTTTTGAATCTTTTCATCGACCAAATCTGCAGTAAACACTCCACCTCCGCATCACACCAACGTGAACCTTTCACCGCCATTGTTTGAAATGTCCGCGCATGGTCCCTCCTTTTTTCTACGTCCCAACAGGCGCACAGGAAATGACCTCAGAACCGCCGTAGGCCTCGTGCTCGTACATGTGCGCACGCTCGTGCTCGTACACGTGCAAACGTGCTTTACTAAAGCCCACCTCTCCCAAACGGGCGGTGGACGGCAAGCGTGCCGCTCCTAGACGTGGTACGGTTGCACTCACACTGGTCAAAGGAACCAGACTTTAGCCGTGAAACGTGCTGGGACACGGTACGGATGGACAGTGGGAGTGCGCCCTAAGAATCAATTACCCAGCATGCTCCAGAAGGTAGGAAAGTTCTCATCGATCTGTGCGTAAAAACACACCCGTCACTCTGGATGTGGGTTTATATGGCGCTGATCATTTCACAGGTTTATCCTTGTTACAAGAAGATGCTTCAACGTGTCAGAGGGAGTCGCATTAAAAACTTCCCCGCGCTGCATTCACACCAACATCAGTTCCGCTTGTTTGCGTTAAGAGACAAACTCTGACAGAGAAGATTTGGTTCGTCTGACACATGTTGACACGTGGAGTTGATCTGATCTCACCTCTTCCTGCTCCCTCCTCTTCCAGCGCAGCTGAGCGTTGGCGGCCGCCATCGCCTCGATCACGAACGTCGTGGTCATGTAGCTGGTGAGGGAGAGAGAAGAAGACGCAGAAAGGTTAACGAGACGCACATGAACACACACATTTGGTCTTTTCAGGGGGAGAAATATATACACCTCTACATACATTGTGTTTTGGAGCCTTTTTAAATGTTGAAAGTTCAGTTTAGTGTTTTGTTGTTTTAATACTGAATCAGAATATTTGCTCAAAGAACGTCAGGAGATGCTTTAGTCTGGGTCTATTTCCAGTTCATGTATAGATGCAAAACCACCACAAAAAGATGCAAAATGACTAAAAATAGATGCAAAACCACCACAAAAAGATGCAAAATGACTAAAAATAGATGCAAAACCACCACAAAAAGATGCAAAATGACTAAAAATAGATGCAAAACCACCACAAAAAGATGCAAAATGACTAAAATAGATGCAAAACCAGCACAAAAAGATGCAAAATGACTAAAAATAGATGCAAAACCAGCACAAAAAGATGCAAAATGACTAAAAATAGATGCAAAACCAGCACAAAAAGATGCAAGATGACTAAAAATAGATGCAAAACCACCACAAAAAGATGCAAGATGACTAAAAATAGATGCAAAACCACCACAAAAAGATGCAAAATGACTAAAAATAGATGCAAAACCACCACAAAAAGATGCAAAATAACTAAAAATAGATGCAAAACCACCACAAAAAGATGCAAAATGACTAAAAATAGATGCAAAACCACCACAAAAAGATGCAAAATGACTAAAAATAGATGCAAAAACACCACAAAAAGATGCAAAATGGTCAAACAGGAACGTAAAACATCTAAAATCAAATTCTAAACAGTCCCAATGACATGGTGAACGGCTGAGGAAAGAGGTGAGAGCTGAAACACTGCAGGTAAAGAGTCACGCTCAGAGGTGCATTACTGCCACCTGCTGGACTGGAGTCTCTACGCGCTCCTTCATGGACCCTGTGTACCGGCCCGGTCCGCAGCTGAACAGTTTCAATGACTCATGACGCAGGTGTTCAGGGGGAAACAGGTGTTCAGGGGAAACAGGTGTTCAGGGGAAACAGGTGCACCAGTGGAAGTAAACTCACCTCATGAATCCCAGGAAGGAGATGAGCGCTAAGCTAACCACCCAGCCGGCCGTGGCGAAGGCTTTGGGCATCGTCAGCGCTCCGGTTCCCACGATCAGGTTGAACATGTACACCAGCCCCACCTGGAAGACGCACAAACACACGTTCAAGAGACACGCTTCATATCCCACCCTTAAAAATCACCTTTACCTCTGAGTTTTTGCTGCTGCGCTAACGTCTCTAAGTTCCATCTTATGTTAAGGATTTATTTAAAGTGGTTTAAATCTGCAGCGCTGCAGTGAAATGTAGTTCGGACTACTTCCTGGATTATTCAGCCGTTGTCAAGGACAACAACCGGGCTACTTGTGCAGCACTTAGACCGATCCGGTGTCAGGAGCGCTTTAAAGATTCAAAGCTTCCAGGAGGTATTTAAAGAGCAGAAGTTGATCTTTGTGGCGAAGTCGTGCTGAGTCAAGCCGTCAGGAGTGAGTCGGACCATAAAGAGGCCTGATGTGTGAAAAAAGAGGACGCGTCAGCAGTTTCACTTCCTGTGTGTTCTGCACCGCACGTTCTTGTGAACGGCTCTCTCACTACAGAGCGTCTGACACATGAAGACGAGTCATTTATTAGTCCTTTTGCAGTTATTTGAGCCATTTTACGTCTAATTTCAGTCCTTTTTAATCTACTTTTAATCATTTTTAATCTACTTTTATCACTTTGCATTCATTTTAGTCACTTTGTATCTATTTTCAGTCATTTTACATCTATTTGCAGTTCTAAGATTTAATATTTAAATGGCTCAAAAACATAAAATAAAGGTTAATGCACCTTAAACTAATTTCCACTTCTCTGACCGAACACTTTATATCTTTTAATATCTTTCACGTTTTCACCATTTTCTGCCATTTCAGAGACAAAACAACCATTGATTAATCAAGACACAATGAAAATGATGCAGTAATCATTTATGTGTTAACTTTAATATTTCAAGTTTTAACTAAACTCACAGTTTGTTCAGAGTTCTCTCTTTCCAATAAGGGCTGCAACTAACTGATATAATGCAAATTTAATTAAAGTCCCAGGTGAAATGTCTTGTTTGGTCCAAAGAAACTCTGATAAAACAGGAACTATCCACATTTGAGCGGCTGGAAACAGCATTTTCTGCCATTTCAGAGACAAAACAACCCTCGATTAATCAAGACACAATGGAAACGATGCAGTAATCATGTGTGTGTAAACTTTAATATTTCAAGTTTTAACTAAACAACACACAGGCAGCTGAAAACACAACCATCATAAATCTACTTTATTGGCACCATAATTCTTTTAAGTGCTGTAAACCGGTTGTTCAAGGTCTAAAATGTAATAATAAATACTGAAAATGTAAGTTTTAGTTTAAACTAGACTTGTGCAGAGCTCTCCCTTTACAATAAGGGCTGCAGCTAACTGATATGTACGCTCTTTAATAAAAGTCACAGGTGAAATGTCTTGTTTGGTCCAAAGAAACTCTGTTTAACACAAGATAAAACAGGAAATATCCACATTTGAGCGGCTGGAAACAGCTGACTGCTGACAAACTGCCATTTTTGCATGAAATATGACTTTAACAAGGATCAAAAATGAGCTTAAATGCATCTCTGACCTTAATTAAACAGCATAACTTAAAACCAAACCCCAGACTCCTGCATTATACTCACAAATGGAGAGTAGGGCTCCCCGCTCTCTGTGATCCCACCTGCCATGGCTGCTGCCTGCTCCTCACCTGGAGGGACACAACACACTATAACTAAAACTATCACTTTAAATCACAAATGCACTTTAATGGCAGCAACATAATTATTTTAAATGGTGCAAACCGGTTTGTTTAAGGTCTAAAATATAATAATAAATACTGAAAATGTAAGAAAAACACTTCCTCTGGAATGGAAAAACGAACTCCATTCAAAAACCGTACAATTTAGCTTTTATGTTAAGATTTAACAGAGAAATTCACATAAATTTAACATCATTCAAATCCTTATTTAAACATTTTATCCCACTTTTTAATTCGGCATACACAGGATTCACAAAACAGCACGTATTTTAATAGAAAATCGCCTTTTTAACCAAATATCTACCGACCGTTACTGTGTCGCTCGGTGTCACAGACTGCGGATGCTAACAGCAAGCTAACAGCTAACACAGCAAAATACAAATACTTAAATACGTTGTTAGGTTTTATAAAACACGCCGATGTGAGCGGGAGACTTGTAGCGAGTGTGTCATTAAGAAAAACACAAGCAAACACCTCTCACCTTCACTTCCTCCCTGAATATCGTGCTAATGTAGCTGCGATGCTAGCAGGAAGCTCGTAGCTAGCATGAGTTTCAGCCGTTAGCGGAAGAAACGCAGATGTTCGAGCGCTAATGTTTGCGGACATGAGCCGTTTCCTTCGTGAGCAGTCGGAGGGAAGTCCGTGTGACACGCACATCTGCAGGAAAACACGTCCTAATGCACGCGCTAACGGGGATCTAACACTTCTGAAGCTAACTGAGGCAGGAAGCTACCAACCAGCTGATCTGCTGAGCACACTTCCGGTGCTCTTCAAAGTAAAACCCTCTCTGTGCAACATTTACAGCTCAGAAATAGATGCAAGGAAAACAGAATTTGACCAATATAATATTTATTTATAGGAGTAGTGGTATAAAAGTAGATGAAAGATGACTGAAGAAAGCTAAAATGACTAAAAGTAGATACAAAATGACCAAAAGTCGATGAAAAATGACTAAAAGTAGATGCAAAATTATAAAAAGTAGATGCTAAATGATTGAAAGATGAGGCAAAAT
This sequence comes from Echiichthys vipera, assembly GCF_963691815.1. Lineage (NCBI taxonomy): Eukaryota > Metazoa > Chordata > Actinopteri > Perciformes > Trachinidae > Echiichthys > Echiichthys vipera. The sequence continues at coordinate 1,838,235 of NC_139842.1, read as the reverse complement.
GACTAAAAGTAGATGCAAAATGATAAAAAGTAGATGCTAAATGATTAAAAGTAGATGCAAAATGTCCAAAAGTAGATGCAAAATGACTAAAAGTAGATGCAAAATGATTAAAAGTAGATGCAAAATGACTAAAAGTAGATGAAAAATGACTAAAAGTAGATGAAAAATGATTTAAAGTAGATGCAAAATGACTAAAAGTAGATGAAAAATGACTAAAAGTCAATGCTAAATCATTAAAAGTAGATGCAAAATGACTAAAAGTAGATGCAAAATGATTAAAGGTAGATGCAAAATGACTAAAAATAGATGAAAAATGATTAAAGGTAGATGCAAAATGACTAAAAATAGATGAAAAATGATTAAAAGTAGATGCAAAATGACTAAAAATAGATGAAAATGATTAAAAGTAGATGCAAAATGACTAAAAATAGATGAAAATGATTAAAAGTAGATGCAAAATGACTAAAAATAGATGAAAATGATTAAAAGTAGATGCAAAATGACTAAAAATAGATGAAAAATGATTAAAGGTAGATGCAAAATGACTAAAAATAGATGCAAAATGACTAAAAATAGATGCAAAATGACTAAAAATAGATGAAAATGATTAAAAGTAGATGCAAAATGACTAAAAATAGATGAAAAATGATTAAAGGTAGATGCAAAATGACTAAAAATAGATGAAAAATGATTAAAGGTAGATGCAAAATGACTAAAAGTAGATGCAAAATGACTAAAAATAGATGCAAAATGACTAAAAATAGATGAAAATGATTAAAAGTAGATGCAAAATGACTAAAAATAGATGAAAAATGATTAAAGGTAGATGCAAAATGACTAAAAATAGATGAAAATGATTAAAAGTTGATGCAAAATGACTAAAAGTAGATGCAAAATGATTAAAGGTAGATGCAAAATGACTAAAAATAGATGAAAAATGATTAAAAGTAGATGCAAAATGACTAAAAATAGATGAAAAATGATTAAAAGATGATGCAAAATGATTAAAAGTAGATGCAAAATGATTAAAGGTAGATGCAAAATGACTAAAAATAGATGAAAAATGATTAAAAGTTGATGCAAAATGATTAAAAGTAGATGCAAAATGATTAAAAGTAGATACAAAATGACCAAAAGTCGATGAAAAATGACTAAAAGTAGATGCAAAATTATTAAAAGTAGATGCTAAATGATTAAAAGTAGATGCAAAATGTCCAAAAGTAGATGCAAAATGATTAAAAGTAGATGCAAAATGACTAAAAGTAGATGAAAAATGACTAAAAATAGATGAAAAATGATTAAAGGTAGATGCAAAATGACTAAAAGTAGATGCAAAATGATTAAAAGTAGATGAAAAATGACTAAAAATAGATGAAAAATGATTAAAGGTAGATGCAAAATGACTAAAAATAGATGAAAAATGATTAAAGGTAGATGCAAAATGACTAAAAATAGATGAAAAATGATTAAAGGTAGATGCAAAATGACTAAAAATAGATGAAAAATGATTAAAAGTAGATGCAAAATGACTAAAAATAGATGAAAATGATTAAAAGTAGATGCAAAATGATTGAAAGTAGATGCAAAATGATTAAAAGTAGATGCAAAATGACTAAAAATAGATGAAAATGATTAAAAGTAGATGCAAAATGATTAAAAGTAGATGCAAAATGATTGAAAGTAGATGCAAAATGACTAAAAATAGATGAAAAATGATTAAAGGTAGATGCAAAATGATTAAAAGTAGATGCAAAATGATTAAAAGTTGATGCAAAATGATTAAAATTAGACGCAAAATGATAAATAAATAACTCATTATGAAGAATATTACATTATTAGATTATAATTATTAATGTATTAATGTTCATTTTAATGTCGCAGCTGATGTTTTGTGGGTTGATTTAAGCTTGATGAAGTGTTTAAACTAAAGCTTTTATTCTGAAGGCCGGATAGAGTGTCTTTCTTCCGGTCATCTCGAGCGAGGACTCAGATCTTGATGCTCCTGTTTGTTAAAGCTGAAAAAATAATCACGTGGTCCTCTCCCAGCAGAGCGCGTGAGCGTGTTCATGTTGTTGTTGTTGCTGTTTATAAAAACATTTGTGTAAACACATGAGCTCAGGTGACGTCACGTGACGCACGTGCAGGTCACCTGTCTGAACCATGGACTTTATGAAACCACATTTACTCAGTTCTGGTCTGAACTGGTGCGTTTTTACTCATTTTTCATTATTTCAGTCATTTTAAATCTGTTTTTTAACAATTCTGCATCTATTTCAGTCGTTTTTCACCTATTATATGTAATTTTGCATCTATTTTTAGTTATTTTGTGTCTATTTTTGGTCATTTTGCATCTATTTTGATTAATTTTGCATCTTTTTTATTAATTTTGTGTCTATTTTCAGTCATTCATTCATTCATCTTCAGCCTCTTGTCCCTGTCGGGGTCTCGGGGGGGCTGGAGCCGATCCCAGCTGACATCGGGCGTGAGGCGGGGTCCACCCTGGACAGGACGCCAGTCTATCACAGGACACATAGAGACGAACAGAGACAGACAACCATTCACACCTACGGGTGATTTAGAGTCATCAATGAACCCAACACCTGCACGTCTTTGGACTGTGGGAGGAAACCGGAGAACCCGGAGTTCTGCATCTTTGTTCAGTCATTTTAAATCTATTTTTAAGCATTTTGTCTGTTTTCAGTCATTATGCATCTGTTCTTTTGATAATTTTGCAGCTATTTAGTCGTTTTTGATCTATTATTAGTCATTTTGCATCTATTTTTAATTATTGTGTCTCTGTTGTCAGTCATTTTGTATCTGTTTTGTTTTTTTTGCAGCTATTTAGTCATTTTGAATCTATTTTTAGATGTTTTACGTTTATATGAAGTCACTGTGTCTCTGTCTTTTGTTTTCTTTTCATCTTCTCGTGTTTGTTTTGCATCTTTTTCATCACTTTGTAGTTTCATGTGTCGTCTCTTTTCTCCTGTGCGTTATAAAGAAACACACACACACACACACACACACACACACACACACACACACACACACACACACTAAAGACGCACAAATCCACTTTATTTTGATCCAAAACATCAAATAACTGAAGTTTTAAGAGTGAATGAAAAACTCAGAGTATAAAAATGATGAAAGCCAGAAAAAGTAAAGAATTAAGGTTTAAAACCGGAAATGAATGATTTCAAAAACATGCACACACAGATTCTACACACACACAGATTCTACACACACACAGATTATAAATGACTGTTATTTTAATCTGAAAATAAAGAATGAGCCCAGAGAAACCACCAGAGCCTATGACTTCATGTGTGTGACGTGTCACATTTACACAGTTCTGCTCTGAACTCACTGTCAGTGGATCAGTGCTGCGTTAATTTTTAATCATTTTTCATCTATTAAAGTCATTTTTAATGTGTTTTATTAATAATTCTACATCTATTTTAGTCGTTTTGTATCCATTTTTAATTATTGTGTGTCTGTTTTCGGTCAATTTTCATCTATTTTAGTAGTTCTGCATCTATTTCAGTCATTTTGCGTCTATTCTTAATCATTTAGCATGCGGGTCCAAGCGTGTGAAATGTGTTTCCTCAGGAGGGGGTCTGGAGTCTCCCTTAGAGAGAGGGGGAGAAGGAGTTCAAGTCCCTCTGGATCGTGTTCACGAGTGAGGGGACGATGGAGCGTGAGTTTGGCCGGAGAATCGGAGCAGCGGGGGCGGAGCTGCAGTCGCTCTACCGCACCGTTGTGATGAAGAGAGAGCTGAGGAAGGCAAAGCTCTGGATCTACCGCTCAGTCCTGGTTCCTACCCTCACCTGTGGTCATGAAAGCTGGGTCAGGACCCAAAGAACCAGGTCCAGGTCCAAGCGTGTGAAATGTGTTTCCTCAGGAGGGGGTCTGGAGTCTCCCTTAGAGAGAGGGGGAGAAGTTCAGCATCCGTGAGGAACTCGGAGTAGAGCCGCTGCTCCTTTGCGTTGAAAGGAGCCAGTTGAGGTGGTTCAGGATCATCTGGTAAGGATGAACCCTGGGCGCCTCCCTAGGGAGGTGTTCCAGGCACGTCCAGCTGGGAGGAGGCCTCGGGGAAGACCCAGGACCAGGTGGAGAGATTAGATCTCCACACTGGCCTGGGAACGCCTCAGGATCCCCCAGTTAGAGCTGGTTAATGTGGCCCGGGAAAGGGAAGTTTGGGGTCCCCTGCTAAAGCTGCTGCCCCTGAGACCTGATCCCGGATAAGAGGCTGAAGATGAGATGAGATGTTTTTTTGATATTTTTGTATCTATTATAGTTGTTTTGCATCTATTTTGTATTAATTATGCATCTTTTTTATCTGTTTTCAGTCAACAAATATCTATTTTAGTAGTTCTGCATCTATCATCAGTCATTTTGTATCTGTTTTTAATAATTTAGCATCTATTTTAGTCGTTTTTTCATCTATTATATGTAATTTTGTATCTATTTTCAGTCATCTTTCATCTATTTTAGTAGTTCTGCATCTATCATCAGTCATTTTGTATCTGTTTTTAATAATTTAGCATCTATTTTAGTCGTTTTTTCATCTATTATATGTAATTTTGTATCTATTTTCAGTCATCTTTCATCTATTTTAGTAGTTATGCATCTATGATCAGTCATTTTGTATCTATTTTAAATCATTGTGTCTCTGTTTTCAGTCATTTTGAATCTGTTTTATTAATAATTCTGCATCTATTTCAGTCGTTTTTCATCTCTTATTTGTAGTTAATGATTTGAAAAGCATGCACACACAGATTCTACACACACACATTATCTAATTCCTGTTATTTTAATCTGAAAATAAAGAGTAAGCCCAGTACTTAGTCATGAGCACCAGGAAAAACACCACAGATGTGAGGTAGACGGTGAAGAACACAGCGTCTATGACTTCGGCCAGTCGTCTGCAGCACCTGGTCTTCCTCGCCTCTTTCTGGCGTCCTTCAGCTTCCTGTCGAGCGGCCGTCACTTCCTGCAGGATCAGGCCGAGCAGGTGCGGGTCGTCGGGGGGGTCCAGAGGGAGGGGGCTCTTCTCTGGGGTCTCCTCGGCTCCAGCGGGGTCTGTGAGGAGGGGAGAGACCATCATCCCAAACATGCGTGTGTGTGTGTGTGTGTGTGTGTGTGTGTGTGTGTGTGATGATGCTGATGCTGGTGTTTTATTACGTCTGATGTGATGGTTACCATGGAAACGTAAAGGCAAACACGTGGAAGAGTAAATAAGTAAATAAAAAAACACAGATAAATAAAGAGAAATGAATAAAACGAGTAAATAAGTTATTTAAAAAAAAGATGTTTTCATAAAATAAAAACAATATTTATTGATATATAAATGAAATAATAAAATAATAAATAATTAAATAATAATGTGGTTATATGAAGAGAAATAAATAAGATAATACAGAATCAAGTTAAATAAAAAAATGTGGAAATATAAAAATAAATAAATAAAAGAATAAATAAGTAAATGTAAAAAAAGATGAATTTAAGAATTTAAAACAATTTATTTTACATAAATAAAATAATTAAATTAAAATTAAAT